>NC_045436.1:98860236-99187696 GCF_002776525.5 Piliocolobus tephrosceles | reverse complement strand
GTCTCGGCCTCCCAAAGTGCTGGGATTACAGGCTTGAGCCACCGTGCCCAGCCCATCTCTTTTTTTTTTGAGGCAAGGTCTCACTCTGTCACCCAAGGTGGAGTGCAGCAGTGCCATCAGAGTTCACTAGAGCCTTGCATTCCTGGGCTCAAGCTATCCTCCTGCCTTGGCCTCCCGAGTAGCTGGGATGCAGGCACATGCCACCGAGCCTGGCTAATTTTTTTAATTCTTGATATTCCTTTTATTTTCGATAAGCCAGCTAGAGTCCTTTGTTGATTTATGTGTTGAAAACATCTTCTTCTATTTTGAGGCTTGACTTTCTGCTTTCTTAATACTATATTTTTATCAACAGAAGATGTAATATAATTCAATCTATCAATACTTTACCTTATGATGAGTGGTTTCTGTATCCTGCATAAGAAGGCATTCCCTAGTATACATATATAAAGATATTTTTCTGGGTTATCTTTGTAAATTTATTATTTTACCTTTCACATTTAGATTTCAATACCACTTTGAGTTGATTTCCCTGTATGGCAGGATTTTCCTTTGTCTTTTGAAAAATATCAATTCTAGTCAATTATCCAGGACAAGAGATAGAAACATAGGAAATCACAGTAAAATGAGAAAAACAACTGAATTGTAAAGCAATCTGAAAATACTCTATGTTGAATTCCTTGGATTGCTTTTTACAAAACACATTGAAACCTGTCACTAAAGCATCAGCAGTTTTATTCTGAAAGGACAAGAAAGAGAAATAGAAATTTTTTTGAACAGTAAAAAATGCAAAACCTCTAAGTTATTTATTGCGGTAAAGGGGTAGGCAAATTCCTGTTCAGAATGAGTTCAGGAGCTTTAGCAAGAATTTTGGATTCAAAAAGAACTGGGTTCATAGCTCAGCTCTGCCACTTACCAAGTGGCACTGCTGAGTTATTTACCTCACAGAGTTCTCATCCGTATCATGAAAAGAATATGCATCTCACTGGATTAAAGTGAGAAGGCAGTTAGACACATTTATGTTTTATCACTGTGTCTCCAGTACTTGCAGCAGTGTATGTCACATAACAGGAACTTAATACTGCATTCCCCTCTGTCTTACACTATTATTATTGTCCTTTGCTCTCTAATTAGAACCAGTGTAGAACCATCATTGAGGAGAAGAGGCAAGACATCATAAGGTAACCTGGAAACCAGGAAAACCAAAGACCATTTACTTTCACAATTTTGTCTAAGCAAAATTGTATGAGTCAGCTTAATATCAATACCCTCAGAAGAAAGTAGAGCATCATCATTTTGAAATGCTCTTGCAGGGCCAAAAATAGGGTAATTAGCATGGTTTTACAAATCCAAATAGTGTTAGAAAGAACAGCTTAATATCCTTTCCTGATATATGGCAAAGTAATGTTGATAAAGGGAAAACTGTATTACATTTAATCTCTTTACGCATCAAGAAAGCCTTTAATTTTATCCCACTGAACGTTCCTGGGAATATACTAGATTCTTAGGTTCCTCAAAGTGTGGGGCTTGGCTTAGGACCAGTAGCATCAACATCACCTGGGAGCTTATTAGAAACACAGACTTAGACATACTGAGTCAGAACCTGCATTTTACCAAAATCTTCAGGTTATGCACATTAATTTTGAGAAACCCTGAACCAGACAATTAAAATATCTACTGATGGCCGGGCGCGGTGGCTCAAGCCTGTAATCCCAGCACTTTGGGAGGCCGAGACGGGCAGATCACGAGGTCAGGAGATCGAGACCATCCTGGCTAACACGGTGAAACCCCGTCTCTACTAAAAACTATTAAAAAAAAAACTAGCCGGGCGAGGTGGCGGCGCCTGTAGTCCCAGCTACCCGGGAGGCTGAGGCAGGAGAATGGCGTGAACCCGGGAGGCGGAGCTTGCAGTGAGCTGAGATCCGGCCACAGCACTCCAGCCTGGGTGACAGAGCGAGACTCCGTCTCAAAAAAAAAATAAATAAAAATAAAAAAATAAAATAAAATAAAATATCTACTGATCTGATAACCCCCATTTAAAAAATAAAGTTAGGAGCGAGAGTAAGGATAGAAAGGGGGGTCAAACTAAATCAGTGATAACCATCCTATATCAGGTTCACTTTATCTGTTATCAGGTCATTTTGATTGCACATCCAGAATCTGAGCACTGCATGCTCTCAGCCTGGGTTGTCTGCTTTCGAATTATCTTCATTTTTTGCCTCTTTTCTCCACAACTTCAGATAAAAGTCATTATAATAAAAATTGTTATTGAATCTTACTTTTACTTTTGATTTTTAACTTAGCTCTGAGGACTGCAGACAAACTGAAACAGTAAGAAAGAGGAGAGGAAAGAAAGAAGGCAAAGTCCCTAAAAGAAATTGCTGCTGACATACTGTCTTGATCCCTCATTCAGTCACTGATTTAGCCCAAAGCCATTCTCCTTCTCAATCTCTGACTTAGAATCCTAAACTATCTTTGCCTTCTTTGCCCTCCCTTTAAAGAGAAAAACAGCATGAATAGGTTGGGTTTTTGAAAAGTATTTTCTGTCTGTTGGTTTGTGGCAGTAAACTCTGGTGAGCTAAGTAAATGAAACGGTTGACTCGTGTCACTGTAGTGATCTGTGAATCCAAAAGTTTGTGAAGTACTAGAAGGTTATGTCTACTCTGCTAAGTGGGTGCTCCAAAGAGTAATCCTTTATAGTTGACTGCCTTCGTTAGAGAATGTTTGTAAAATAGTGATAGTAATAACAATCACTAATACGTATGGTTTAATGAACATATGTCAGGCACTGTGCTAAGTGTCTTAGATATTTTCTCACATTTAGTTTTCTCAGTAATATACTTGTATTAGTCTGTTCTCATACTGCTATAATGAAATACCAGAGCCTGAGTAATTTATAAAGAAAGACATTTAATTGGCTCACAGTTCTGCAGGCTGTACAGGAAGCATGGCAGAATCTGCTTCTGGGGAGGCCTCAGGAAATTCACAATCATGGTGGAAGGCAAAGGGGAAGCAGGCACATCTTACATGACCAGAGCAGAAGGAAGTTGGGGTGGGGAGGTGCTACACACTTTTAAACAACCAGATCTCATGAGAACTCACTTGCCATCATGAGAAAAGCACAGAGAAGACAGTGCTAATCCATTCCTGAAAGATCCACCCCCATGATCCACTCACCTCCCATCAGGCCCCACCTCCAACACTGGGGATTCCAATTTGACATGAGATTTGGGCAGGGACACAGATCCAAACCACATCAATAATTAGGTGAGTTACAGAGACCTTATATTAGGATTCATTTACTGGGTCCCCATGGTTAAGAGGAAAGTAAAAGTTACTATAACATGAGATGTTAAGTAATGACTTCCCTATTTGTAGAATGGCTTCCTACTCAAACATATGTCACTCTCACTTAATGCCTGCATCTATCCCAGTGCAAGAGCCAAAGTTTTTGTCCCTCGATTTCATCTTCATTGTATCAAACATCCAGTAAACACAGTGAAAACCAACTACAAGGCATAATTGTAGGTCTTGATAAAGAAGCAGGTTCATGAAATGGATAAAACAATATGTTGGGATTCTGTTCACATCACTGGCTGAAGCACTGACAAATGAGGACCTGACAGAGATTAAAGTAGCTAACTACTGAAGAAGAGAAAATCAAAACTGTCGACAGGATATGTTCTTCACAAAGAATCATTTAAATATTAAGAGATGACGATCCTGCTTTAAAAACTAAGTCTCAAGTGAAGATTGTCTATCATGTCATCATATAATTTTATCACAAAAAATATAGCAAAAATTAATATCTGATTCATTCTCATTTATGCTAAGAAATAACATACCTTTTGCAATGTTAGTTATGAATTAGAATGAATTCATTTTCGTATAGTCTAGCTCAAATCTTTTAAGATGAGTTTTCAAACTTTTTACAATTCGCTGTACAATTTTTATGGTATTTGAGGTGGATACATTTTAAATGGGTTTTTCTTCCAGTATCAATCCTGCTCAAGTAAGGAGGCTTTGCTGTTTTATTATTATCCATTTTATACATGGGAAAACTGAGATTTTACATGATTCCATAATTTGACCAAGATCACAGCCAGGCATCTGTTTTGCAAAATTTGGTCTTGGTCCTAGAAAGTATTACTTCCAAAATTAGAATTCTAAAATCATTCTAATAATAAGAATTTGTGCAATAAAGTAAACCAGATGAGAAAGAAGAACTTCAAATTCCTGACTTCTAACATTGTTGAAAGTTATTATAAAAATATATGACATTACATAGGACCTATGGAACTCATTGAATATATTAATTAGGGTCAGAATGCCTCTTCTCCCATACAGAAATTGAATGCAACTGGCATTGAAAGAAAAATTCTTCTAAAAATATGACATTCAGTGGATCACTTAATACAAAGCAAACTTGAAAGATTAGACAACATTTGGAACCATAAAACCGTATCCTCCAGGCTACACTCTGATCAACTTTATGGACTGTGAATATGTGATTGATTTATACATCCAAATGGAAACAAATGATGCAATACCAGCAGGAACTCTGGATTTGTTCTTCCATTTACAGACGTACCCGTGAATCCTAGACTACAAATGTACATGCCAATTGTAGCAGTGATAAGTTCCTTCATGATATAAACTGCATGATAAACAGGATATGCACTAGGCTTCACTAGTTTTAATTCTAGTTCCTAAAACACATAGCTTTGGTCATTGCTCCTCTTCGTATATTTGAGGGAAGATAATCTTCCACAAATTATCAATTGAATAAGCATAATATCATATCCTGGGGAGGAGGGGGAGAAAACTATTTTTATAGCCTATTATAAGAGCTCCTGTCACACAAATTAAATGAAATTTAGCTAGAAATGCAGACAACAAAAACAAGAAATTTTACTGGTAAGAAAGATAGACTTAAACTGGGAGGGCTAGTTGCTTGCTAACATCATTCTAGAGAATAACTAAGAATGTCAACCCCTTTCTTAAAAAAAGTCAGAATTGTAACAAAGAAATTGCAAAGCACAAAATAAAGTGTTTTATAATAAAAATGCATTAGTCAGGCTCAGTGGGTAACCATACTTCACTGATGAGACATATTTAAGCTAATAATTCCCAAAACTTTATCTGTTGTATGAGTTATTTCTCCACACACATAATTCTCTTTATTCCCCTTTTTCTCACTGTATATTAACAGATAGAAGTATAAATGCTGGCTGGGCACGGTGACTCATGCCTGTAATCCCAGCACTTTGGGAGGGCAAGACAGGCAGAGCAAGAGGTCAGGAGTTTGAGACCAGCCTGGCCAACATAGTGAAACCCCATCTCTACTAAAAAAAAAAAAAAAGAAATGCAAAAATTAGCTGGGCATAGTGGCAGGCGCCTGTAATCCCAGCTACTTGAGAGGCTGAGGCAGGAGAATTGCCTGAATCCAGGAGGCAGAGTTTGCAGTGATCCGAGATGGCACCACTGCACTCCAGCCTGGGTGACAGTGTGAGATTCTGTCTAAAAAAAAAAAAAAAATATATATATATATATATATACACACACACACACACACATATATATAATGCTTTTTACTTTTGAATGCTAGGACAAAATTAAAATAATTGTGAATATTGAATATTAGTAAAAAATTATATGGTGTTTAATGCTTAGTTGTATATATTTATGAGCATGATGATACACTATTTAAGCTAAATATTCAGCTATGCACACTCATAAGAGTTCAGTTATAATATTTAAGCTAGGATGTTGAAGGTAAGGTTGTTTAGAATGGTTAGATTAGGTTATACACAACTATGTAAGCACATGATAGCTTTAAGGAAAAGTCAGAATCTTTGAGGAGCTAATAGTTTAATGTCTCAATAATAATAATAACAATAATGAAAATTGCAGTTATACCAATATGGTTCCAGGGTGAATAAATAGTAAATCAGTGAATGAAACACTCAGTCAATGACTCAGCTAAAAGCCTCCAAACAAAACAGAAATGCTTAAATTGTTTGAGCGCAAGATCTTTAGATGAATATTTACATAAGCATGGAATAACGCATAGCAACCACTTCATCAGAATATATAAGGAAATGTCAACAGAAGACTCTCAAAATCCCTAACACAGCAGAAAATGGCCTGAAGCATCTGGCCATATCTTGTCAGCTTGCAGAATCCATCTGGACAAATCATTCTTGTCCTTTTTTATGTAAACTGGAATAATCCTCTCTTCAACTAGAAACTAAAGTGCTGGCTACAATCAGTCACCTCATTTGTGGTTTGTAAGACTCAACCAAGGGAATGTGTGCAATAAAGTACAAACAGCCACTATAACAAATGTCACTCCACCCCACCACATGTTCAAATAAATTTACCTAGTTTTTAAAACCTACTACAAATGCTGAACACCATGTTGGGGAGCAGAAAGGAATTTATAGTATGGTTATTAAGTTCTCAAATAATACTGAGTTGGGTGGGTTAAGCATTGACAAAAACAAGCTAATTACCAGGAAAGATTGGTTATGAATACAAGAAAAAAAACAGTCTAAAGAGTCACAAGGGACTATAAATTAACTGCATTATCCCCATCGTTAACTATATACTGTCATATAACACTTTCAAGTAGGATGGATGGGGAGATGAAAGCTAGAACATATTTTCCCCTAAAAAGTAACATAGGTCAAATCTTTTTTTTTTTTTTTAGTAGTTTTTTTTTTGTTTTGCTTTTTCTTTTTTTTTATTTTATTTATTTATTTTTTATTATACTTTAAGTTCTAGGGTACATGTGCATAACGTGCAGGTTTGTTACATATGTATACTTGTGCCATGTTGGTGTGCTGCACCCATCAACTCGTCAGCACCCATCAATTCATCATTTATATCATGTATAACTCCCAATATAGGTCAAATCTTAATTCAGAAGTTTGCATTTGGGGGCCTTACACTGAAAAAAAAAAAAAACAACAACAACAAACTGAAATATAGTAGACAATCTTTGGAAGAATAAGAAATAATTTAAAATGTGACAAGTTCAATGTAGCATTAAAGATGCTTAGATAAGAAAAAGGATTGTTCTGTTTTCTGAAATGCGTAACTGCCACTTATTTCAGCATAATATAAAATGAAATATTCATTTGCTGATTTTAGAGAGAATGGAACTCTTTATAAATCTTTTATGGGAGGATGCTATCAAATCCTGTGTAACCACAATAAGACATCAGTTCATACTAAGATAGCTATAATTTAGAAGATGGACCATAACAAGTGTTGGCAAGGATGTAGACAAATTGGAACCCTCATACATTGCTTGTGGGAATGTAAAATAGTGTGATCGCTGTGGAAAACTATTTGGTGGTTCCTCAAAAAGTTAAGCATGAATTTGTCATATGACCCAGCAATTCTACTCCTAAATATACAAGAAAAATTTAAATATATGTTCACAAAAAGCCTGTACATGAATGTTCGTAGCAGCATTATTCATAATAGCCAAAAAGTGGAAAAATCAATTGAAGAATGAATAAACAAAATGTGGTATACTCTTATGAAGAAATACTATTCAGTCCTAAAAAGAAATGATACATGTTACTACATAGATGAACCTTGAAAACATTATATTGAATGAAAGAAACCAGACACAAAAGGCCACATATTGTATAATTTAATTCATATTAAATGTCCAGAATAAGCAAACTATAAAGACAGAAAGTCGATTAGTTGGACTGAATGGGAGGGAGTGAGGAGTGACAGCTAACTGGGTCAGGATTTATTTTGAAAGTAACGAAAATATTCTGAAATTGGATAGTGGTGATGGTTGCACGATTTTGTTTTAGAATATACTAAAAACCAATAAATTATATATGTTATTTGTTTATTCATTCATTCATTCATTCATTCATTCATTTTTGAGACAGAGTACCCAGGCTGGAGTGCAGTGGCATGATCTCAGCTCACTGCAACCTCCACTGGGCTCAAGTGATTCTCATGCCTCAGCCTCCAGAGTAAGTGGGACTACAGGCATGCCCACTATGCCTGGCTAATTTTCGTATTTTTTGTAGACACAGGGTTTCCCCACATTGGCCAGGTTGGTCTCAAACTCCTCACCTCAAGTGATCCACCCTCCTCAGCCTCCCAAAGAGCTGGGATTATAAGCATGGACCACCACATCCAGCCTGAATCATACATTTTAAAAAGGTGAATTTTATGGTATATGAATTATATTTCAATTTAACAGAAAAACTTGTATATGTAGGAAGTAACTAATTTTAGAAAAATAACTATTTTCTTTTAGAAAAAGAAATTTTGTCTTATAATCTAAACTTCTTCAGCTTATAAAATATCCATCAAAAGGATAGTGCACATCAGCTGTTCCCTGTTCTGTAGAAAAGATGAAATAAAAATAAAAACACTAAAATTATAAGTTTCATAATACATGGTCTCTTCCTGTATAAATTGTCCTGTCCAGTGGAGTAGGCAGACATACAGACAAATAATGACATGACATGAGATACATGGAAATAAATAAAGAGATCTATACAAGGTATGATAACAGAGGAGAACGGGTATACATCTGAGTGACATTAGAGCTTAAGAAACATCAAAGATAGTACAATTTCATCTGAGTCTTGATGAAAGAATGCACATTCACCAGACACACAAGGTGAAGACCAAGCATTTCAAATTGTGGTAACACATGCAAAACAGACATCTGGAAGAGCCTTTCAGCTTCATAGATCTGCAAGTCTTTCTGTTGGGCCAGAACATAAGAGCTTTTGCAGATGAGCTGATGAGGGTTAAGAGGTACTATTCTCACAATGAAAGCAACCGTAACCTCTCCCATTGGAGATAGAGTCATCAAAGATATTGTTCAGGGAAGTGAAATATTCAGATTTCTTTAGATAGATTATGCTGGCAGAAATGTAGGGCAAGAATTGGGGAATCCAAGACTGGAGTCCAGGAGATCCTTAGAGAATAAATGGTTAAGGCAAGTATATGATGAAGTGGAATAAATATAAGGTGACCAGCTACAGAGATACTTAGATACTTAGAAAGGCATTGTGAACTGGGGAAAGAGGAGGAATTGAGAATGACTCATCTCTGACTTAGGAATAACAAGGTTTGTTTGCGTTTTTTTGCATTTCTAATAAAATTGCATTTAAACTGTAATATGAAATTTGAGGTGTCTGTTCCGGGTATAAGAAACCTAGAAGGCAGATCTTTGAGTCTGCAGTTTGGTGAAGAAAGTCTGGGCTGGAGATATGAATTTGAGAGGGTTTAGAATATACCTCAAGTAATGGGAATGAATGAGTTTGCCCAGGAAAAACAGAAAAAGGACAGAAACCATCAGAAGCCCAGATTAGAGGTAACACAGTACAGAGATGGCACATATTTCTCAATAAGTATTTGTCAAATAAATGAGCATATAAACATCATATTTGGTTCCAAGGATAGCAGACAGGGTGAAGGGATGAATATGGAATCAAAAGAGATGCTATCGAATCTTTTCTAATTGTTTCTTTTTCACAATGAGAAATAAAAATCTATTTTTCTCAACACTGTCTGGACATATAATGTTGGGAGTTTTCAGCTCAGAGATGCTATTGCCAAAAAAGAAGTATGAATAGAGAGAAGGGAGCTGAAGACTGAGTCCTGGTCAGGAGGCAGAGGCAGTTCAAGCAACAAAGACAGACAAGGCAGCCAGTGAAATAGGGCTCAAAGCAGATCAGTGTAGTGATTTGAAAACTAAATGAAGAAAATGGTGAAGGGATGGTCAGCTGTGCCAAATGCTGCTCACAGGTCAAGTTAGTGAGGACTGAGAATTTTATGCTGGATGTGACAAGACAGAGGTCATTTGTGACCTTAAAAGTGCTTTTCTGTGGAGTGGAAAGGGACGAAAGCCTAACTGCAGTGAGTTCAAGAGAGAGAGTTCTGTGAGGGAGTAAAATAAATTTGGCAAATACTTTAAATATTTTTTAAATATTTTAAATATTTTTAAAAGTTACATAGATGGTAAATAGACAGCTGGACTCCAATTTTGCTTAAATGGGATTTACATATCCAGACAAGATTATGTACAATTTTATTAAAATTCTACAAACTGACAGGTATAGAAAGATATTTGTTTTAAAACATTTTGTAAAAATATTGCTTAAAAAAATGAAGGAGGTTCAAGTAAAAGACCCAGGCAGAGAATGAGGAGGAGAAGAAAAGAGAAAACGGAATTCTACCATAAAGTGAGAGCAGAAAAATGGGCAAAGCTGAAGTGAGATGTGGAGTGGAGGGAGGGCTCTTCATAAATATAAATAAATAAGTAAATATAATATATATATTATGTATAATATACACACATACATTTTTTAAAAGATTGGAAGATATCACAGCATGTGGTGATGCTTTGGGGATGAAATAAAGTGTGATTATACAGAAGAGGCAGGGGATCAGCAGAGGCTCACAGAAATTAAGGAGGAACAGGACCTGGTACACAAGCAGAGAGGCAGGAGCCACGCTTATCCCCTAGAACGGCAGGAAAGGCAGAGCGTGTGGGTCCAGATGTAGGAAGGGTAATAGATTTGGGGGAATGTAATTTTGCAGATAAGAAAAAAAAAGTAATAAATAACTTGCCAAGAACCAGGAAACCAGAATAGCTAATTTAATATCCATCTCAAAATGAATGTGGCATATGTTGAATGTTGATCTAAATGGGACATATTATCATTGTTTAAAAATAATAGCATTATCTTTGTCAAGTAGTTCTAGTCTCTTTGTAAGTGTAAGAACAAAACGCTATAAAAGTTTGAATATAGGTGGAGGCAGTTGTTTTAACATATTAAATAATGAAAGCATTTACATTGGAATCCATGTGAAGGAACTTTTAATACAACTGCAGGATTTCCATGGTCAGTTGACTAGCCTGATGTTAAACAGGAAGCCATCATAGCAATATTTATTTTAGGGATACACATCCAAATCAAACAAGCTCAGAGGAATACACTTCCTTGCAAAATGAATGGAAAATAGTCTAATAGCTATCTTCCCAGTAATAGTATATTTTCACAATTCACTTTTAAATAATGACTATTTTAGATAGGAGATATTCAAAATTCTTCATCAATGAATACACAAGTAGATGAATAAATCTTAAAGAAACATTATGGACCTTTCTGGATCCTATGAGTAGTTGAATTATTCTCCCATAAATGACTTACCTGCCCTTCTAGAACATTGTCCATTTGGATCCTAAAGCAGCAAAAACAGTTTTATAAACTCTAAATCCCTTAACATTTGTAAAATAATAATAATAATAATAATAATAATACAAGGGATAATTCTGTCTGAATAGAGTCACATTTTTACCAGATACTGGAAAAGGCGAGAACAAGCAAGGTGACACGGATTTCAAAAGGCATTGAGAAGATATTTTATCTTCTAAATTTAAACTTAATACTGGATATGATTATCATACCTATTCAGGTTTTTACTGACTTGTTTTGCAACTACATATTCTTTACAGTTAATAATTAGGTTTTCTTTAAATAAAAAGGTTTAGATACTGTTTCTACCTTTTATAAGGGAATAATGTGGCTTAAATAATCTGGGCTTTTAAGTCCAACAGGGAAAATAATTACATTTAAATATAGCACTTTGTATACAGTGATAGTCAATAAATATTTGTTGGCCAGGAGCGGTGGCTCCCGCCTGTAATCCCAGCACTTTGGGAGGCCAAGGCGGGTGGATCACGAGGTCAGGAGATCGAGACCATCTGGCTAACACAGTGAAACCCCGTCTCTACTAAAGAATACAAAAAACTAGCCAGGCGTAGTGGCGAGCGCCTATAGTCCCAGCTACTCGGGAGGCTGAGGAAGGAGAATGGCATGAACCCGGGAGGCTGAGGTTGCAGTGAGCCAAGATTGTGCCACTGAACTCTAGCCTGGGTGATAGAGCAAGACTCCATCTCAATAAATAAATAAATAAATAAATAAATAAATAAATAAATAAATATTTGTTAATTTGGTTTCAAGACTGTGGCTATTTCACGTGATGTAATAAATGTTTAACATAATAAACTATGAGTTCAAGAATGAGTTGGAAAACAGTTGCTATAAGATTCATCAGGGACAACACAGTGAACAAATTCTGACCAACAGATTAGATGTCCTACTTTTTATTGAATTATTTAAAAGATAAAGTTATTATTTATTTTAGTAAATGCAAAATAATAAGATGAAATGTCTCTGGAATTTCAAAAGCCAATATTCTAGCTTTCATAAGAGTGGGATTAGTTTTTAACACTTTACTCCAAATAAATATACCATGAACACTAGTTGGAATGGAAAATAAGCAAACTTAAGAAGACATACAAACTAATTGCTTTCTATTTTGTTTTTGAGAAGGGGATCTCACTCTGTTGCCCAAGCTGGAGTGCTGTGGTCAATCATAGCTCACTTCAGGCTCAAACTCCTGGGCTCAAGTGATTCTCCTGCCTTAGCCTACCAAGCTTTTAATATATTTTTTAAGAGATGTGGCTCTCACTATATTGTCCAAGCTGGTCTTGAATGCCAAGCAATCCTCCTACCTAAACCTCCCGAGTAGCTGGGGTTACAGGTTTGAGTCACTGCACCTGGCCCAAAAATTGCTTTTAAAAAATGAGTAGTAACTTGATTATAGGCCATAAGTGATCATTTAACAAATAAAACCATTTAAAGTTTTTAAGTAAAGTAGGTTCCTATTTTATACTCAATAGTATATTCAAGTCATGAGCTTACTTTTGGAATATAAATATAAGTAAAATGATAATTCACAAATTGCTAACTGTTCTTCCCTGCTTGCTAGGTCTTTGAACAAAATGCACATGGTATTTTAGGTTAATTGCTTAAGATAGTCTCAGTCTGAAACCCCATATTGATAGATCTGTGATCATTTAAATTCAGAATACCCTTTTAAATTACATATATTGATATCATCTACTCAAGGGTCAAATGTTCTTTTGGAGCTAAAAAGTATCATTACAACTTGAAATAAATTGTAATGGCTGTGATTCTAGTGGTCTTCTTTAAAAGTGCATTAAAAGTAATTTGTGGCCTTGGCTTAATTTGTTGGCTTTTTAAAATCTTTTAAGCCTTTTTTAAAAATTGTAGTAATTCCATATGGTGTTAAAATATGCAAAGGTTATACAGGAATTCATACATAAATTATGTACCCATCTTCACTCTTCACTTTTCTTTGCCAAATAAATTATTACTTGAGTTTCTTGCTATCACAGGAAACACATAATTTCACAAAACATACAATATACAATGTTAGGGAACTAGAACTTGATGACTTCAGTTGCACAGGCATATTTGAATTGGTAAGTTTTTAAACTAATGTGGTCTTCAGAAGGGCTGTATTTGACTTGGCAGGCCCCTATGTATAAACTTCTGGGTTTGCAAGACAGTCCTATCATTTTGATACCATAAGCCAGGCCTGTCTTTTTTTAACATGTTGTATTGACTCAATACCAGAATTATGTTTACAGCAGAACTGTTGATTATAATAAAATGTGGATGGTGTATTGGTTAGAATAGTTTCACCTACAAATAACAGAAAGCCTAACTCAAACTAGCCTAAGCTATCAGATATTCATTGGCTTCTCTTCTAGAAGAGAGATTGGAAATATTTTACTTCTGGAAGAAGAGAAGGAGGGCAGGTGATTTTATTCTGTGGTTCTAGCTCATTGCTCTGTTCTTAATAGAAGCTTCATCTTCAGGGCAGTAGCAAAACAGCTATAGAAGGATCCTGACAACATTCAAAGAAGAAGGTCACTCAGAGAATCTCTCTGATTACAGTGATGAGTGCTTCTCAGAGACTCCTTTGAAAATCCACCCTAATATTATTAATTGGGTCACACATCATCTTCTGTACCAATCCCTGGCTCCAGGAATGAACTTAGCCTTAGATACAGCAGAGCCATCCCTGCAACCAGCAGTGAAGTCAGGTCCTCCTTAGGCCTGTGTGAGGTGTGAGACAGTAGAAGATACCTGCATAAGGCCTGGATATTGTTAGATGAAGGAAAATAATGAATGCCAGTAGAGAGCAGAAACGTCTATGTCAAATGGTGATTGGAATCACATGTAAAATGTAGCCCTCCAAAAATCAAAAGCAATACTCTTCCATACATAAAGGATTTTTATTCTGTAGCTTTAGAATGATTCAGAGTTGGGAGACTTTTTGCAATCCCATCTTTCAAGTTCATGGGGTGCTTTTAAACTTTTTTTGAAAGGGGATACATACCAGGTCAGTCATTCTGTAGCAGCTATTTTTTAAATCAGTCTGTAACTTTAGAAATGGTATCAAACATTATCTTTGTTTCCCCTATTTGTTACTGTGCATTTCAAGTTATATATTTGCTAACCTTTATTCAACCAAACCTTAACCACCACTTCCTTTTTTTTTTTTTTTTGAGGCGGAGTCTCGCTCTGTCGCCCGGACTGGAGTGCAGTGGCCGGATCTCAGCTCACTGCAAGCTCCGCCTCCCGGGTTTACGCCATTCTCCTGCCTCAGCCTCCCGAGTAGCTGGGACTACAGGCACCCGCCACCTCGCCCGGCTAGTTTTTTGTATTTTTAGTAGAGACGGGGTTTCACCATGTTAGCCAGGATGGTCTCGATCTCCTGACCTCGTGATCCGCCCCTCTCGGCCTCCCAAAGTGCTGGGATTACAGGCTTGAGCCATCGCGCCCGGCCCACCACTTCCTATATGTAATGCATAATAGTGGGTGTTTTTTAATACATCTATTATACATGCTTGACACATATAAGGTTCAGGTTAAATTGGTGGAGGAAGTGGAGTTTAAGATGGATACGCTGAACTACTTTCTAATAGGAATGAGTGATTTATTGTAGCAAAATAAGAGATATTCAAATTGTTGTTATATTGCATCTTCTATTTATATTATATTTTGATTTTGTCCCTAAACTAGCTACATTTATTCATACTTCACTTGTCACTTGATTTGTATGACCTTAGTTGATGTTTATACAACCAATTACATGGTTAGAGATCATCCTTATAACCATCTAGAAGAAATACTTAAGTTCTGTAAACCTACTTCCTCATTTATAAAATGGAAAGATAATCTAACTTGCTGAATTGTGGGAAAGTTTAAATGAGATGAGGTGTGTAAAATCTTAGGGCCATGTCTGACATAAAGTATTCCCTCAATAGGCCAGGCACGGTGGCTCACGCCTGTAATCCCAGCACTTTGGGAGGCTGAGGCAGGCTAATCACAAGGTCAGGAGTTAGAGAACAGCCTGATCAACACGGTGAAATCTTGTCTCTACTAAAAATACAAAAATTAGCCAGGTGTGGTGGTGCGTACCTGTAAGCCCAGCTACTCAGGAGGCTGAGGCAGGAGAATCATTTGAACCTGGGAGGTGGAGGTTGCAGTGAGCCAAGATTGTGCCACTGCACTCCAGCCTGAGTGACAGAGCGAGACTCTAGTCTCAAAAAAAAAAAAAAAAAAAAAAATAGAAAGTGTTCCCTCAATAAAGGATAAGCAACTTTTGGGAAATGCCTGTTGATGGAGCCTCCCAATTACTGTGTGTGTGTGTATGTGTGTGTGTGTGTGTGTGTTTATTAAGGGCAAGAGTAAAGAATATGGAGACTGGTATAGTCTCATTTTAAATTTCCAAAAGTACAAAAAGAATAGACTAGAAATCTCTGTAAATTTTATAATACTAATGTTGTGTGTAGTTAGTATGACCTGCTCCAAAAACTCAGAGAATGAAACAATTGCACATATCTCTTATTTTATCCTAATTAATCATTCAATCAAAAAAATATTTTTAATAGATAGCCCAACATACCCTCTTAAACTCTACCCCATCTTTGTCCTTCTTTTTCCATTTACAGAGAACCTTCAGGGATTGTTCAATCCCGAATTGGTCAATCCTTGCTCAGAGACCAAGAGGAAAAGGAACTGAGGTCCAGTCAGCCTACTATCACCACTTTTTCATTGTCATGTGTCACTGTTGAAACTTAATCTTGTCAGTTTCTCAAATCCATGCTAACCCTTGCTGGGCTGGTCCAAGCCTCTGCTCTGGCTTCAGGGATGCCTCTCAGTTGGATTCCTGGAGTTCTCTTTGTTCACAATGTCTTGTTCAGTCATTATTCCCAAAAAAACTTGATACTACATCTGGGCCACTGGAGGCTGAGAGGCTTCTTGCTTAAATAACAAGCTATGTCACACCAGTCCTTCCCCATAACAACACCTGGAATCTTAAAAGTTTAGCCTGGATTAGCCAAGACCATCTCTTTCTTTAAATAAAAAAAAAAAAAAAAGAAAGAAAGAAAGAAAAAAACTTTGTACCTAGGCATGCTATTGCCCTTTTTTGTTGCCATGTGTTGGTCAGAATCATCCTAGTCTTCCCTGACAGGTCCCTCTAACTCCAAATTTCTGGACATATGTCTTGGTCCCCATCTCACTGAGCTCCTGGGCTCCTCATGCAAATTACATATCAGGGTTTCTAAAGAATAACAATATGGAATGCCTCCTCATCCTATATTCACATAACTAGGGAAACCACTCTTAGTGGTTTCATATGGCTACTGTAACAAATTAGCAGCAATGTATTGGCTTAAAACAATACAAACTTACTCTCTTAACATTTCTGGAGATCAGAGGTCAGAATTGATCCTTACAGGGCTAAATTAACCTGTCTGCCGGTCTGATTCCTTTAAAGAAGGCTCTATTCTTTGCCTCTTCTAACTTTCAGAAGTTTCTGGAAATCCTTGGATCATGGCCATATTCAATTGTTACATCGTCTTCCATTCTACATCCAACCACAACTATGTCCAATCTCTGTTTCTAAATTACATCACCTTCTCCTAAATTTAACCCTCCTATCTCCATCTCATAAGAATGCTTGTGATACTTTAGGATAATCTGGCTAATACAGGATAACGTTCTCATCTCAAAATACTTATCTTAATCACATCTGCAAAGTGTCTTTTACCACGTAAGGTAACAGGTCCTGGGGATTGGGCTGTAGACATCTTTAGGGGCCCACTATTCTGTCAACAATACCACTCAAATAATTCTTTTCACAGCAAAGATTACTTTAGGGAGACGTTCTGTTTTCACCCCATGTATAGTGGGAAGAAGCAGAATCAAAGATGTGTCTCAATGGGCATTTCCTTTAAATTTCACATTAACCAGCGTCCTGATTTGCACTTTCTTAGCCAAATGGCAGAGGGAGAAAATGTATCAAAACTGCAGTTTTTTTTAATCCAGTAGGTTACTAAATAACATATAATTAGAGGAAACTATGATCAAAGGCATGATTAGAACATAAAATTCAAAGTGTGCCCTTTCCATGGTCTATCCTGGGCCTCTCCTACTTACCGCTTGGTCTTCTGAAACCCAGGAATCAGACCATCCCTTACAGGTCTCTGAATGGGTTCAAGGCTGTCTACCTTTGAAGGACAAACTGCTAGGTAGGTTAAACTGTTTCAGTTGGGCACCGAAGACATACTACCATGAGTTGTACCAAGCGACATGCCTATCTCAAAGGTTTCGCTGACTTTATATTTATTTATTTTTTATTGACAAAAATTCCATCTATTTATCATGTACAACATGGTGTTTTGAAACAATATATACCTTGTGGAATGGCTAAATCAAGCTAATTAACATGTGTGACTTTATATTTTTGTCTTGGCTTATCTCGGAACAACAACAAAAATATTTAATGTTATCCATATAGAATATCCATTCCACTTAAGAATTTTATGCAATCCTAACTTCAAACATACCCAACAATAGAACAATAAGGAGTAACATATTTGGTCATTTAATATAAGCATTTATTCATTGGTAACCTTATTGGAAAGTACCCAGAATACTAGGTTGAACTAGACGAAATTGCCAATATTTGCTCAGTATTTTGATAATGTCATGACTCAACTTATGATAGAGTCTGTCAATGATGGCATTACAAACTCCAGCAGCATTCACCTGAAGCTCCACAAGGAACAATTGATGACCTTCCAAAACACATTCCTTGCTCACCCCCAACTCCACTCTCAGGAATATGTTGGTGTGTTGGATATCTTCTGTTTGCCTGCCCAGACCCATCATCCACCCTACCCTGTGATCCCAGGAGGCTGACCTGTATGGATTGTTCTGGCCTTATGGCATCCAGTTGGCTTAGAAAAGCAGAATATCAGTGAGCAAGAGGACAGCAAGATAGAAGTGTGAATCCACCCTCCTCCTACTCCCCTGGGTCATCCCTAGTTATTTGCATTTCTTTCTAAACGTCACAGCTCTCCTCAGACACTCTACAAACAGCTGTCCTTGGAGTTCTGCTAATTTGTCTTTTCCCTTGCTTCTTCAGTTCTAGGAGAGGCAATGACTCTCTGGTGTTGCTAGTCCTAGGGTTCTAAATAATCTCTTATTTTTTGTTTCTTTAATCCCTCTCCTATACTTTTATAAATAATCCTTTTACCTCGTTTTAGTTTACCTTCTTTTTTTTCAGAAATCTTGACTGAACCCAAGACAGGTTTTCTAAAATAGTAACTCTCACACGTGAAACTGCATTTCATTTTGTGGGTAGCATTCCTCTACGCACCTCTGGACTCAGATAGAGGGTGAGGGATTGTGAAGGATATTCTAGGCCGCAGACCCAGCCAGGACCACATGGGAGTGAATGAGCCCTCAGATGATTCCAATTCTGAGCCTTCAAGTCTTCTACCTGAGACCCCACATGTAGCGGGTTAGAGACTCTGTGGTGTGGTACCCTATCTGAATTCCTGACCTACAGAAACCACGAGAGAGAAAAATTTGTTTTAAGCCACTACATTTTGGGATAATTTGTTACACAGCAGCAGAAACTACTATACTTGTCCTCTCTAGTGTCTATCATCTGAGGATCTCTCAACCTCTTTCTCTCCCCATCATCTTTGATGCCTGTTGAGAATAGGAGGCACCAGTATTTAATGAGCCCGCTTGTACATCAGACCAGGTTGACTCATTTCTCTGGTTTTCTAAGTCTTCCGAGCAAGCCTTCAAGGTATAAAACAGTGATCAAGTGTCCAGAGTCTGCAGCTGAACTGCATGGCTTTGAGTACTAGCTCTGCCACTTGCTAACAGAGAGACCTTGACTAATTATGTAATCTCTACATGCTCCAGCTAACTGTTGAATAAAATAACACAGGACACATGCAGCGTGCCAGAAAATGACCATTATCCTCACAAGCAAAGCAGAAGAATAGGTTCAACTCACTGAATCCAGAAAACCATATGGATGGCTTAAGAACCTAGTCTATTCTGAAGTATTCTAAGGTTTTTTATTTAAGATAACACATTAGTTGCTTGATATAAGCATTTGATATAAATATATAAACAGAGTTTTGATAGGGTGACTTTTCCTGTGACTTTCTGAAGTATAATTCAAACCATTTACACCCTTAGACTAGAACTTTCTTCCCTGATCTCTACCACAGGTATGTCTTGAAAATTATGCATGAGGTCTGGAATATCAGCCAGGATCCCAGCAGGAAACATATGGCACTCTCAAACTGGATAATTCAGGAGAGTTTAATTAGGGAACTATTTTTAAAAGGTGGCCATGATTTAAGAAAGCCAATAACAAAGAGTAGTACAGCCAGCAATGGCAGGGAGCCACTACCTCCCACAAGCCAGATGGCAGGAAAAGCTATATGGAGAGAATTATCTTAAAGGGACTTTGGCAGAGGAACTCAGTCAACCATGGATGACCCAGCTGGGAGGTTGCCAAGTGTTTGGTTATTTATTGCTGCATAAAAATCATGCCCAAACTTACTAGTGTAAAACTGTAATCATGTATTATGCTCACAATTGTGTGGGCCAGGAATTCTGGCAGAACACAGCGGGGATGGATTGTCTGCTTCACAATGCTGAGAGCCTCTGCTGGGTTAGTTTGAACAGCTGGAGATGGCTGAGAAAGCTCGATGGGACCATATATCTTGGGCTTCAGTTCTGCTGTTGTCTGGATTCTTTGGTTCTTCTCCATGATACATCTGCTGGGGTTAGAATGTCCTGCAACCTGGCATTCTCATTCACATGTCTTCCATGGAAGGCTGAATATCTTGGCGACGGCCAGCATTGCTCTTTCTCCATGCAATTTCTACCTAAGGCCAGCTTGCTCTGGCTCCCTCCAGCAGGGTAGTCAGACTTCTTATATAACAGCTCAGAGCTCCAAGAGTGGGTGCTCTAGGAAACCAGGGTAAATGGGAGCTCCAAGGCTTCTTGTGATAAACTAGCCTCAGAAGTTCCAAAATGTAATTTTTACCACATTCAATTGCTCAAGCAAGTCACTTAGGTCAGTCAAGGTTAAAAAGGAGTGAGGAATTAGGTTCTGCCTCTCAATGGGAGAAATAGCAGAGAATTTGCCACCATGTTTAGTCTACCACATCAGGTTAGTAAAACTCTGAGTCCATTCTCCTTCTGCCTTACCATCACTTGCTGGTGTTCCCTATTAACTATGGCAGCCGGTAGCCAGAGGGTAAAGGAGCTTGTTGATGTAGTCCTTACAGGCCAGCTTTCTGGGGCAGTGGCCCCCAATGTTTTTGGCACCAGGTACCGGTTTCATGGAAGATAATTTTTCCACAGACTATGGGGTGGTAGGGAATGGTTTTGGGATAAAATTGTTACACCTCAGATAATCAGGTATTAGTTAGATTCTTGTAAGAAATGGGCAACCTAGATCCCTTGCGTGCACCGTTCACGATAGAGTTTCCACACCTATGAGAATCTAATACCCGCCGCTGATCTGAGAGGAGGCGGAGTTTAAGTGGTAATGCTGCTTGCCTGCTGCTCACCTCCTGCTGTGCGGCCCAGTTCCTAACAGGCCATGGATCAGTACTGGTCAGGAGCCCCAGGGCTGGGGATCCCTGATCTGGGAAATAGGGTATCCAATGACTCCTAATCCCCAAATGTTTGTTTTAGGGCTTTCGAGCACTGTGCCAGATTATGAAGCAGTGTATTCTTGATAACACAGGAATGACAGCCAGGAGAAAACCATATAAGCCGTTCATTATCTACATTTGTATTCCCAGTTATAATGCTTTTGCCTTTCACTCTTGAAATCTTAATCAGTGTTTATTCAGAGCTTTCATTTGGGCTAGAATTTCATTCCCAGAACACACCCACCATTTGTGCTACCTCAATTTCCCAACTTCAAGAAAAATCTAAAGAGATTTGGATTTTCCAACATGTTAGTCTGTGTCTACTAGCATGATGAGGCTTAGAATGCAGTGCTTTTACACCCCAGGAGACTAGCAACATCAAACACTGTGTGCCCTTTTTCATTGTGAGGTTCAGTTAAAAAATAATTGTGTGTGTGAGTGTGTGCGTGTGTGAGTGTGTGTGTAGGGCAGGGAACAGTAGAGTCTCAGGTAAAGGCCTTAAAAATCACACTGGACATCCTCTTCTTTTTGGTTTAGTAGCTAATACCTTCTTCAGCAAAGTCTGGTAAAAGTAACATTCACATTTTACTTCTTCCAAAATCTTTTGCTAACCATTGAATATCTGTCCGGTGATTTTAAAAACATCTTGTAGTCACATTTCAAACTAAATCTCATTGTAGCTTTCTGGATTCCCCAAATCAGAAAGAGGTTGTTTCTCCTGAACTATCCACATACTTCTTACAATGAGTAATGTAGTGTACATTCATACTACAATAGAACTTCAGCTTCTTTGTCTTAGTCCATTTTCTGTTGCTATAATGGAATAACACAGACTTTACAAAGAAAAGAAGCTTATTTAGCTCACGGTGCTGGAGGCCAGGAAGCCCAGGAATATGGTGTCAATATCTAGTGAGGGCCTTCTTCCTGCATGATATCATGACAGAGGACATCACATCATGAGAGGGCAAGTGCATGCCAGTTCAGGTCTCTCTTCTTTTTATATAAGCCGACACTCTCACTATGGGAGCCCCATCCTGATAACCTTATCTTTTCTGACTCCCCAAACCCTATTTCCAAATGCCATCAAATTATGAATTTGGAGATTAAGTTTCCAACATATGAAATTTATGGGACACACTGAAACCATAGCATCCTTCAGGTGATTCTGAAAGTGGATGATAGAAATATTCTTATATACGGGAGAAAAAGTAGTATCTTCTCCTCATCCATCACAAGGATTATGGCTGACAAAAGACAGAGAAAAAAAAGTATAATAAATTTATTTAACTTTTGCATAATGTTAGAGTTTTCCGAAATAAAAACCCAAAGACCCAAGGAAAACTGTATTTTTATGCTAAGTGTGATTAAATAACTGGATAATTATGGAGAGAGATGATTGGACAAAAGGGGGTATTATCTAGTTATAATAAACTGAGGGGGGAACCCAGCAAGGCCTGTCTGTTCAGATTTTTCTTGGTCTCTTTATACAGCATTCCTTTCTCTCCAGGTGTAAGTCAGGACACCTGTCATATTAAAGCCTTACGACCTACTTCTGTAACAACCTGATGGGTTCAAAAACAACTCATTGAGACCGCAATATTGTAGTAGAGAAATAATTTAATTAATGCAGGGCTAGTCAAGCAGCAGGACTGGAGTTATTACTCAAATCAGTGTCCTTAAGAATTCAAAGGCTAGGGTTTTTATGGATAAGTTGGCAGGCAGTGGTCTAGGGAATGTTTGTTGCTGATTGGTTGGGGATGAAATCATATGGGTATGGATAAAGGTCCTTGTGCACTGAGTCTACCACCTCTGGGTGGAGTGGGAACCACAAGACAGTTTGAGTCATGAGTCATGGGTCAACGTATGGTCAGTCAGTTGCCAGAATACCAAAGTTCAAAAAAATCTCAAAAGACAAATCTTAAGTTCTACAGTACTGATGTTATCTATAGGAGCCATTGGAGAAGTTGCAAATCTCGTGACCTCTGGCCACATGACTCCTGTGCAGAAAGGGATTATGGAAGCTACATCTACATCTCAGCAGAATTCACCCCCCTCTCATAATCCTCATCTTGTGGCCTTTCATTAGTTTTAAAATGATGGCTTCAGTCCCTGAGCAAGGAGAGCGTTAGTTTTAGGGACGTACTATTATCATGCTTGCTTCAAAGTTACACTATAAACTAAATTCCTCTCGTGGTTAGTTTGGCTTATGCCCAGGAATAGCAAAGACAGCCAGTCTGTGAGGCTAGAAGCAAAATGGAGTCACCCATGCTAGATTTCCCTTGCTGTCATCTTTGCAAAGGTGGTTTGATTTTCAGGGGAGCTAGGTCAGAGAGTGACGTTAATCATCAGCTGTCACACAAAAAGGCAGGGGAAAGTCAGAGCGACCTTCTTGCTTCTGAAGCCCTCACAGTCTCTTTCAATTCAAATTACTCTGGAGTAGTGTTTTCTGTACCCCAACACTTGCACGTTATTCATACACCAGGGAAACTAGGAAAAACATAATGATAAACAGAATGGGCTTTGAACCAGATAAAGATATTTCAACTTAAACCTAACTAAATGTATCTCTAACTCAACTTCCCATTAGCTGGATCTCCAAAATGCCTATTATCACTGAAGAAACCTGAGGAGGAAATGTTGGGGTAAAGTCAGTTGTTGTCATCAATCAGCAGTTAAATGCTTGAATCCATGTCAGCACTTTGCTAGGGACCTGTCCAGAGACTCAGAAGGAGCCCTGCAAGTGCAAGATCCTAAAAACTTCTGTAGCTTTGTGATAAACCCACCTCTGGCCTTTAAAAAAAAATTAGAAAGAACAGAAATTTATTCTCTCATACTGCACTTTCATAGGGAAGAAGGCAGAAGGGCAGGAGAGGAACTCTGTTGTCACATTGCAGAAGACCCTTTAGGCTCTGCTCTATTTGCAGATAACTTTTCCTCAAAGGAGCCATTGCTTTTCCCTGCCTCTGTACCTAGATCAGGGACACCCTGATTCAACTTGACAGATCCCACCCACCCAGTGTTAAATTACAGGGAATAGAGACACTTGTAGTTCCCCTCCTCCGGAGGTACAAGGCTCCTTGTGCAAATTAATCCAACTCCATCTCAGAGACCTTCTTTGCTCACCGGAGGTCTCAGGGAGTGGCAACCTTTTGTTTCAATTATCATCCCCTTCAAGAGGGCAATGGGGAGCCACTAAAGTGTTTAAGAGGGAAGTGACTCCATCAGGCTTGTTTTGTTGTTGTTGTCTTTTTCTGAGACAGGGTCCCACTCTGTGGGCCAGGCTGGAGTGCTGTGGCGTGATCATAGGTCACTGCAGCCAACAACTCCTGGCTCAAGGGATCCTCCCATCTCAGCCTCTAGTAGCTAGGACTACAGACACCCACCACCACACCCAGCTAATTAAAAAAAATTTTTTTTTTTTTTTGGTAGAGACAGGGTCTCACTATGTTTCCCAAACTCCTGGCCTCAAGCCATCCTCCCACACCAGACTCCCAAAGTGCTGAGATTAGGTGTGAGCCACCGTATCTTGCCTAGGCTTGTACTTTAGAAATATCACTCTTTCTGCAACGTGGAGTACCCAAGGATTCATGGATTAAAGACAAGTGTTGGAAGTGGGATAGAGAGAAGGAAATGGTATTAAAAGTTATGATGTAAGGTCAACCTTAAGCATTCTATCTTTGACTGAAAAGAGAGAGTTACAAAATACATTAGTCACACCAAAAATGGAGAGTTGACTTCAGAGGATGTATTCAAGGTAACTTTTGAATGTAGTGCTGGATTTGAACAGATGGAGAAAGGTGTTTGTTAAAAGGAGAGGGCTAGAAGTCCTTACATACAGTTATTCACTGGCTAAGAATATTGAGTTCTAGCTATGTGCTCGGAACTGCAGTTACTACTGTGCATTTATTACATCACTTCATAGTCATGACAAGCCTATGTGGGCTATTGTTTTTCCTGTTACATATAAGCAAACTGAAGCATTGAGCAATTAAGTAAATTGCCCATGATTGCCCAGCTAGAAAATAGAAAGACAGTATAAACTTCCAACCTAAAAATCAGTACCATTACTTTATAACCGTTTCTTATTTTATGAAAAATAAAAAAAAATTTCCCACCAAACCATAGCTGGGGTGACTTTTGGCTGTTTAAAATATTCAAAGAAACAAATTCATTCTCAGCATAAAACAAACAAAAATATTGTCACTGCTGAAGAGATGCAAAAAGACTAATGCAGATTCTGAAAGCATTCCAAAGAGGAATTTTCCAAAATGTTTTCAGCAATGGCAATGCAACTTTTAAAAATATATGGTCTTCTAAATAATTTTTTCAAATAAAAAAGATACTTGCATTGATAAATTGGAGATTTTTAAAACATTACTGAAATGTTTTTCAGATTCATTGGGAACTTTTGACCATAATATGAAAGTGATTATACAGGCCTTATTGTCATTCTAGAATAGTTTGTGTAACCCTTCTAATTTTTCCACCATTTCAGTGATTTCATAGCCAGAGTACAATGAAAACAATGAATTTGAGGAATTAGGGCCTTTTCTGTGGATATAGTTCCTTCTTTCTATTGATTTATTGACTACTCTTCTTGGAAGTACTACCATTTAAAGACAACATTTTCTGTAAGCATAGCTGAAAATTTTATTTCCAGATTGGAATAGCTGCAAGTTATCCCCTTTTAATATGTTAAGTTCCCTGGAAAGAAAACATGAGAAAATTGAGTCGCTATGACTGTATCTATAAAGAATAAACTTTTGGCTTAATCCAGATCTCCATATAGCATTTTGTTTATTTTTAAAGTGTAGTATTTTCAAAGCATGGATCACACTTGAGTGAAAATTTTTGCATAGCTTTTAATAGACTTCATTTGAGGATCTTTCTTGATTTTTTAATTAATTGTATTGAATTATAAAATGTTAATTTAAAAAAAAATTTGAAGTTTATCCAAAAGCTACTCCTGAAAGACAAATATTACTTCCAGTCATAAGGTTCTTTCTTTTTCTCTGGCATGATAATTCAATCACACTTTTCCTCACATATTTGGGAGGGGGGCAGGCTCTATAATCATGTCTAAAAAGCCATTTGAGATTTTAAAAATGAGACTCTGAGCACCAACTGTAAACTTCAATCTATATAAAGGAAAAGAAATCCTTCTCCAAACTAGAAATTCAAGATCAGTACACCTGTTTCTCTACATTTTCTTTTGAAAACATACATCTTTGTTCTTCCAGTTTTTAAAGAGTCTATTCTAAATGACCTACTTTTAAACTGGTTTTTAGTTAAGTGTGTCACACCTTGATGTAGTTGACTTTAAAATATTTCCCTCCATTCTATTTCTTTCTAAACTAATTAATTTATTTTTAGTCATTCTGAATAATGTAAGATATTCTCTCTAGAGAAGGAAATCTCTTTTTAAATAGAGAAGTGGATGGGAGGAATATAGATTTGTGTTAGCTACAAGTGTTTCGTATTACTTTGTGTTTCTGTGAGTGGCTAATATTATTTGTCAACAAAACAACCTAATTCCTCTGTGTAACATACAATCCATATGCAGGTGAAAGGGCAGCAAGGCACTTCAAGAGCTCCTGAGGTTGAACTGCTTCTTAGACAGGACTTCAAAGCATTATCAACAGATGGTTGTCCACCCCATTTGTCCATGTCTCCAGGGGAAAATTCCACAGTTGTTTTTCATCAAGGATCCATCTGTATTACATCTTTGTAGGGAAAGTGTGTTTAGTATCTGTCTAAAATCCCTCCTGACTTAATGCAAGTTCATTTCCTCTATGTCTGACCTTTGTTGATATGGAGAGCAGCTGCTTAGTATCTTCTGTGTGATGTCTTTTCCAGATGCATAAGCCCTTGTATATCAAACTGAATTCTTGGTCGCTACAAGAGACTTGGGTAGAAAAGCCCAGTTTTGATTTGGGAAAGGGAATGCTGTGTGCTCACCAGAAGTGTTGCACTATAACAAAGTGGTATTATTCATAAGTTGTCCCTAAAATTGAGAATCAGAATTTGATTTAAATTCACACATTTAAAATATTAGGCTGCTGATATGGTTTGAATTCATGTTCCTGCCCAAACCTCACGTCGAATTGTAATCCCCAGTGTTGGAGGAGAGGCTTGGTGGGAAGTGATTCGATCACAGGGGTGGCCTTCCCCCTTGCTGTTCTTATGATAGTGAGTTCTCATAAGATCTTATTGTTTAAAAGTGTGTGGCACCACCCCCTTCTCTCTCTTCCTCCTGCTCCAACCATGTAGGATATGATGGCTTCATCCACTCTTTTTGCCATGATTGTGTTTCCTGAGGTCTCCCCAGCCATGCTTCCTGTACAGCCTGCAGAACTGTGAGCCAATTAAACCTCTTTTCTTTATAAATTACCCAGCCTCAGGTAGTTCTCTGTAGCAATGTGAAAACAGACCGATACAGCTGCATTTAAAATATTAGGCTGATCCCTGCTGTGCAATAACTTGAAATATGAGCTCCAGCACTATCAACAGAAAACTGCTCTTTCATATGAGCCTATTGCTGTTAAATGTAAAAGGTTATCTTATTAAGTGTGATAAGACTCACTAAGACCACTAAAAGAAACAACCCTTCCTCAAAGATTAATTGCTGACATATTTATATACAATACTTAGAAGTACTATCAAGGTACTTTAGGAGAGTAGACATCCACGTGTCTTTTTAAATGGACCCAACAAATATCTACCAACATATGCTATGTCACAAGCCCTTTGCCTTATTACACAGTGATGTTCTAGACAGACTCTTGAGATGGTATCAGTGATTTCTACCCTGGTGTGATCCCTCCTGCTTGTGTGAAGGCAAGACCTTGACTTGCTTCCAAAAAATAGAATATGGCAAAGGTGACTGGATATATGTGATTATCTGTACATGATTGTGTGCATATATTACATATGATTATAGTCATGTGCTGTATAACAACACGTAGGTCAGTGATGGACTGCACATACTTTAGTGGCCCCATAAGATTATAACACCATACTTTTACTGTACTTTTTCTATGTTTAGCTACACAAATACCATTGTGTTAAAATTGCCTACAGTATTCAGTACAGTAACATGCTGTACAGGTTTGTAGCCTGGAAGCAATAGTCTATATCAGGGATCCCCAACTCCCCCAGTACTGGTCTGTGGCCTGTTAGGAACTGGACCACACAGCAGGAGGTAAGTGGCAGGTGAGCAAGCAAAGCTTCATCTGTATTTATAGCCACTCCTCATTGCTCACATTACCACCTGAGCTCCACCTCCTGTCAGATAAGTGACAGCATTTGATTGTCATAGGAATGCAAACCCTATTGTGAACTGCACATGCAAGGGATCTAGGTTGTGTGCTCTTTATGAGAATCTAATGCCTGATGATCTGTCACTGTCTCCCATCACCCCCACATGGGACCATCTAGTTACAGTAAAACAAGCTCAGAGGTCACACTGATTCTACATCATGGTGAGTTGTATAATTATTTCATTATATATTATAATGTAATAATAATAGAAATAAAGTGCACAATAAGTGTAATGTGCTTGAATCATCCCGAAACTATCCCCCAACCCCAGTCCATGGAAAAATTGTCTTCCACAAAACCAGTCCCTACTGCCAAAAAGGTTGGGGGCTGCTGGGTTGTAATATATAGTCTAGGTTTGTGTAAGTACATTCAGTGTTGTTTGCACAATTATAAAATTTCCTACCAATGCATTTCTCAGAACTTGTCCATGACTGTAGTGCCCATCCTGCTGAAGTCATCCTCCCTTGCTGGCTTTGAGGAAGCTAGCTGCCATGTCGAGGAACTCCATGTGGCACAAAACCATAGGTGGTTTCCAGAAGCTGGGAACAGACTCTAGCCAACATCCTATGAAGGTCTCCAGCCAGCACCTAGCAATAAACAGAACCCCTCACTTCTACAACTGCAAGGAACTGAATTCTGCCAGCAGTCTGAATGAGCTTGGAAGTGGATACTTCCTTCTGTTGAGTCTCAGTTGAGACTGAAGCTCTGGCTGACACCTTGATTGTGAGACTCCACCTAAGTCAAGCCTGGACTCCTGATTCACAGAAACTGGTAGACAATGAATGTATACTGCTTTACACCACTAAGATTGTGGTAAGGTTAAACAGCAATAAATAACTAATACACAGTTTCTCAGTCTCTCTTTTTCTTTCTTGTCCTTAAAATTTTTGAAGCATATAGGCCAGCTACTTTATAGAAAGCTCCTCAGCATGAATGATGTTTTCTTATGATTAGATTCGGATTTTACACTTTGGGGAGGAATAACACAGACACGGAAATGATGTTGCGTCCTTCTCAGTACATTCTACTAAAAGTAGTTTTGGTTTCTCCCAGTATTAAGTGATATTAAATCTACTACTTGGTTAGGGTGGTACCCACAAGTTTCCTCATTGTAAAGCTACTACTTTCCCATGGTAACTAATAAGTAACTTGTGAGGAGATGAATAACTTGTAAACTTTAAGACCATGTAAATATCCCATTCATCAAACTCTCATCTATTATTTTTGGCTTCTATTGATGATTTTCTAAACTATGTGATTCCTTTTATATGTATTAGTGGGCATTTTACTCTAAGGAGCATTTCACTCTCTCTTATTTACTTATCTATTTACTTATTTATATCAGTATAGAATCATAGTTTTTTATTTTAGTCAATAGTTTATCATTTGTTACTGTTTTTGATGCTCAGATTGTTCCAGATTTGTTCACTGGGAGTGTTTTATCAAGACACATTATCTATCTTTCTGATATGTTTCCATCATTCTTTAAAGCTTTCTTATTTCTTAAAACAAGATTTTCCAGGCATATCTTATACTTTCTCTGCCTCCAGACCTGGAATCTTTATTCCAAACATTCCTGGTTTCTTTTAGTGGAGACTGATATTTAGAAACCAAATTTGGGTACAAAGTGTACTCACTGCTACTGGAATGTTATTGCTTCTAGCACTTCCTGAAGACAGAATCTACATAGATGCAAATTTGAAAAAAAAATTTGCAAGACATTTACTGTAAAAACAATTAAAAAAAAATGAATAAACAGATAGATATACTATATCCATGGATTGTAGAACTCAATATTATTAAGACATCAATTATTAAGATGTCTTCTGCTTAGCTTCTCACAAGGCTGCGATTAAGGTACTGTCTGGGACTGTGGTCTCATCTGAGTCACTCAGCCTGTTGGCAGAACTCAATTCCTTGTGGTTCACAAGATTGAGGAATTCATTTTCTTCCTGGCTGGAACTCATGGTAGGCTATCAGCTGGAGGCCATCCACAGCTCTTACAAACTGCCTATATTTCCTTGTCATGTGGATTTTCCCTACATGATGTATGTACTAAAATTTCAACTAAATTAAAAATGTTAACCTCCAATTTCATTTTAACACCACAATGTAACTTTTAGTCTTTCCCTTTTCCATATATGTTATTCTCTTCTCCAACAATGAGAAACCTGGATCTCATTACATTTGCTCACTTTTCTCAAGCCTAGAATATAAAGAAAATAGTTTCAGAATTTTTAACTCATACCCCTATAAAAGCAACCCTACTAACTAGTTTCCATATTTTTAATAGATTTTTTTGGTAAAATATTACACAGTGATTTCATTTATGCACAATTTGATAACTTTTGAAAAAAAGCACATACTCAACCCACACCACTATTTAAGACACAGAACATTACTATCACCCAATAATCTTCCCTCATGCCTCTTCTCAGTCAACTTCTCTGCCAGAGGAAACCACTTTTCTAATTATTTTCATTGTAGATTAGCTTTATCTGTCCTAGAGCTTCATGTAAATTGAATCAATCATATACATTATTTTGTGTATATAGTATAATGTTTATAATATTCATCCACATTCTTAAATATATCAATATTTCATTCCTTTTTATTGCTGAGTTGTATTCTATTTAATCACTATATTAGAATTTATCCATTCTCCTGATGAGATAATTGGAGTTTTGGAACTTTTGGTTATTAAAGGTAAAGCCACTTTGAACATTTTTATATAATTTATCTTCAGATACATGTTTTTGGGTAAATATATTTTGGGTAAATATCTAAAAATGGAATTAATAGAAGAAAGGGCTTATGCTTAACTTTATAAGAAAAGGCAAAACCTTTTTCAAAAGCAGTTATATCATTTTAACTTCCTATCAGCAATGTATGAGAGTTCTGACTGCTACATATCCACCACCAAACATCATGTGGCATTAGCAATCTTTTTAATTTCGACCATTCTAGAGGGTGGAGGCAGATCTCACGGTGGTTTAATTTGCATTTCCCTGAAGACTTAGGTGTTCAGTATTTTTACATGTGCTTAGTGAACTTTCACATGTCTTACTTTATTAAGTGTCTGCTTAAGTCTTTTGCCAGTTTTTCCCCTATTGAGACATTTATCTTTTTATTATTAAGCTGTGGAGTTCTTTATATATTCTGGATACAAGTCTCTGTTAGATATATGTTTTGCAGATATTTTCTTCTACTCTGTGGATTTTTCTTGTGTTCGTAGTATCTTTCAAAGAGTAAAAGATTTTAGTAAAATCTAGATGTTGTTGTTGTTTCTGTACCGTTGATTTCTGTGTCCTCCTAAGAAATCCCTGCTGCTCCCAAGTTGTGAAGATATTCTCCTATGTCACCTCCTAGAAATCACATTTAGTTTTTAGATCTATGTTTCATTCCTAATCAATGTTTATATATAATATAAAATAGTGGTTGAGGATACTATTTTTCCATATAAAGATCCAGTTGTTAAAGCATTATTTATTGAAAAAAAAACCTTACTTTTTATAAATGAATAACTGGTACCTTTGTTGAAAATCAACTAGTTGTGTAAATGATATTTCTAAACTATTTATTCTATCTATGGTTCTGTTTGACTAACCTTATGCAAATGCCACACTGCCTTGATTATTATAGCTTTATGGTAAATCTTAAGAGCTAGGTAGCATGAGTTCTCTAGTTTTATTCTTTTTCAAGATTGTTTTGCCTTCTGTATCTCTTGCATTTCCATAGAAAATCTGTTATCTGATTTTCACTTTCCATGAAAATGTCTGCTGAAATATGATTGGGATCATATCGTTCAGTTTGGATAGAATAAACATCATGATAATACCGAGTCCACCACTCAATGAACATATCTGTCCATTTATTTAGGTCTTTTTACATTTCTCCCAGCAATGTTTTATAACTTTTACTGTATATTTCTTACATATATTTTGCCAAATTTATCCCTAAGTATTTAATGTTTTTTACACTATTACAAATGATACTGTTTTCTAATTTTTCACTGCTAGTTGTATTAGTTTGTTAGTGTTACTGTAACAAAGTACCACACACTGGGTGGCTTAAATAACAGAAATTGATCTTGTCACTCTGCTGGTGACTAGAAGTCCAAGATCAAGGTGCCAGAAGGTTGGATTCCTTTGAGGTGTCTCTCCTTGGTTTGCAAATGGCCATCCTCTTGCTGCTTCTTCACATGGCTATCCCTCTATGAGAGAGTATCACTGGTGTCACATTTTTGTGTGTGCAAATTCCCTCTTCTTATAGGAGCACCAGTCAGATTGGATTAGGGACCACTCACATGACCTCATCTAATCTTGATTGCATCTTTAAAGGCCCTATCTCATTCTGTGGTACTAGGGGTTAGGGCTTCAACATATGAATCTGGGGAAACAAATCAGCCCATAAGACTGGTATACAGAAATACAATTGATTTTTGTATACTGACCACTTATGCTGCAACCTTGCTGAATCATCTCTTAATTCTTGTAGTTGCTTTGTACATTCCTTTGGATATTTTTCATAGATACTCATGTCTGCAAATGGAGAATGTTTATTTTTAAATTTTTATGCCTTATATTTCTTTTTTTGTGTTTTTGTGTTGTTGCATTTGGTTTTGGTTATTTTTGCTTTTTCTATGTGTATGACCAAAATATTTAGCAGTATAGGTAGGTTACAGCCAAATAATGTAGAACCCTGTAAGCCACATTATACAGTTTGAGTTTTATTTTAGCACAATAGGAATACATTGAAGGTCTTTAGGTTAAGTTGTTGCTCGTGAGCAACACATGAGCAATGATATATATATGTATGTATATGTATATTTATGTATATACACATATATATCATTGATTTTATATATATATATATATATATATATATATATATATATGTCTTTGTCCATTTGTGTTGCAATAACAAAATATCACAGACTGGGTAGTTTATAAAAAATAAATACATATATACACACACATATCATACATATATACACATATATACATCGTTGCTCATTTGTTTGTTATAAATAGCATTAACAGCATTTTTCAGGTTATTTCCTGTGGGTGTTTATGATTTATGTATTCTTCAACTCATTCCATAACAAGATTTGAGGTGCTTAGAACAATTCATACCAAGTTAAAACAAAATAATTGAGCAAATTGGGATAAAGAATAAAATGAAGTTGAAAAACAAGAGGCCCGGGTAATGTCAGTTCACAATATGCTTACCTTTAACTGCTTTAAATTTACAGGAGGTATAGTTACACATTTTGGCTGAATTTCCCAGAGACTAGAACTGTTTGAGACACTTCTGCTCCCCAATCCCTTGTGATACGTTCCTCAGGTAATAGGCCTTCACAGTAACTCCCAACCGATCATATATACCACACAGACTTGAGATTCACTATTGAGAGAATCTATGTACTGTTTTTCTTTTCTTTTCTTTTTTGTTATAGAGCCGGGGGTCTCACACTGTCACTGGGGCTGAAGTGCAATGGTACAGTCATGGCTCACTGCAGCCTTGACCTCCTGGGCTCAATCCTCTTGCCTCAGCCTCTCGAATAACTAGGATTACAGGTGTGTTCTCCTACACCTGGCTAATTTTTTAAAATTTTTTGTAGAGACAGGGTCATGCTATGTAGCCCAGGCTGGTTCGAACTCCTGAGCTCAAGTGATCCTCCTACCTTGCCCTCCCAAAGTTCTGAGATTACAGGCATGAGCCACTGTGCCCAGCCTATGGATTGTTTTTCTTGAAGCAATTTTTCAGAAAACTTCCTGGTTTCTGATAATTTAACCTTTTCAGGTTAGGAGAGAAAAATGAACATTTTGATATTACCCACTGTCTTAGTCCATTTGTGTTGCTATAATAAAATATCACAGACTGGGATATTTATAAACAATAGAAATTAATTTCTCTCAGTTCTGGAGGCTGGAAACTCCAAAATCAAAGTGCCAGCAGATTTGGTATCTGGTGACGGCTGCTCTTTGCTTCCAAAATGGCACCTTATTGCTGCATCCTTTGCAGGGGTCAGTGCTGTGTCTTCACATAGTGGAAAGAACAGAAGGGGCCAAGTGGCTCCTTTGAGTCTTTTTTAAAAAGGCACTAATGCATTCACAAAGGCAGAGCCCTAATGGTCTAAACATCACTTAAAGACACCTCCTCTTAATACTGTTGAATTAGGGATTAAGTTTCAACATGAGTTTTGGAGGGAACACAAACATTGAAATGATTGTATGTGTTTAATTAATCAAGTATCCAACAAAAGCAAATAATTCAAGCCCCCAATTCACTGCATCTTTAGTAGATAAGCAGAGTTTTAAATTATAATTGACCTCCAGTTAGGAGGAATGTATGGATTTCCACAAGAAAAAACAATCCTGAGGAGAAACTCTCCACAGTAATGTGCCACTTTTCAGTCAACGACAGACCGCATATATGAGTCCCATAAGATAATACTATATTTTTACTGTGCCTTTTCTATGTTTAGATATGTTTAGATACACAAATATCATTGCATTACAATAGCCTACAGTATTCAATACAGTCATATGCTGTATAGATTTGTGGTCTAGGAGCAATAGGTTTACCACATAGCCCAGGTGTGTAGTAGGCTGAGCCATCTATTTTGTGTTAGTACACTGTGATGTTTAGAGGACGACAAAATTGCCTAAGGATGCATTTCTCAGAATGTGTCCTGCATGACTGTATTTCATGAGCACTATAGTCACTATCACAGTAACACATTAGGAGAGAAATCTCATTTTTAAATCTAATATAATTTATCACGCATTAGTTCACTCTACTGCTTTGACTGATTTTCTTTGGTTGTGGTTACCCGCGTACAGCAGTAAAGTTTCAGAAAAACTGAAGTTGCAAAAGGTCAATTACTCAATGGAGGAAAGATAAACCATTGCATTGGGGGACTAGAAGATACTTTTAAAAGTTCTCCGATTATCAATTTAATGATGTGTTTCTATGTAGTGAATAATGCCTTACATTCTTGCCAAGAGTATTTTGAAGGGAGTTTGTTAAAAGTATATCAGCTAACTAATCTTTTTTTGTATATCAGTGCTAATGATGTGTCATTCACACATTGTGCAATCCATAATTCCAGATCTAATTCTACCAAAAAATATAGGTCATTGCAAAATGCCATATTAAAACTGCAAATGCATGACAGGAAGACGGGGATGCAGACAAAGCAAAGGATGACACCAACTCTTTTTTTAAACAGGCAAGATAGGGATTCGACAAAAAAGCTGAGCCATTTTTAATGGATACTTTTGAGGGAGTGTTAATTCCAATTTAATTAAAATGACGCATTAATTTAAAAATTGGGCTAACTGGTTGCCCTTGACAGCACCCAGGTGCTCTCGGATTGCGCCAGTGCTCTCGGATTAACCTAATTGTACAGAGGTGCCCTTGTTTTCTAACTTCATGCACAAAGCACTGGAAATTATTTGTTCGCTTTTTCTTTTCCAAGAAAATCTTTTTCCAGTTATGCAAAAGGAAAATTTGAGGCAATGGTTAAAGTCACTTAAGTTATAGTTATTGCTATATTCACTAACATTAAGCACGGGTATGGCTTTGTTGCAAGTTACCCACCTACACCAGCAAATCTGTCTTGCTAGCACACGCTCCAGCTCTCTCTACCCGGTGGTCCGTGGCTGGAGCGCTTCAAGTCACTGCGCGGGCTGGGCTCCTAAGGAGGTCGGTCCCCCTCCTCGCAGACCCAAGCGTAGGGCTGGGAAAAAGCTAGGCGGGAAGGTCATTGTACTCCCAGGCCCCAGGAAAAGGACCCAGGGTCTAACCATCTCTTACTTTCAGGCAAAACTTCTCACATCGCGACCTTCCCTCCCTGTGGCACTCTGAGAACACACCCAGTCACCTAGCGCGCTCCCCAGAAGCCGGCTCGGCACACAGCGCACCCCAGCGGCCGCGTGGCCTCCTTCCAGCCGCGGCCACTTGGCTTCCGGAGAGCTCGCCGGGCGCAGCCGCCGCCTCCTTGGAACCAGGGGACTCAAGAGCCTGCGAGAGCCGAACACTCGCGGACCCCAGGGAGGGGAGCGGCAGCTGCTCCTGGCCCCGCCCACCACACCTGGGAGCCCGGAGGACCGCGCGGGGCGGGGCGGGGCAAGAGGCTGGCCTGGCGCTCCCGCCGCTTTGCCAAAAGCCGGCCCCACTGGAGCTGGACGAAGGGGGAGGGTCTCTAGGCCGAGTCCTGTTCTTCCTAGGGAGGGACCCCAACTGGGGTGGAAAAGCAGTACCAGAGAGCCTCCGAGGCGCTCGGTGCCAACCATGGAGCGGGCCGGCCCCAGCTTCGGGCGGCAGCGACAGCAGCAGCAGCCCCAGCAGCAGAAGCAGCAGCAGAGGGATCAGGACTCGGTCGAAGCATGGCTGGACGATCACTGGGACTTTACCTTCTCTTACTTTGTTAGAAAAGCCACCAGGTAAGAAGAGGACCCACGGAAGACCCGGCCGGGGCATGGAGTGTGACCCGGGGCTGATTTCTCTCCCCTATTGAATTGTGCCCTTCGTTCACCCCTGTTCCCAGGCCCTTTGCTTTTGGAGTAGGTCCTCGGTCCTGTTACGAGGTAGAAACCTCAACTCTAAGCGAGCAGAGTCGAAAAACTCAAGCGTCGAATTTGATACAACTTGCTCACAAAGTTCAAATACAAAAATGTACTTGGCGACCTCCCACCCTCACCCCCGCCCTTCTTGGTATTCCATGGGAACATGATTATTTTCATACATCCGTGCTCACGGGCCTTCCCCTAGTCCCTCTCTAGCCCCCTGGTTCCCCTAAATCCAATCAGCAAAACCCAAACAGTTTCTGAGCCCCTTCCCTGCAGCTCCGGAAGCACCATTTCCAAGTCGGTCTTGGTGGCTCCGCTCCTCCCACGTCCCCCCTCGCCCTGGCCCTGGCTGGGCGGGGAAGCTGGGGTTAGGGACGAGACCACGGGGAAGCCCAAAGGCAACATGACGGAACCTTCCCAAAGTGAGTGCGGTCGCCTTTTCCCCCCCTTCCAGTCCCCTGCTTGTCCCGCGCACCTCCTTTCACTCGCTTTTCCGCCGATGGCTGCGCCGCCAAAAGTAGAGCTCTGCAGAGGGGTTTGCTGTGTGCACACAAAGGGCGAGGGGGAGGCGCTGCCCGGAGCGGACCCCATGGGGCAGCGGAGACCCCAGAGGCCAGCTCTTTCTGGTCCAGAGCCAAGCTCTGCGGCGGCCCTTGCGGTGGGCGGGGAGGAGGGAGCCTGTCCTTTTGGAGGCGGCTGCGCAGCGAGCAGTCAGGGCGCTCGTGGGAAACGCTCGCGGGAGAGTTGGGGAGGAATTGAGACTGGGAACAGAGGGAGAAGAAGAATGGAGCAGAAAGTGCTTGGCGGGCGGGTTCACCGAAGTCTGAGGAGTTGATGCATAGCCGGGGTGCGCGGCGTCCAGGACGTTCCCTTTTGCTGAAGGAGTCCGTGCCCCGCTGCCGCCTGCTCTGGGCAGCGCTCGTCGGGCAGCGGGTACTGGCCGCCTTGGCCGGGAGGGTGACACACGCCCGGCGGTGATGTTCGAGGAGCTCGCCCGGGTTCGACGCCCGGGTCCCACCCGCCGGCGCGCGGCCGCTGCTCTGCCGGTCGCTCCCCGCCAGGGGGCGGCGCAGCGCGGGGCGAGCGGGAGGCGACGGGCGGCGGCGCGGAGGCCGGGGCCGTGAGGGAGCTGGCTCCGAGTCGCCGAGCTCACCTCACCTCACCTGGGCACGTTGTTGCCCCTACGGAGCCTCCTGGAGTCCAGGATTGGCGGAGTTCGAAAACTAACTTACCACGTTTGCTATGTTGCCCTTTGGAGACAAAACGAGGTACTTCCTTCAGTATCCCCCTATCCCCCTTCCCACTTTTTCCGGGGGCGCGGCGGGTCTCGGGTGCTGGGTGGTGGCGCCCCGGTGGCACCAGTGGGACGATGTATCATTGAAAATGGACTGTATAACTTTTGTTGTTGTTGTTGTTATTCTTTGCTCTCTTGCAGATGTATTAATGAGGGTCTTAAATTGGGCCCTTTTTAATCTTTTTTTTTTTTTTTTTCTCCTAAGGAACGTCCAGAGTTGGTGCCAATTTAATCACTTTCAGGGTTTTTTTTTTTTTTGACAGAGTGGAAGGCTCTGGGATTAATCTTTTTTCTTTAGTAACCCAGCCCTTCTTTTAAAATCGTCTTCCCCTGCTCTCACCTTCTTCCTTCAAAATCCTAAATCTTGAGCGCCCAGAGTATAGCCCTGAAAGTGGTTTCTTTTTCAAGGGCACTTGTTTGCGAGTTTAGGGTGAGCCACTAAGGCCATGGAGGTCTAGAATGATCGGTTACTGTGGACCAACAGTTTTCAGGGGTCATCTGCCCCTCTGAGGCCATCTGCACCCACTTTCCTTTCACTCTGCGCATTCCCAGCCTTCTGCTCTCCTTGAATTACAGCGCATAGAATGATCAGCGGGCCAGAGAACCCGGCAGATTTTTAAAAGTGTGTATTGGACCTATTCTTTAGGCAGATTATAAAAAGTTTAAAGAAAAAAGTTATTGTGTAAGAAATCAGCATAAATGTCCTTTCTTCGTTCCCTATTTTTCTCTTAAAGATGTAAACTAGGGATGGCTTGTTGGTCGTTTTTGACTAGTCATAGATAAGAACACTACATTTTCAGAACCTACCAACACTTTGAAAGTGTAGCAACATTGTATTGGAAAATAAATGGAAAGAGCTGAGTTACATTTCTTTTCGCATTACTTTTTCTCCCAAGCAGCATGGGATCAAAATCCTATTTCTCAAAATTACCATGCTCACTGTAAAATTTAGATCATCTGAGACTGTAAAAAAACTTTTAAAAAATTTTTGGTTAGGGTTTTTAAATTACAGTTGATGTTGGCAGTAGGCTGAACACTTTCTGTGGTATATGTATGTGTGTGTATACATATTCTTAAGAGTTTATGTTGAGTATAAGTTGGAAAATGAAAGTATAAAATATTTAATAGTGCAGGTCCTCAATTTTAAGAGTTATAATAAAGTGCTGAGAGTCGTCAGAGTAAAGAATATAACCTAAGAATTTGTGTGTAGCCAGAGGTCTTTCATGAAACAATATTCCAATTTGGTTTTATATTTGGTGGCATTAGCTGGAGACTTAAAATGTGAATAAGAGGATGGACATTTGTTGATTATGAAAATGCAAACCACTAACCCCAGTGTGGTTCACATTATTGTGGTAAAAACTTATTGCATACGTTTTAACTTTATAGCTAAGGATTTTTTTTTTTTTAAAGTAGAAGCTCACATTACTTTGCTTTTCCCCTCTTTTTACACTTTGTAAGTGTAAAATGAATATTGTATGTGATTCAAGAAACCCATGAAACAAAATAGTTCTGTAGATGTATGTGGCATGTTTTAAACTTTAAAATATATTCATATTCACCCAGATTGTCCATCTGCACCAGTAATCAGCCTTGCTGACATAAACAATTTCTGCATTAATTAACTGTTGTCATTGGACATTCATGCATGATTCTCCATCCTTTTCTCAGACTAAATGATCTACATTCAATAGTAGTTATTGAACATCAAGGTTCTCGCATTCCCAGATTCTCAAACACCTGTGAATTTGGGTCGACCTTGAAAGCATTTATGCTATTATATTACATTGTTTACTATCACTGTCTTCAAGTAGAGAGCTATGCACCTCATTAAAAGCTATAGGTAGGGCCTGGCACCGTGGCTCATGCCTGTAATCCCAGCACTTTGGGAGGCCGAGGCAGGCAGATAACGAGCTCAGGAGTTCGAGACCAGCCTGACTGACCAACATAGTGAAACCCTGTCTCTACTAAAAATACAAAAATTAGCCAGGCATGGCGCGTGCCTGTAATCCCAGTTACTCAGGAGAATTGCTTGAACCCGGGAAGCAGAGGTTGCAGTGAGCTGAGATCACACCACTACACTCCAGCGTGGGCAACAGAGTGAGACTCCATCTCGGAAAAAAAAAAAAAAGCTATAGCTTGGAGCTTTTTAGTTATCACAACCTGTTTATGTCCATTTGAAGGTGTCAATTGAATGATTCAGAACATAGTCTATTGGCGTAAACATTAATTTGAGACCAGTAAATCACATCTGGAAAACTCCCAGGTCACTATTCTAGACAATTTGCAGTCCTAAAGGCCTCAGCTACTGTGTTAATTGAGGGCTTTAATGCTTATGCCTTTACAACTGAAGCTTTCCTGGTGCTAATGCTGCTTAACAGCTGTTGTTATTCTTGACAGCATATTAGAATAAAGTTACCTTTCATTAATTACTAATCAGCTCTGTGATTGTGGGTGATGTTTTAGGTCATTTAATATTGTAAGGATGACATGATTGACTTTATTGCTTTGTTTTGTACTAGGCAAAAGCTTGAGAATATCTGGCATATACTGGAAATAAGAGATATTAAGTGAGGGCAAGTTTTTATGACAGCTTGGATCAAAGTCCAGAAACAGACGTTTTACACTCCCATATAGCTTTCTATGATAGACTTTATTTGACACTGCAAAGCTGTGCTGAATTAATTGAGGTTCCTGGTCCTGTGTTTGGAATTCTTTCAGTTTTTTTCCTTGTAATTCTTCTCTCACTTCTAAAAGCTGTAGCATTTTTATTTGCACGGTATTTACAATACAATCAGATTATGTATATAAATATTGCTATACATTTTTAAAAATTATTGTTTCTAAAATTATACAGGAATATAAACTTTTCACAATTTTCAGACAAATGAATTGTTAAGCATATTTTGTGAGGCAGTTGTTAGTGTTGATGATAATAAAACCCTCCGGGCATTGACCCAATCTAACTTTGATACTGTTTATAGTATTTTTATAATGGTAATTCTGGTGCAATAATGGCCTTTTTTTTCCTTATGTTGTTCATAACCAGGGTCCATATAAGCAGCTCTAAGCTGCCTTTTAGTGCCCTTGAAGCACTCTTCTGGATTGCATTCTTCCTGCCTGGAGAAATCCATAGGAGCCCCTGAAATAATGTTTTTCATTGCTCTTCTATCTCTAGTGTTTTCAAAGTTTCAAATTCAGACCCATGTTAGAGCCTAAACTACATGATTCCTAAAAATGCGGTAGAATTAATGCGATGGCAGTTAGTATAGATGGATATCTTTAAATAAATCGATTTGCTTAGTATAACACAAATAGGCTTGTGGTATCATTCGGTAGCTTTTTTTCAGTCTGTCATCTGATGATCTGTAGAAATTGTCAATATTTTCACACATTTATGTCCTCAGCACCTCAAGATGAGGAAATTTTTAGTGTTTTCATTATGCTGTGCAACAAAATTTCCTTTTTAAATTATTCTGCTTAAATAAGTGATTTGACTCTGGTCTCCAGTATCATTTCTTTTGAAATATTTGGAATTCCGTTCAGGTTGTATAGGTAAAGCTTGTACCTTCGCCTTTATCTGATTACAGAGAATGTGTCCTACTTTGAGGCACCCCTTCCTCTAGATTTGAAAATACAAATTAACTTAGAAGTTAAACCTATAATTGCTGTGTCAAGCTATATTTGTTCTTTGTTCCCACAGCCCATTGTGGGATAAAAACCTCTTCCTAGGATAAAAAAAAAAAACCTTTAATAAGGACTGTAGGACGATTAAATAAATCAATGAGTTGATTGATAGTGAAGGGTTGAAAAATGACTAATTTCTGAATTTAGGATGCAGACTAGTTACTGACTTTGCAGGACTTCCTATGAAATTAGTTTAGCTGCCTAGATGTAGATTCAGTTGGCCACTATTACAGCTGGTGAATGTGGCTTGGAAATATCTGTTATATCAGGTTCTCAGGGAAAAGTGCCTGTGAGCCACATACCTAGGAATAAAAATTGAAGAAAGTCTTTCCGTATGAGTCATTCATTTGATATTTAGCTCTGTAATCTTATTTACTGATTTGATATTCTCATTTAAATTTTTTTTTTTTTTTTAACAATGTAAGTGCTTAATTCATTTTCTCTGAGTGGTAGGAATTTATATTTGTTGCCGACCAAATGTTTAAGGTAGGTAAAACAAACTATTAAGTTTATAAGAATCATTTTGATACATATTCTAAAAATGTTTTAAAGGTTTTTTTTTTGGTGAGACGGAGTCTTGCTCTGTCCCAGGCTGGAGTGCAGTGGCGCGATCTCGGCTCACTGCAAGCTCCGCCTCCCGGGTTCACGCCATTCTCCTGCCTCAGCCTCCCAAGTTGCTGGGACTACAGGCGCCCGTCACCATGCCCAGCTAATTTTTGTAGTTTCACTACAGATGGGGTTTCACCGTGTTAACCAGGATGGTCTCGATCTCCTGACCTCATGATCCACCCGCCTCGGCCTCCCGAAGTGCTGGGATTACAGGCGTGAGCCACTGCGCCCGGCCTTTAAAGCTTTTAAAGATATATTTTCTCCGGTTTTTAGTTTGCAATGAAAATGCTTTTAAATGTCTTATGTGCCATTGTTAGCTTTTTTAATCTTCAGGAGAGGGGAGACTTTTCCCTTCATTCTGAATTACAAAGCAAGATTAACTTTTTGCAAATTATTTTCTCTGAATAATTGTATTTTACCTAAAACCGGGAAAGGATCATCATTTGATATCATATTCATAGTGATAATTATAAAAATAAGAATTTTCTTCTCTACTTTTAGTTGAATATCTATACTGAAAATATACAAAGAGAAAAGACCCTGACCTTCTGAACTGATGAAATAATTAAAACACACACACAGGATCACTGAAATTTAGAGTTAGTAGGGATCATATAATCTCATTTTTCAAACTTAAGTAATGTACTCCTGTTAAAGAAAGACGTTCTTTTTGATTGACAATATATTAGAAAGCTTTTGGTTGCAAGTGACAGAAACTGAACTTGAATACATACAGAATTGACTCACATAATTTTAAGTGCTTGTGGGATTGGGATGGCTGTGAATTTAGCTAATCAAATAATCGTGCCAAAATTCTGTCTGTCTCTGTGTCTATCTAACTATCTGTCTATCCATGTATCTACCTATCTCTATTTATCTTTTCATCTATCTACGCTGTTTACCTGCCCTTCCTTGCATCTATTTATCTATCCATGTATCCATTTGTTCATGTATTCATCTATCCATGTATCTTTTGGCCCTGTGCTGTGTTGGCTTTATTTTCTTGCATGCTTTCTTCATGTGCTGAGAGTTTCTACTTGTTAACTATATGTGGGTCTTAAACTTCTGATATTAGAGAGGTACCTTCTTATCCATATCCGTCCTCCCCAGATTACCCTGGTCTTACTTGGGTCACATCCCAACTCTGAACCAATCATTGTATTCAGGAGAGTAGGGTTGTTTGACTGTTTTGTTGGGGCAGGTAGCCCATAAGGTGATATGTCATTGGGGAGGGTACAATCCCAAAAGAAAGTGATGTGGGCAGACCCAGAAGTACTAGATATCTGCCATACCTAGTGTTGACTTCCTTTTATTTTAATGTTAGAGAAATGTGGAATTCTTAAAAGTAGAATACATAAAAGCAGATATAATTTAATCATACTCACAACATTTATGCAACTGTAATGCCAAAATACATTCCAAGTTAATTATGAAACAAACAAAGTGATAAAACCACAGCCAAAGGCAGATTTACAGCATTCATTAAAACACTCTTGCAAAGTAAATATGTTTCTAACTACCTGAAAAACAGTATGGTAGGTCAGCTGGCCTTTGCTACAATTTGGCCTATAATGATTTCACTTCTCCCACTGGGTCTCTCTGAACAATCATGAAACTTTTATTCCTCTAGCACAGCATACCAGCTTTCATTTTTTACTTGCTATGAAGGCATATATGCATATTAAATTTACCTCTTTATTTTCTCATTAACACAAATATAAACCTTAGAGCTAAAATTGCAGGGCAGTAGTTGGTAATAAGATGGTCATCCCAGTAATTGAAAGCAATTTCTTTCACTTTCTTTTGTTTTGATTATGATTATTGTGAAAATATAAAATTAGAACATTTTATAGAACAAAGTAACGATCTTCAAACATACTTGTTTTGAATTCTGAAGGCTCTCAAACCTCAGATAAATGCCATTGTAGTCCCGTCTCTCCCATATCTAAACTGCAAAGCCAACTGATTTACATGTTTAGTGCATAGATTTCAGTTATTATGTTTTCTTTCAGATGTGGTAGATTTTCCTTTAAGCAACTTCTTTTATACCATATGTTGTGAATGCACAGAAGATTACAAAATATTTTGTCCCTTCCAATTCTCAGTCAAATTTGAATGTAAAACCATACGAAGCAATTCTGCATTTTATTTATATTTGGTCCCAGTAAGCTTCTCAGATGTTTTCATAGCTGGAGCAAACTTAGAAATACTAAATAACTTTGGGCAGAGTCTTCATTTCCTTACCATGCCAGACTTAAGCGAACTACTCACTATAACATCTGAGTAGAGGTTACTGGAGGATATCACTTAGAGGTGTCCAAAATCTCCCATTTTGTTTAATAATAGTCTGTTAATCTCTTAATCATCTAAACCATTGCTTCTCAAAAGAAGATGTTGGCATTTGGTGCTGATACTTTGTTGTTGGAGGCTGTCTAGTGCATAGCAGGACATTTAACATCCCTGAACTCCGAACACTAAATGCCCCATCCATGTGATGGAAAATCTGTTCCCATGCATTTCCAAATGCCCCTCAAGGGTTGGCACCACTACTTGATTATGAGCCACTGTTGTGAACCCTTTAAAATTGATTTCTGTTTATGGTTAAGGGCCCTAGATAGAACAGCCTTAGGCTTCAACCCCAGAGCTACTTTTCTAAGAGGAAGACTAGGTGCATTATTTACTCTCTCTGTAAAATGGAGATGATGGCATTTACCTCATAGTGTTCTTAAGAAAATTAAAGGAAATAATGCATGTTTCCTTATCTTTTTAGTGGTGATTTTTAGTAGTTTACCATTTTACCTTGAGCATCATCAGTGCCTTAAATATAATCACAAACTTTGGTAGGCATTTTCTTATCCTGGTAGATGGGAATTAAATTCTGACAGCATAGTGATTTCATAGAATTTAAATGTCATTTTCATTTTTTAGATGAATTTTATTAATGGTTTGAACAGAAGCTTTTGTGGGATTGTGTAAGGTACTGGAAAGGGAACTGGAATGGGAGCCCAAACCCCCAGATTTTGTTTCCAGCTTTGCTATTAGCTAACTTTGTGACTGGCTCAAGTTAATGAACCTCAAACTTTAAGAGGGGAGGTGAAACAGGGTGAAGATTCAAGGTGGAGAGATTCATAAATGAGCTTAAAAATCTCTTTCAGCTGTAAGAGTTCTTTATTCTCACCAGGAGAGCCGAGTATCGATTTCTCAGATTGAATAGTTTCATTCTTTTAAGTATTTTTCCAAATTTGAGTAGTGGATCCAGGTCAAATTATGCGAACAACATAACTAAAACTGTATAAAATAAGGATCCAAGAGCAGGAAAAGTAGCCAACATGACTTTTTATGTGAGTTATTTTGTGTTTTCCCTACAGATAATTTTTAGCAGATTTCCATATAAGTTATCAATCATACTTTCCAGTGAGAAAATTTAGTATACTCTTTGCAATGCCGGTATTAGTGATTAATTCACGTGACTGATGAAAAAGACATTGAAAAGAGAAAAGAGGATGGCATTTTAGTAGCTGACCTATAAACACAAAAATACACCCTGCAAATCTCCTTCGAAAGTTACTGCTGAATGGACTTGCTATATGGACATTTTTGAGGCCCAAGGATTGGTATCACCCTACTTTTAGAATTTACCCAAGTAAGTACCCTTGGATAAGAACTAAAACAGTCAATTTAATCCATAAATTACCTATAGCAGAGTGTTAAAGCATTGTTTTAGCAGATATTAAAACTGTGCTCTAGTTTAGAATTAATTATGAAATATTGCTCTAGTGTTCATCATATTTAATTATTGTATTTTTTTACATTTGTTGTCAAACAGTTTTAACTTTTATATTTTGGGGAAAAAATAGTCCCCAAATCTATAACTTATTTTTTGACCAAAAAAAAAAAAAAAAATCTCTAAGTAGTAATGAAAAAAACAAATTATGTTCTTGCATTTATTTTTCTCAGTTAAATGTTCATGACCTAACCTTAATATAAAATTCAGAAAATTTTGTCATATGTAAGTGTAGACAATAGTCTGAGGAGTCCATTTTTTAAGTTGTAATTTGAAAAAATGCATTAAAACAGCCCTCTCTCTCTCTTTTTTATTTTAATATAAAATACCTCTGTAGAGAAGTTATTGCTTTTAAATTAGGGGCTTAGGAAGAAGCAAGAGCCAACATCTACTTATTCTGCTGTATAAATCCATTAAATAAATTTTTTTTATTTAAGAAAACCAAAACCTTAATCAGTTTAAAAAATATACTCCACTTAATATTCAGTTAACTTAAAAACAATAACTATCATGAATGAAACACTGTGTATCTGACTCCAGCATCATTTCCTTTACTTTTATCATGATTTCCATTTTACAAAGAAAGTAAATAATGTACCTAAGGTCATATTCTTAGAAAGAGGTGATTCTTGGTTTAAAGTCTAAGTCTGTCTCACCTAGGGCCGTTAATCACTGTGCTATACTGAAGGTCACTGTCAGTATTAACGGAAGCAAAGCAAAGGCTCATATATTTAATGTCATGAGGATTCTAACTCAGGAAGAGGTTAACATTTTCTTCTATGGCCTCTTTCTGTGCAAGCACATTACTTAATGATGTGCCTAAAGACTTTGCCCAAGTGAGTTTAGTTTCCATATATAATTTCAGAGTATAAAAATTGGGAAATCTCAAATGACATTTTAAAATAGAGTGGTTGAAAATTTCGGTACTAGGCCATTATAATTATCTTTTTAGCATTAGAACACAAATACCCTAGTACAGTGTATTTTCAAAGGAGTTTTATCCTTTGATACATTATTTTAGGCCCGAGTGCAAAATGTATTAAACTAGTTGCTCTACGAGTAGGTTTCATCTAGTTATATTTTTAACTCGTGAGGGCTATTATGTTTATATCAAAAGTTTACTTTGCCTTGTCAATTTTTCTTCTCTTTTCCTTACTTTTCTAGGAGCCAAGAAATATTCTATAAACCCTATAAAATATTTTAATTAATTTTCCATTTCAAGACATCTGGAATATTGAATATGTATTTTAAGGCCTTTCTGTCTTTTTCAAGATTCATTTTGTAACATGAGTGAGCAGTTCCACTTTGGTAGAAAGTAAGGTTATTGCCACAGGGAGACCCTTTGGACACAGACATGTGTGTGTGTGTGTATGTGTACCTTTAGCTAATTATATATGAAATGCAATTCCAGGGCTTGCATCCCTCTATCCTGTCAACAAGTTTTATAAAACTATTTAATACTTCTAGATAGAGGGCATTTGGAAGAAGCTGTGACTTATGTAGATTAGTGGAAAATTTCTAAAAACTCAAAACATAAGTTGTAGTTTTCTATCTTGTGATAGGTTTATAATAATCTTGAGTGGAAACGGTAAATTGGAAAGGGGGGAAGGTTTTGATTCTTCTCAGATTATGTGCCATACAGTTACATTTCATTTTTTCAGTGAATATTATTAATCAATTTATAAACTTTTTAGAGACTATGAAATGAAGTGTACCCAATATGCAATACAAATCTATTTAAATAGCCATAAAAATGTATTACAATACTAACTTGGCACTATTTAATTGAATCATTAACTTAATTGAATCCATCATTTTAAGAGTACCATACTTCTCATCTAGTTACAAAATATGAGCACATAGTATGTGTAAAATGAAATAGCATTCTATTTTTGCCGTGTGTAATTTTGATGAAATAAACTCTTTGTTAAAACTATTGTAAAAGTTGATAATCATTCACCTTCTAAGCTTCCTAGCCTCCAGAATTCCTTGTTTTTTTTTTTTTTTTTTCATTCACAAATGAATTTGTTCATCCCTTTGTATTACTAAAGACACAAAATGTCTGTCAACTTTCACATTTTCCTGCAGCAGCTGCTGGAACCAGGGTAGTGCACATACTCGTTAGTTTTGCTGGGTGCTCCACTCACACGATAACATCATCATCTTGACGGGTGCAGTGCTGTTAGCTTCATGAAATCAAAATGTGTTCAACATTATGCTTAATGACACTGATTTTTATATTAAATCATTATTTTATAAGTAGTTTGAGCTACAAGAGTCTTCTGTAAAGTAGAATATCTGGATAATAAACTTCTGATTTGATTCATTGTGTAAAAAGTTTCGAGAGTAAGATTTGAGTCACATTTATGAAAAGAGCTCATAAAAGGTTTTAGGCAACTTCCATTTGGTTTTATTTCCTACCATCTAATTAATATGAATTTGAGGGTTCTTAGCTTGCTCGGTATGGAAAAGGATATCTTCGTGAGCCTTAAGTATCATCTGTGGAATATGTAAGTTTGAAACAACAAGTGATATTGACATCAGTGTTATCTGAGAGGAATAACTTCCAACAGTGATTTTGGGATGTCCACCAGGGTTTCTTCATATCTCAGGATGTATTGTAAAAGTTTAAAAGCAAAACTAAATTCACTCTTGTTAAAAGGGTATATAATACAACTCATTTATGAGGTAAGAATTTTTTTGTGTAATAAAATGTGTAGGAAATAAGTGATGGGAGGATAATAAAAGATTTTGGTGAGAAGAGGGGAAGATATGGATGTAATGTAAAACTCAGGCTCTTATCATTGACTATAAATTATTGGCTCCAATGTTCATTGCATTTTCCTTGGCTGTGACTTTCTTTGAAGTGTGGAGGGCCTGTTGTCCTTCATTAATAGCTTTGTAAAAGTTAAATCAACTGAAAGACTTCAAGAGGGCAGCCAGGTTTTCTTCTGATCGCTTCCAGGTTTGCAGGGCAGTTAGCAAAGATACACTTACACATCAAAGTGGAGAGGCCTGATTATTAGTACTTGTGGTCAAGGCTACAGATACTTCAGTGGAATTTGTTTCTGTTTTGTTGTTTTTGCTCAGATGGCTATGATGTAATTTAAACTGTTCTGTCTCTCTCTCTTTTTTTTTTTTGAAAGTTTAGTAGGATTCTGTCAAGAATGCCATTCTAAAGTATTTGTTTTGGCCAAGGACTTTTAGTGTTCATGGTGCATGTTGCTGGCCTATATCCAAACCCAGTTAAGGCCCCTCAACCTGTGGGCTTGTATCACCAAAACAACCTTTTTACTCTTATCCTTTTTCTGATTCTCTTGGCTGACCTTTGTGAGGAAATAACAGCCATTGCTCCTTAATCCAGCCCTTTGACTCCATTGGAATGAGTACTAAGAGTGTAGTAGATAGCAAATTTTTAGATATGTTGAAGAGATTTTGAAATGCTTCCATGTGCATTTTCTAATTTGACTCACACATCAACCCTGTGCAGTGAGTAAAGGAGCCAGAAGGCTTTTCCCCTATTTAAAAATGAGGAAGTTGAAGGGCAAAAAGAAGTTAAGAAGTTAAGTTGACGGACCCAAGGACCACTTCTTGTCCTATTCATACTGCAAGCTGTGGTGGGGAGTCTTAATAACCTGTTAATACAGCAGCCCATTTTTACCACTGAAGATCTCAAACTCCAGTGAAAATTAACTCCAGAGAAGTTGTAATTGTTTTAGCATCAGATCCGTTTAGTGCTGTAGCTGGAACTAGAATTATCGCCTGATTGTTAGTCTGATATTCCTGACTTTATACTCTGCTGAAGACAGCACCTTACACTTCATAAAAGCCCAGAACGGATGCTATTTTTCTTGTTTTATCAGGGATAAAATGGAAACTCAGGGGAAGAAAATTGCTTAGTGCTAGTCACACATCCTATTGGTAACAAATGCTAAGGTTAGAACCCAGGACTCATGGCTGAAAATGCAGCCTCTCAATGCTTTGTAATCCCAAGAATTTTTATCGATTAGTAAATCTCCCTTTTATAAGTAGATTGAAGTTTGTTTTGTTGCTATGCAATACATTATATGGGATGATTTTTAGAGCAAAATGAATGAACTTGATTTAAGGAGATATTTTATGCTGTAGTTTCACTGCAAATTATGAATCCAAGTGCTTTCAAAAGGTTAAATTATCATACACAGGATTACAGTGTGGTAGTCCTTTGTGCTCTCTCAATGATAAAATGAGTGATTTGATAGCCTGGAACTTATTAGTATGATGCATAGAACTTGCCTTCTCTTTGTTGCCTATCCACCAACAATTTCAGTTAGGAAAAGCTATATAGAATGACTGAAGTGGCCAGATCAAATACAGGATACCCAGTTCATCTTGAATTTCAGATACTACGTATACTGAAAACTTATTCATTATTTATCTGAAACTCATTTTTAGCAGGCTGTCTTTTTTTATTTGCTAAATCTAGCAACTCTGGGGATGACTTTTTCTCCAACACATGTATTATACTTCTTTTCAGTACATTGCTTTAGACTTATAAAATGTGACCTGTTTTCAGAGAAACATAGACATGTTGGAATTTAGTTAGTTTTTTTTTTTTTTTTTATGGACACTACCCTTAAGAATCTTTGTTCCCTGAGTCCTTAGAAATAGTGTTTATACCTTAAGAGAACAGTGTGTGGTCCTTTTATGACCTGGAGGTAAAATATTTCATGTGAACATGTGCCATAAGTCATCTTTCTCTATGCCTTCTCTGCTTGAATTTGACTTTTATTTCCAGATTCAGCTAGATGTTATGGAGTGCCTTCTTCATGGCAAGCACTGATGCTCTGGGAACTTTTATATTAATAGGGTATAGTACCTGGAATAGGAAACCTGGATTTGATTCCTAGTGTTGCCACCAAATAGTAGAATGGGTGTGGTTCAGACATTTAATTAGCTTCATATTTTAGAAAGTAGATTCATTAATGCGTGCCTCACCAGGTTTAAATAAATTTTTTTTTTCAGTAGCACTAATGTGAGTATTTTTCAAAACCCCCTAGAATTAATAAAGGGAAGGGAAACTAGAGATCCTATCTTAGACCATCAAAGCGATTACCCAGTCAGAACTACCACTGAGGTTTCTGGATTTCCATCTGTTGCTTTCTACTTTTATATTGGACGTGTTCACAGTCATCTTTTCCATTACTTATTTGTGTACATTTACCTAACTTCATATGCCAGGAACATCCAATATGTATATAACTTCTGAATACAATATAAACTTTTAAGTTTGAAAGGAAAGATCATGATGATTTTTCTGGAGTTGCTCATTATTCTGTCCCTGGCGCCCAACATAGTACCTTGTGGAAATCTCTGTCTTATGAGAATAATTCATTCCAGAAGAAAAAAACAATTAAAGTTAATTCTATCAAAATAGAAAAAAAGTTCATGGGAAGGTTTTGATTAGAGCTTTATCTTGAAAAATAGAACCACAGATTATGAAAATAAGTTTATATTTGAGCTATTAATAATAAAATTGAGATTGTAATGACACTCTGCTAATTCTTAGGATGAAACTGCTAATTCTGTTACAATTCATTGTAACAGAGTGTAGCCATAAACAATTATCTTCAGTTCATGTTTGGCTTTTGCAGCAGGATCATAAAGAGAATTTTTTTCCCTAAAACAGTTTTTTGAATTAATATTCGAAGGCTTCATCAGTTTTGCCCAAGGGGCTTTCTTAATTCAGAATATAATTATTTGACTAATATTCTCTTTGTGAGTATCTGCTATGTCATTATCCTTATTGATTGTTTCTTCAGTTGTTAGCTGGTCTTTAATTGGGCATAACTCTTAATTGTCATGGCTTTGTGTAACATTAGAAGGATTCTCCAACATCATTTTTATCTATATCTAGAAAATCTGTATTGTCTTAGTCCATGCTGGCTGCTATAACAAATAGCTTAGACTGGATAATTTATAAACACAGATTTTTTGCTCACAGTTTCAGATGCTGGGAAGTCCAAGATCAAGGCACCGGCAGATTCTGGTGGAGGCTTCTTCCTCATAGATGTCAACTTTGATGTGTCCTCACAGAAGGGCAAAAGGAGTTAACAAGCTCCCATAGGCCCTTTATAAGGGCCCTCGATTAGGTTGTTCTTCCATTGATTTAAAGAAATACCCAAGGCTGGGTAGTTTATAAAGAAAAGAGGTTTAATTGGCTCATGGTTCTGCAGGCTTTACAGGAGGCATGGTGTTGGCATCTGCTCAGCTTCTGGGGAGGCCTCAGGAAGCTTTCAATCATATGGAAAGTGAAGGGGAAACCTGCATACCATGTGGTGAGAAAGTTATAGCAAGAGTAGGAGCAAGAATGAGAACAAGGATGGGATGGTGGGAGGTGCCATATACTTTTAAACGACCAACTTTTAAACAAGGATGTGAACTCACGCATCATGAAGGTGATGGTGTGAAGCCATTCATGAGGGATCTGCCCCCATAATCCAATTACCTCTCACTAAGCCCCACCTCCAACACTGTGGATTGCATTTCAACATGAGATTTGGAGGGGTCATCCAAACTACATCAGGCACTCATCCTATTTATGAGAGCAGAGCACTCCCAAAGGCCCCACCTCCTAATATCATCACCTCCGGGGTTAGGGTTCAAGAGATGAATTTTGTAGGGACATACATTTAGTCCATAGCATATGTCTTATATAAGAATTTTAATTTCAATTTGCAGGTGATTTGTATTTGCATAGAGACTGAAGTATTTTTTAAAAATCGTTGGAGTATAGATATTAGTCTTAAGAGCAAAGGTCCACTTCATTTGGCCATGTAGATTGTGCACTGCAGAACTCCAAGGAATGCTCTAAGGGAAAGATGTGTGAGAAATGATTTAATTTTATTTGTGATTGGTTCATCAGTGACTTTGATGTTATGATAATGTATGTTTTCCTATGCAAGCATGTAATTACAGGGATGCAGATAATCAATAATGTGGTCATGAGAACTCCCTTTCCCTGCCACTGGTGGTTAATACAAATTGTTGATTGACTGACTGAATATGCTACATCTGCTTTTCCTATGTCATTTAATATTGAGTTAATGTCTCTAAGAAAAATATCCATAAGCAACATTTATGAGACAAATAGAGTAATCACAAACACATAATATAGAATTTTTAGGCACTGGCTCTGCTTAAGACATGTGCTGCACCAGGCACTGCAAGGTATACAAGCATAAATTAGTCGTGGTCAATTGTGAGACTTACACATTCAAGGGGTGATGAACAGTAATCGCTGAAACACAATGTTGATTTTCTGTAATCAACATTTAGATATTCAAAAGACTGTTGTACCTTTTAATGCTTCAGGAACCTTCATTTATTTATTCATTTATTCCATTCAAGAAATATTTTGAGGATCTACTGTAGGTGATAAGCATTAATCTAAGTACTGGAGATGCAGCAGTGAACACGTAGCACTAATGAAATATCTAGTCAGGGGGGATAGATGATTTAACAACAGATCGATAAACAAGAAAAATAGCAGATAGTGAGAATTTAAATTATGTAGGATAAGAACATGATGTGTCAGGACCACTTTAGGTGGAGCAGTCAAAGATGACTTGAGCAGGGGATGTGGAAGCTGATCAGCATGTGCCAATGAGGGGAGAGCATCCCAGACAGGGGAGTTAGAGCTTGGTGTGCTTCAGGAGCGCCAAAGATGCTGGCATGGGTGAGAGGGACCTATTTGTAGGGGATTACAAGAGCTCAGGTTTTATTCTCAGTTCAGTGAAAAGCCAAGTAGGATAGCTAAGATGTTGACATACTTTGCTAGAAGTTTACTGTGGCTGCTGTGTGGAGAATGGGATTGCAAGGGGGTAAGTGTAGGATCAGAGAGAACAGTTAGGGGACTATGGCAACAATCCAGCTGAGAGATGGTGGGGTTTGGACCAGGGTGGTAGTAATGGAGATAGAAATAAATAAGCAGATTGGGATATAGGTTTTTAGAAGTCAGGTTGACAGAACTTGACTGTGCAACTGAATGTGAGAGTTGAAGGAAATAGAAATTTAGAGTAATTCCTACGTGTTTGGTTGGACTAACTGTGGAGGTGATGGTCCTCCATATGTGGGAAAACTGGCAGGGAGTAAGATGAAGCAAGGTGAGATGGGTAGGGTCTTAGGAATTCTGTTTTCACCATTTTAAGTTGTCTAGATATCCACGTGGAGTTGTCAAGTAGGCAGTTTAATTTAAAATTCAAAAGGAGATCTCCATTTCCCATTGAGAAGATAAGAAATAAGTTGGGGCTAAGTTTTAGGTTTGTGGCTGAAATTGTTAAAATGTCTATTTTTATATTGATTTAACACTTCAGTAACATGTCCATATTTGAAATCACATTGGATATGTTAACTTAGACATACTGCTCTTTTCCTGTCTTATCTTTTCCAAAACAGTTTTATTTGAAAGCTTCCTATGCATTGTCGGCAGCTTCACATGCATTTTTAGCATCAGTGTCTTTGGCACTATTAATGCAATTCTGGGGGCTACATAAGCAAATCCCACAGTGTGTCACCTTCACTTCTAAGGTTTTGAGATATTGAATTATTTTAATTAATGTATGTTGTCCTCACTGGAAATTTTGTCCTAAGTCACAGCATGCATCTATGAAACATTGGGACAATTATATGTTTTTAAAAATCTGTGTAGGTATATGCTTGTGTTTTGTACAATACACTTACCTACCACATTGCTTTCATGCTTCTTCAAATTTGTAATACCTCTTTATTAGGAAGTCAGTCAATTCATAAGGCCTGTGAGGTTGTTTTCCTTTAAATTACTCATTGGATGTTTTAAAATTTATTTTTTAATTGATAAGAATTTTATGTATTTAAGGTGTACAGCATGATGCTTTGATGTATGTATACATTGTGGAATGGCTAGGTGAAGCTAATTTGTATATGCATTGCTTCATACTTATCTTTTTTGTGTGGTGAGAACCCTTGAAATCTTCTCTTTCAGCAATTTTTAAATATACAATACATTATTATTAACTATAGTCACCATATTTACAATGGATCTCTTGAACTTATTTCTCCTAAACTTTTTGAAGACTTTTATAACTGTATCCAACTCTTGAAATTATAAGGGAGGTAGCATTTTTATCTTTTCATTTTGACCCATTACATTCTAGATGGGGTATCATTTCAGGGTAACGTATATTTAACAAACAATACATCATTGTTCAAAATGAAATAATTAGGGGAACATCCCATAAATGAAAGACTTAGCAAAGACTCAGAAATAAGACAGTGTGTTCTTTTTAAACTCTTTTGTTTTCACTTAATTAATTCATGTCATACATATCAATACACATAATCATGTTTTAATGTCTGCCTAGTTTTCTCCTGTATAAATGTGCCATGATGTGTTTAGTCAGCCTTCTACTGGTGATACTAGGTTGCTTCTTATCTTTGCTATGAGAGCAAACAGTACTTACTATATACAGTAAATACCCTTGTATTTCCTTTGTCACAAATGTAAAATCTCTGGAACAAAGGGTAGATACATTTAACATTTGTTAGATATTGCCTACTTGGTCCTCCAAAGAAGTAATATCAATTTTTTTTTTTTTTTTTTTTTTGAGATGGAGTCTTGCTCTGTCACCCAGGCTGGAGTGCAGTGGTGCGATCTCGGCTCACTGCAAGCTCCGCCTCCCAGGTTCACGCCATTCTCCTGCCTCAGCCTCCCGAGTAGCTGGGACTACAGGCGCCCGCCACCACACCCAGCTAATTTTTGGTATTTCTAGTAGAGATGGGGTTTCACTGTGTTTGCCAGGATGGTCTCGATCTCCTGACCTCGTGATCCACCCGCCTCTGCCTCCCAAAGTGCTGGGATTACAGGCGTGAACCACCGCTCCCGGCTGAAGTAATATCAATTGTTACTACAACCAAAAACATTGGAAAGTGACTACATCCCTATACTATCTCCAAAATAGTACATTGTCAAACTTTTTTATCCTGGCCTTTTGTTTGGTATAAACAGTCAATTATGTCATTGGAGATTTGAGATTACACTGTTTTTTGTATAGACAAATTATTTGAAATATCCTCAATTATAGCAAGTTTTTATCTTTTGAAGGTAAGTTTGAGTTTTCGAAAGGGTCATGTCTTATCAGAAGATAGAGAATTAAGTTAGCTGTTACCATAGGTTTTTTTTGTTTTTATTTGTTCATTTTGGGAAGAGTTAGTGAGAAACAAGGTCTAATTTTTAGATAAAATTAGTATTTTTATTTGGATTATAAATTGTTTCAGAAGTGTTTCAAAAGAAGAGTTCCAAAAATGTCTAGAGTTCCAAAATCATACACCATTAATTGGTGTAAGATTACAGCGTTCTAAGGGGCATTATTTGAATTGAACAACATGCTTTGGATTGTGTATGATCTGGTATATTTGTTTTAAAAAGTGACCTACTGTGACGGCTTTAGCTCAAATGAGTTGCTTTCATAGGAGAGTACATTAAAAACATAAATGCCTTCAGTTTTCTTGGACTGCATTTTTAAACTTAGATAAAGCCTACTTTAAAATAGTCGTAATAATCTAGAAAAAGAGATCCTTTTTTACCATTATTAAACAAACATTATTGGGATAATATTTACAGAAGTCTGATTTTTCTATACAAGATTAAATTATTTGTCTCTTTCATTACTCCTAAACTTACCTACTTTTGCAATATAGATATAACTATCTAAAATAGGCATAGTAGCAAGACAAATTTAGACAAATACTTGTTTTAGTTTTCAAATATTTAACTTCAGAACAAGATATGTGTTTTAAACATCAAATTAATGTGCATATTTATATTTTCCTAAAACTATTGGCAAATTTAGTGTCTTTTACTTTTTAATATAAGCTAATTTTGAGAGAAGCAGACTTAATGCTTGCTATGCTGCCATCAGATATATAAAATTATGTATATAGAAGTCAGCCTTTATTAAGATGTTCATTAAAGCAATTGTCCTCTATTGTTTTCCAAAATAAAATTGTCTTTTTTTTTTTTTGAGAGAGTCTCACTTTGTCACCCAGGCTGAAGTGCAGTGGTGCAGTGGTGTGATCATACCTCACTACAGCCTCGAACTCCTGAGCTCAAGCAACCCTCCTGCCTCAGTCTCCTGAGTAGGTAGGGTCATAGGCACATGCTATCATGCCCAGCTAATTTTTAAATTTTTTCTAGAGACAGGGTCTCACTTGGTTTCCCCAGGTTGGTCTCCAACTCCTGACCTCATGCAATCCTCCCACCTCAGCCTCCCAAGATGGTGGAATTACAGGTGTGAACCACTGTTCCTGGCCAAAATAATATGTCTTAAGTAAACCATCTTGTTTTTATTTTCTATGACATATCAAATTATTGTCTCATCAGTTTAGCATGAGAAGATGTTTAGGAGCTTTCAGGCATAGCACCCTTTCTCTTCAAGTGTCTAATGTGTCCGCACGTTCTGTTCTGCAGAGAAATGGTCAATGCATGGTTTGCTGAGAGAGTTCACACCATCCCTGTGTGCAAGGAAGGTATCAGAGGCCACACGGAATCTTGCTCTTGTCCCTTGCAGCAGAGCCCTCGTGCAGATAACAGTGCCCCTGGAACACCAACGAGGAAAATCTCTGCCTCTGAATTTGATCGGCCTCTTAGACCCATTGTTGTCAAGGATTCTGAGGGAACTGTGAGCTTCCTCTCTGACTCAGAAAAGAAGGAACAGATGCCTCTAACCCCTCCAAGGTTTGATCATGATGAAGGGGACCAGTGCTCAAGACTCTTGGAATTAGTGAAGGATATTTCTAGCCATTTGGATGTCACAGCCTTATGTCACAAAATTTTCTTGCATATCCATGGACTCATCTCTGCTGACCGCTATTCCCTGTTCCTTGTCTGTGAAGACAGCTCCAACGACAAGTTTCTTATCAGCCGCCTCTTTGATGTTGCTGAAGGTTCAACACTGGAAGAAGCTTCAAATAACTGTATCCGCTTAGAATGGAACAAAGGCATTGTGGGACATGTGGCAGCACTTGGTGAGCCCTTGAACATCAAAGATGCATATGAGGTAAACAGGGGACCCTGAGAGCAGGACAGGTGCTGGGGAGGGTACTGTGGCTGGGGCATTGGATAGCAATCATGAATGGTGGGGATATTTGAAACTGAGATGTAATAATTTGCATACTTATTTAAAACTGGAATGTAGGCTAAGAATTTTCCCATTTTTAATTGCCAGAGTTTCTTCTCTGGTGGTTCAGCTGAGGATATGAGCCTTAAGGAAATCTCATCTTGTTTTTCTCCTTAATGATAATTTAATATAGCTCATCTCATGGTTATATTCTCCCATCTTTTTATCTGATCACTGTGCATATCCCCATCTGTTATCCCCACATGAACCTCTTAGAATTTTCCTGAGATTCTAAAATGATAGGTGCAAAAACAACAACAAAAAGAACTCATAGTCTCTTCATTCATTCATCCAATTAATCATATTCATTCAAAGTCCCATTGATACCAAAGTCTGGTTTTCTTTCCTTCTATCCTCTCTTTCATTTTTTAAACAGATAAACTTACAGATATTTTCAAAAAAGTGAAAATTTTTGCTCTAAAAGTTTTCAATGGAAAGATTTGTTATTTCTTCTTCTTTTGCTATACCTACACACAAGTCTTTAATTAAGGGCTTAAAGGTTACACTGTAAGATTCTTCAAATTTCCCATTTAAAATAATCCTTTTTATTAATGGAATTTTAGTTTTAAAACCAAACGTCTTAACTGAATGGCACTTTATATGTTTATGAGGTATCTTACAGCACCTTGATAGAACAATTGTTCTAGCTTTCTACTGTGTGGTACACTATAAAGATTCAGTAGTAATTCTGGCTCAATTCATTTAATTCAGAGAGTCATAGCTGTTTTATTGTGTTCCTGGTGCCTTATAGTGCCTGGCACATAGGGCTTACTAAATATTGGTTGAATTAAAATAATAGTACATGCAATAGATAAATAGCATAGAGAGTAGGTCATAACAGATGCCAAGAAAAATGTGATAAGGTTCAGAGAAGCAGGATAGGACATCTAGTGGGAAAGATGGAGGAAGATTTTTTTTTTTTTGGAGATGGAGTCTCACTCTGCTACCCAGGCTGAAGTGCAGTGACGCGATCTCGACTCACTACAACCTTTGCCTCCCAGATTCAAGCGATTCTCCTATCTCAGCCTCCCGAGTAGCTGGGATTACAGACACCTGCCACCACGCCTGGCTAATTTTTGTATTTTTAGTAGAGATGGAGTTTCACCATGTTGGCCAGGCTGGTCTCAAACTCCTGACCTCAGGTCACCCTCCCATCTCAGCCTCCCAAAGTGCTGGGATTACAGGCGTGAGCCACCGTGCCCAACCAGAGGAAGATTTCTCTGAGGGAGCAATGTCTGATACAGATCCCGGAAAATTTGAGTAAATTGAGATTTGTGCATGGTAAGATCCAGAGGTAAAGAGAAGTTAGAAGAGATAGGAAAGTAGGACCATGTAAGTGTGTAGATAAGAATCTGGACATGAAGGAGCTGTGGGAGCACAGCCAGGAAATTACTGAGATCTTGAATGCCAAGCTGAGGAATATATATTTGGTTTAGAAACATGAGGAGTAACTGAAGATCTTTTGAAAGGGGAATGAGTGTGATTTAAATTGTGCTTTGGAAAGATTAATTTTACAGTAGTCATAAAATGAATTAGAGGGGGAAATGCTACAAGCTGGGAGGATAGAAGATTATCTTAATAGTCTAAGTATGAGGAAGTAAGGACCTTAACAAGGACCCTGACCTTAAAGATCAAAAGGAGGGAATGGATTTCAGATGAAGAAGTATTAGGTTGGTGCAAAAGTAATTGCCGTTACTTTTAATGGCAAAACCATGATTACTTTTGCACCAACCTAATAGAATCTGCTGAACTTGGCAGCTAATAGGAGATGCAAGTGAAGGGGAAAGAGGAATTGAAGATGACCAGGTTTTGAAGTTCGGTAAATGAATAATGGTACTACTAGTGAGTAATACCGAAGGTCGGGATTTGGGGTGTGATAGTTCATCTAAGTTAAGTCCTGAAATGTTTCTTCAGAATCCATCCTGTATAAGCAATGCATTCAATTTTGATTCTCTTGGAAAAATTTACCAGTCTTCGTAGAGTATCTCTGTGACCTCTTTGAGCTCCATAGTAACTTCACACTGTAGCAGATTCCAAGAGGGGTATTAAGGACACAGCTGAAGGATTGCTGCCAAGTTTGCAGAATCCCCTTCCTGTCTTAAGTGACAGCTGGGTATCCACTTTTCAATGGCACTATGGTCCCATGAGTACAGTAGGATCGTAAATATTCTCCAGCTTTGTTGAGAAAGCCTTTATTTGTTTTCATGGTCCTAAATGTCTCCAGCCCTGAGAATTCGTCACATGCATTTTATTTAATCTGCCTACCATCTTCAAAGTTTTGACAATATATTTTCTGTTTTGCATTTGATAATGATTTAATTCTTGTGCTATTGTTTAAAATAGCTAGTGTCCTTAATTTGCATGGCTCCTGGGGTGATGCCTCTTAGCCTGTGGATTTCTCATGTTGCTACTTCACCTTTGGTACCCTTGATCTGTATTTATGGTAGCCTTGCAGGAGTTATTTCATGTCCCAAGAATTTCATTAGAACTTGTGGAGGTTGATCTGTGATCTAATTTACATTGCGATCTAATTTATATTGGTATTAGCAGTGGAAGTCAGTTGGCTAATGGATAATTTATTACTAAGCACCATCCATAATTTGAATAATTAAAATACTGTGTTTTTTGAAAGTAGTCAGGATATGAAAATATATTCCAATGTTTTCTGAGTCCTAGCTCTTTAAGCATGCATCTGTAAAAATGACACTGTATGGCAGTATTTCTTAAGCTTATTTACCATAGACCACTTTAAAGGATGTAATGTCACCGTGGGAAGCCAAGAGAGGTGTCTGTGAAACAGAATAATACTCAGATTGATACTGAGAATTTTTTTAAAAGCCTCATAAAGTTAATTATAAGAAATGACCTATATTTAGTTCACTTTTAAAACTTTGTAACAGAAAATGATATTAAGTGATATAAATTTGAAAAATTCTATTGTTTTATTAGTGTTAACATATTCATATATTTAAAATACAAGACAAGATCCACTATCAGACGAGTGATTCTCATGTAGACCATAAATACCAATGAAAAGATTAGTTGGTAAATGCTACCCATACATTGATGTTCAGTCACAAATGGTCTCATGCATCAGCCCACCATCGTGCAACTACCCTGAATGTGCCACACCATATATGTATGTATTTATCTATTTAGTTATTTTAAGCCGGAGTCTCACTGTGTTGCTCAGGTTGGAGTCCTGGATTAGGTGATCCACTCACTTCAACTGCACGAGAAGTGGGCTATGGTCCTGAGTAGGTGGGACTACAGGTGCACGCCACTGCAGCCGGCTTGGCACAGCATTTATGAATAACAAGGAGATATTAACACATTTATTAATAAGATATTCACACTTATACTAAGAAACGATTAATAGTAAGATATATAATCAGAACTACTAAATAAATGTGCTTGATATTTTCCTTTTATAGGAAAACCAGATAACATCCAGTAACTACACAGGATTGCCCTGAACCCCGTTCCATGTCCCAAGGAAGTCTTAAACCTTCCCATGATTCCTATGCCTTAAGGATTTACATTGTCAAAACATCTCTCCTTCTCCCAAGTCAAAACTCAGATTCATGTGCTGTTTCCACTCCAGGACAGACACTCCATGTGAACCATGATTTCTAGAGAGAAAACTTGGAGGGTCTTAGGGAAGGGTCAAATTACCACTTGTGTGGCTTTGACCATATAGCTATTATGCCTTCCTTCCCCACTTCATGTTTCCCTTTCATTTTTTTTTTTTTCTCCAGAGAAACAAATTTTCACCTTCTGTCACCATGCAGGACTCACTTTCTACTTCAATTATTTATCAATATATTTTTCTAAAGAAATACAAACTGTTTCAACTGAATTTCAGATGATTATTTCCAGATGAATTTTAGAAGAAAAAGAAAACCCCTAGCAATTGTTGTAATTTAGACAAACCTCCTAATCGAGGTGTAACTGTGCCACTGGAAACACAGTTTGGGAACTGCTGTGTCTATGCTTGTTCAATGTTTCAGGCATTGTCTTAAAAATTCCACTCTGTAGAAGAAAACCAGCCTTATAATTTGTCAAGTCATCTGTGTTGTTTCCTTTTTTAAATTTTCTGTTATTTTTATTTTGGTATAATTTTAAACTCACAGAAAAGTTGCAAGACCAGTATAAGAAACTGTCATATACCTTTTACCCAGATTCTCCAGTTATTTTTTTCCCCCGTCTGCTTTATCGTTTCCTCTCTTTCGCTCTATAATGCATATAAGTAATATATGCTTATTATTTCTGAATGATTTAATAAGCTAAAGATATGTTTTTACTAAATAGTTCAGTGTATATTTTCTAATAAGAATATTCTCTAACCCAGCCATAATAAAATGATCAGAATCAGGAAATTTTATATCGATACAATACTATTATCTAATCTGATACAAGACTATTAGCAGTCCATAGTCAAAATTTCATCAGTTGTCCCATCCCATTAATAAGCTTTAGAGTTATTTTCCCCCAATCCAGGGTATTATTCAGGATCCCATATTGCACATAGTTGTAATGTCTCTTTAGTCTCCTCTCCGTTTGAAACAGTTTCTCAGCATTTCTTTATCTTTTTAAATTTAGACATTGTTGAAGGGCTGTTATTTTGTAGACTGTCTTTCACAAATAGATTCAAGCTAGGCCCTTTTAGCTGGAATACCATATATGTTAATATTGACACCTTAACTAAGCAACAACTAATTAATTCTCCTGTTCTTTGACACTGCAACCCAATTCAACCCAATTCAGTTCTGATTCTTAACTTCATGGAGTTAGCACTGACCCTACATGTTAAGGGCTCAGTCCCACAAGCCTGCCCCAACTTTAGACGTCAGCCACAAGTGGGATCCCTAGGCTGCCACACTTCTTCTAGACTGACTACAAATTCAAGGGTTCTAGTGACCCCCGCTTAGGTTCAGTAATTAGATAGAATGACTCAAGGAACTCAAGAAAGCACTACACTTATGACTACAGTTTTATTAAAAAGGTTACATACAACTCAGGAGCAGCCAAATGGAAGAGATACATAGGGCAAAGTATGGGAGGTGGTGGAGGGTGGGGTGGTGTGCAGAGCTTCTATGCCTTCTCCAGAATGCCAGCATCCCAGCACATCAATACGTTCACCACCCTGGAAGCTCCCCTAAACCTCATTGTTCTGAGCTTTTTAATTGAGGGTTTATTATGTAGGTGTGATTGATTATATTACTGGTCATTGGTGAGTGGATTCAATCTCCAGCCGGTCTCCCCTCTCCAGAGGTTGGGAGTGGGACTGGAAGCTCTAAACCTCTAATCACAAGGTTGGGTTTTCTGGTTCCCACCCCTAATCCTGAAGCCTTCTAGGGCTCACCTCATTAGTGTGAATTCAGGTATGGCTGAAAAGGGCTTGTTGCAAATATGGGATTACACTAGTATCACTCAAGAAATTCCATGGCCTTTAGGAGGTCTGTGTCAGGAACTGGGAACAAAGATCAGAAACATGTTTCATTATACCACACACCTTCTTAATGTATCTTATAAGGAGGCATATTTATGTGATGTAAGTGTTGATGATGTTAAATTTGATAACTTTTTAAAAGTGATATCCACCAGGTTTCTCCAGTAGTTTTTCCCATTGTAATTAATAAGTATCATACGGGCAGATGCTTTGAGACTGTGTAAATACTCTGTTCATCAACAACCTACTGACTAGTTTTAGCATCCACTGATTTTCCAACTCCATCATACCTCTTATATTTGTTAGCTGAAATTCAAAGGTAAGGGAGAGTTTTGCCTTCTCCTTCATTCATGCATTCACATCATTATGGACTCATGGGTTAGTATTTTATTTAGTCAATTATATTTTTATTATCTTTATGTTGATGCTCAAATTATAACAAATTTGCTGAGTCCTGTGTCTTTTTGTTATGTCCTCATTACTTTGGGGGCATTTTTTTCACTTTCTGGCTAATCAGAATGTTTGAGGCTTATCTTACACTTTCCCTGCCCTAGCCCTAGAATCATTCTTTTTTCCCAAGAAGCCCTGGTTTCTTTTAGTGAGGGGAATGGTATTAAGAACCCAAGATTAAGGCACTAGATGCACTCATTTCTGCTGGTATATTAGCAGACAGAGCTAGGAAAATAACATATAAATACACATACACATCTATACTGTATTTATTTATCTATCTATTTATTATAGTAAAAACATTGAATTCATACTGATACTTCCAATTTCATCCAATAACTAAAGATGCATTATTTTTCTTCTTTTTTTCTTCTGTTGGGTGTTTTGTTCTCCAAAAATGAAAGACTAGGCTTCCTTATTATATATATATATATACACACTCATGTGTTCAAGCCAGGTTTCTAGCTCTTTCTAGATTTTAGTATCTTTCTCTTTAGACTACAGAATTTCCTTTCGCACTTCTTATAGTACACACAGTGCTGACAAATACTGTCAGTTTTAGTTTATATGAAAATGCCTTTATTTTTCCTATATTCTTGAAGGATATTTTCACTGGATAGATGAACCACTATCAGTTGATAGTAGTTTTCTTTCAATATTTTGAAAAAGAGTTTTCTCATTTTTTCCTCGTCTTCATTTTTCTCAGGAGAGGTCAGCCATCCTTTGCATCGTTTTCAACTTATATGTTTCACCCTACATATAATTTTCACACCATGTGTGCAGTCTTAAGGTTTTCATCAATTTGGGAAATTTTTCTTTATAAATCTTTAAATATTTTTCAGCTTCATTATCTTTGGGACCCCAAATTGTGTGTGTGTGTGTTTGTGTGTGTGTATACACACACACTTGATAGTATCCTAAAAGACACTGAAACTTTGTTAATGTTTTATGGTTTGTTTTCTTTTTCCTTTCAACCCTTCTGTTGATCAGCTTTCTGTTGATCTGTCTTCAGGATCACTGACTCTTCAGCTGTTTTCAGTGGGCTGTTAAATGTATTAATGAACTTGGTGTTTTATACACTGTACTTTTCAGTTCTAGAATTTTCATTTGACTATTTTAATAGTTTTTTCTTTCCTTGAAGAGATTCCCATCTCTGCAAATAAGTTACTACTGTATTTTTCTTTAAATCCCTGCATTAATTTTTAATAGCTGCTTTAACATCCTTATCTGTGAAGTCCAACATGTGAATCATCTTGGGGTCATTTTTTATTGACTACTTTTTCTCTTTACTATGGGTTTCATTTTCCTGTTTCTTTACATATGTGGTGATTTTGTATTGTCTGCTGGTCATAATCTGTTTCACTACATTTGGATTATATCCTCTTCCTTTAAAAAAGGGATGAGATTTGTTCGGGCAGGCAGTAAAATTACTGGCAGATTATTTTGATCCTGTCAGGCTTGGTCTTATTATTTGTTAGAGTGGATCTATTCTAGTTTTGAATTTAGTCTTAGGGAATACCCACAACTATATGGTATAGTCCTTACTCCTAAGGAGTGGTCTTTCCCTGTCTCAATGCCTGAGCTGCTGAATGAATTCTCTACTCTGGCTGGACTGGAACTCCATTGTCTCCAAACACTTCACTAATTGGTGTCACATTCAGTTTTTAGCCTTCAGCAGGTAATTTTTGCTAGTCCTTTAGGGTTTTTGCCCTATACCTGCCCAAAGTGACTAGAAACTCAGTATCTTTTGGTCACCACTTCCAAACCATCTTCCTTCCAAACCCCCAGCACAGCCCCTGTGCTTTACACTTTCCAACCACTTCAGAAGTTTGGAGCTCCATTCAGTTCTGTTTCAAAGTGTTGCTCTCATTGGGTAGCACCTGCCTTCTCTAAAGCGGGAAAATGCCCTCAGGCAGAAAGCCAGAATGTTGAATGGCAAAGACGTGTGTTGTCTTTCTCTTTGCTCTGCCCATGGCTTTGTTGTCTTGTATTTTGTCTAGTCTTATAGTTGTCTTCAGCAGGAAGGAATTCTGGTACCTGATACTTTGTTATGGCAAATGGACATCCAAGGCTTGTGTTCTTTCATACCGTCATGTTCTTATAAACAAATGGTGAAAGGAATAATCACAATGATTGTAGTGTTCCATTTTTTTCTTTGGTGTTTACTGGACCTAGAGGGGTTAGAACTCCTTTACGTATATTGTCTTTGCACTGAGTACATTATTATTAAAGGAAAACTCCTTGAGATGTCAGGAATTTGGAACTTCACCTCAAATGAAATTTGAAGGATGTATTTATTCCCACCCATTTCACTGGAGAGTGAAATTCACAACTGCTGTTGATTTTAAACTAACAGTAGACACAAAAAAGATGTGAAAGTCCTACTAATTTTAATCTGTCAAACTCTACTGCTTTGATTAGGTGGTTAGGTTAAATCTGCTTTATAAATTGTCTCATAATTCAAATGTTTATTAACAAAGTAAAACTGAGGATGTATTTTTATTCATGTTTTACTTATTGGTTTGTAAAACAATTCACTATATGTCAATAATTTTTCACTTCTTTAATTCATCAACGTCATTATCTTGTCTGCTTTCTTTAGACAATATCTAAAGATAAAATAAGAATTTTATTAGGAAGATTTGGCTAAGGATTTTCTCTGCATCTCAATTCATGTAACTCTGAGCATGTTTGCAGAAAAAGCAAAAATGTAGCAGTGTTTATAATATAAAATATTTATGCTGATTTTTCACCATTTTATAGCTTTTCTTTTGAAATTATCTTTAAGCTAAGTTGGGCCCTCTCAGGAGAAAATTGGCCTCATTTCTGACCCCAATTGATGGAATCTAGTGTAATCACTTACTTCATTCACGGCTTTACTGTGACTAATTTATTTTTTATTTTTTAAAAAAGAAATGACCTTCAAAGCTCATCAAAAGATGAGCTTTTCCAGTGTGGATATTCCATATTCTCTGAAGGGAATTCCAACTGCGTAGTTTTTGGAGCAGTGATGCTATTATTAGATTGAGCATATAACTCCCCAAGGCTATCGCTTTGAAGGGAACAGCACTCATTCAGATGTTTATGTCCTGGAATGCTTGTTTCCATTCCACTCTTACCTCATGTTAGTTATAGCTATTGATTTCCTCTACTTTGGTTTTCCCTTTACTGACAAGATTTGCTTTAAACTATATGGTAAGGTAAAAATGATATCATTTGATAACTGTGGTATTATTTGTTAATGAATTCCTTCATTGATTTAACACATGCTTTTGATTAAGTTCCTGTGCTAGGAATACAGAAATGAACAAAAAAAAAAGAAAAAGAAAAAACCCTCATAGAGTTTACAGCCGAATTTTAGATCTTCCCAATCTAAAGTGTAATGGACAATTAAACTTTACCTTTATTTCTTTAATTCATACTTAGAAATTTAACACCTCAAAAGTCCTTTATGATTATTGGATGTGTATAATGTGCCTTGTAAAAGGGGAAATTCAAAAGATTAAATGATTGTTTACAATCTGACTCAATCAGATTGTGTGTGTGTGTATATATATATATATGTATAATTTAAATTCTTATGAATACTTGAGTTAGAAGTATGTAATACTGAGGAGCTGTAAACAGCCCTTACAAGGGAAGTAAAATCATTTATTGAAAAGGTTATTCTGGAGGCACAATAGAATCAGGTTGTGAGATGATATTACAGAGGTGGAGAGATGCCACTTTTTCCTGAATTTAAGTACAGCTATCTAAAGTGGTTCCTATTTTGAATTTTCTTTATTTCTGAACATTTGTTCGAGTCTGTATTTTTTTCTCTTAAACACTACCTGCTTATAAAAAAGCTCAGCAACTTAAATGTATCTTTGTCAAATATAATATGTACTTACATGATGATGTCTTTCACAACAATAAAATTGTTACTCGGAGTAACAAGGTAAGTCCAAGGTTAGATTTCTCTAATCTAATAAATCAGAAAAATCAAATTAATCTTTGAACAGGTCAGTCATTAAATTGAATTTCTTTTTCCATACTAGGATCCTCGGTTCAATGCAGAAGTTGACCAAATTACAGGCTACAAGACACAAAGCATTCTCTGTATGCCAATTAAGAATCATAGGGAAGAGGTAAGCCAATTTTCCATTTTATAAAAGGTCATTGGAAATATTTTTCTTTTTGAAAAATATTTTGTATTTACTTTGCATATATATGAAATAATGCTTTAGTGACAAATTATCTATAAAGTTCTTAAATGTTCTGCTTGATATTTTTTAATTTAGATTTTTAGTTACAGGGCCTAATTCTGATTATTACTTTACTATGGCCATTTACTTAGAAATAAATTTTATGCATGTCATATTCTACCTCCCCTCTTCCTGAAGGCCTTATTCTATCTTAAGATATGTAATTATGGCTGTGATTAGAATCAATTCATTGCATATTATGTTTTAGGAGTATGAGTAATATTCATAAATAATCATCCAACTACAGTGGTCATTAACTGATTTTATTAAAATTGAGATTTTGAAAAAAATGGAAATCATAGCTAATTCTAATTATGTAAATTTCAATTTGAAATTTTAACAGGCAAATGAAAATATGTTAGTTTATATTTCACCTAACTAGAAGATTTGGATTCTGTTATCATTGAGTTCCCTCTTCATTTTACACTTATTTGGAAAAAAAGAGTTAATAAATTATCAGTTAAACTGAGTATTTCAGTTGAGCATTCTCAATCCTGACTGTATTGCAACCAACTGGAGAAGTCTAAAAGATTACCAATTGTATTTTTTTTTTATTATACTTTAAGTTCTAGGGTACATGTGCATAACGTGCAGGCTTGTTACATATGTATACTTGTGCCATGTTGGTGTGCTGCACCCATCAACTCGTCAGCACCCATCAACTCGTCATTTACATCAGGTATAACTCCCAGTGCAATCCCTCCCCACTCCCCCCTCCCCGTGATAGGCCCCGGTGTGTGATGTTCCCCTTCCCGAGTCCAAGTGATCTCATTGCTCAGTTCCCACCTATGAGTGAGAACATGCAGTGTTTGGTTTTCTGTTCTTGCGATAGTTTGCTGAGAATGATGGATTCCAGCTTCATCCATGTCCCTACAAAGGACTCAAACTCATCCTTTTTTATGGCTGCATAGTATTCCATGGTGTATATGTGCCACATTTTCTTAATTCAGTCTGTCACTGATGGACATTTGGGTTGATTCCAAGTCTTTGCTATTGTGAATAGTGCTGCAATAAACATACGTGTGCATGTGTCTTTATAGCAGCATGATTTATAATCCTTTGGGTATATACCCAGTAATGGGATGGCTGGGTCATATGGTACTTCTAGTTCTAGATCCTTCAGGAATCGCCACACTGTTTTCCATAATGGTTGAACTAGTTTACAATCCCACCAACAGTGTAAAAGTGTTCCTATTTCTCCACATCCTCTCCAGCAGTTGTTGTTTCCTGACTTTTTAATGATTGCCATTCTAACTGGTGTGAGGTGGTATCTCATTGTGGTTTTGATTTGCATTTCTCTGATGGCCAGTGATGATGAGCATTTTTTCATGTGTCTGTTGGCTGTATGAATGTCTTCTTTTGAGAAATGTCTGTTCATATCCTTTGCCCACTTTTTCATGGGGTTGTTTGTTTTTTTCTTGTAAATTTGTTTGAGTTCTTTGTAGGTTCTGGATATTAGCCCTTTGTCAGATGAGTAGATTGCAAAAATTTTCTCCCATTCTGTAGGTTGCCTGTTCACTTTGATGATAGTATCTTTTGCTGTGCAGAAGCTCTTTAGTTTAATTAGATCCCATTTGTCAATTTTGGCTTTTGTTGCCATTGCTTTTGGTGTTTTAGACATGAAGTCCTTGCCCATGCCTATGTCCTGAATGGTATTGCCTAGATTTTCTTCTAGGGTTTTTATGGTATTAGGTCTAACATTTGAGTCTCTAATCCATCTTGAATTAATTTTCGTATAAGGAGTAAGGAAAGGATCCAGTTTCAGCTTTCTACTTATGGCTAGCCAATTTTCCCAGCACCATTTATTAAATAGGGAATCCTTTCCCCATTTCTTGATTTTCTCAGGTTTGTCAAAGATCAGATGGCCGTAGGTGTGTGGTATTATTTCTGAGGACTCTGTTCTGTTCCATTGGTCTATATCTCTGTTTTGGTACCAGTACCATGCTGTTTTGGTTACTGTAGCCTTGTAGTATAGTTTGAAGTCAGGTAGCGTGATGCCTCCAGCTTTGTTCTTTTGACTTAGGATTGTCTTGGCAATGTGGGCTCTTTTTTGGTTCCATATGAACTTTAAAGCAGTTTTTTTCCAATTCTGTGAAGAAACTCATTGGTAGCTTGATGGGGATGGCATTGAATCTATAAATTACCTTGGGCAGTATGGCCATTTTCACGATATTGATTCTTCCTATCAATGAGCATGGTATGTTCTTCCACTTGTTTGTGTCCTCTTTAATTTCACTGAGCAGTGGTTTGTAGTTCTCCTTGAAGAGGTCCTTTACATCCCTTGTAAGTTGGATTCCTAGGTATTTTATTCTCTTTAAAGCAATTGCAAATGGAAGTTCATTCATGATTTGGCTGTTTGTCTATTACTGGTGTATAAGAATGCTTGTGATATTTGCACATTAATTTTGTAACCTGAGACTTTGCTGAAGTTGCTTATCAGCTTAAGGAGATTTTGGGCTGAGACAATGGGGTTTTCTAAATATACAATCATGTCGTCTGCAAACAGGGACAATTTGACTTCTTCTTTTCCTAATTGAATACCCTTGATTTCTTTCTCTTGCCTGATTGCCCTAGCCAGAACTTCCAACACTATGTTGAATAGGAGTGGTGAGAGAGGGCATCCCTGTCTTGTGCCAGTTTTCAAAGGGAATTTTTCTAGTTTTTGCCCATTCAGTATGATATTGGCTGTGGGTTTGTCATAAATAGCTCTTATTATTTTGAGGTACGTTCCATCAATACCGCATTTATTGAGCGTTTTTAGCATGAAGGGCTGTTGAATTTTGTCAAAGGCCTTTTCTGCATCTATTGAGATAATCATGTGGTTTTTGTCTTTGGTTGTGTTTATATGCTGGATTACGTTTATTGATTTGCATATGTTGAACCAGCTTGCATCCCAGGGATGAAGCCCACTTGATCATGGTGGATAAGCCTCTTGATGTGCTGCTGGATCCGATTTGCCAGTATTTTATTGAGGATTTTTGCATTGATATTCATCAAGGATATTGGTCTAAAATTCTCTTTTTTTGTTGTGTCTCTGCCAGGCTTTGGTATCAGGATGATGTTGGCCTCATAAAATGAGTTAAGGAGGATTCCCTCTTTTTCTATTGATTGGAATAGTTTCAGAAGGAATGGTACCAGCTCCTCCTTGTACCTCTGGTAGAATTCAGCTGTGAATCCATCTGGTCCTGGACTTTTTTAGGTTGGTAGGCTATTAATTATTGCCTCAATTTCAGAGCCTGCTATTGGTCTATTCAAGGATTCAGCTTCTTCCTGGTTTAGTCTTGGGAGAGTGTAAGTGTCCAGGAAATTATCCATTTCTTCTAGATTTTCAAGTTGATTTGTGTAGAGGTGTTTATAGTATTCTCTGATGGTAGTTTGTATTTCTGTGGGGTCGGTGGTGATATCCCCTTCATCATTTTTTATTGCGTCTATTTGATTCTTCTCTCTTTTCTTCTTTATTAGTCTTGCTAGCGGTCTATCAATTTGGTTGATCTTTTCAAAAAACCAATTCCTGGATGCATTGATTTTTTTGGAGGGTTTTTTGTGTCTCTATCTCCTTCAGTTCTGCTCTGATCTTAGTTATTTCTTGCCTTCTGCTAGCTTTTGAATATGTTTGCTCTTGCTTCTCTAGTTCTTTTAATGGTGATGTTAGAGTGTCAATTTTATATCTTTCTAGCTTTCTCTTGTGGGCATTTAGTGCTATAAATTTCCCTCTACACACTGCTTTAAATGTGTCCCAGAGATTCTGGTATGTTGTATCTTTGTTCTCATTGGTTTCAAAGAACTTCTTTATTTCTGCCTTCATTTCATTATGTACCCAGTAGTCATTCAGGAGCAGGTTGTTCAGTTTCCATGTAGTTGAGCGGTTTTGATTGAGTTTCTTAGTCCTGAGTTCTAGTTTGATTACACTGTGGTCTGAGAGACAGTTTGTTATAATTTCTGTTCTTGTACATTTGCTGAGGAGTGCTTTACTTCCAATTATGTGGTCAATTTTGGAATAATTGTGATGTGGTGCTGAGAAGAATGTATATTCTGTTGATTTGGGGTGGAGAGTTCTGTAGATGTCTATTAGGTCTGCTTGCTGCAGAGCTGAGTTCAATTCCTGGATATCCTTGTGAACTTTCTGTCTCATTGATCTGTCTAATGTTGACAGTGGGGTGTTGAAGTCTCCCATTATTATTGTATGGGAGTCTAAGTCTCTTTGTAAGTCCCTAAGGACTTGCTTTATGAATCTGGGTGCTCCTGTATTGGGTGCATATATATTTAGGATAGTTAGCTCTTCCTGTTGAATTGATCCCTTTAGCATTATGTAATGGCCTTCTTTGTCTCTTTTGATCTTTGATGGTTTAAAGTCTGTTTTATCTGAGACTACCATTGCAACCCCTGCTTTTTTTTGTTCTCCATTTGCTTGGTAGATCTTCCTCCATCCCTTTATTTTGAGCCTATGTATGTCTCTGCATGTGAGATGGGTCTCCTGAATACAGCAGACTTTATCCAGTTTGCCAGTCTGTGTCTTTTAATTGGACCATTTAGTCCATTTACATTTAAGGTTAATATTGTTATGTGTGAACTTGATCCTGCCATTATGATATTAACTGGTTATTTTGCTCGTTAGTTGATGCAGTTTCTTCCTAGCCTCGATGGTCTTTACATTTTGGCATGTTTTTGCAATGGCTGGTACCGGTTGTTCCTTTCCATGTTTAGTGCTTCCTTCAGGGTCTCTTGTAAGGCAGGCCTGGTGGTGACAAAATCTCTAAGCATTTGCTTATCTGTAAAGGATTTTATTTCTCCTTCACTTATGAAACTTAGTTTGGCTGGATATGAAATTCTGGGTTTAAAATTCTTTTCTTTAAGAATGTTGAATATTGGCCCCCACTCTCTTCTGGCTTGTAGAGTTTCTGCCGAGAGATCTGCTGTCAGTCTGATGGGCTTCCCTTTGTGGGTAACTCGACCTTTCTCTCTGGCTGCCCTTAAGATTTTTTCCTTCATTTCAACATTGGTGAATCTGGCAATCATGTGTCTAGGAGTTGCTCTTCTCGAGGAGTATCTTTGTGGCGTTCTCTGTATTTCCTGAATTTGAATGTTGGCCTGCCCTACTAGGTTGGGGAAGTTCTCCTGGATGATATCCTGAAGAGTGTTTTCCAACTTGGTTCCATTTTCTCTCTCACTTTTAGGCACCCCAATCAGACGTAGATTTGGTCTTTTTACATAATCCCATACTTCTTGCAGGCTTTGTTCATTTCTTTTTCTTCTTTTTTCTTTTGGTTTCTCTTCTCGCTTCATTTTATTCATTTGATCCTGAATCGCTGATACTCTTTCTTTCATTTGATCGAGTCGGTTACTGAAGCTTGTGCATTTGTCACGTATTTCTCGTGTCATGGTTTTCATCTCTGTCATTTCATTTATGGCCTTCTCTGCATTAATTATTCTGGTTATCAATTCTTCCAGTCTTTTTTCAAGATTTTTAGTTTCTTTGCGCTGGGTATGTAATTCCTCCTTTAGCTCTGAGAAGTTTGATGGTCTGAAGCCTTCTTCTCTCATCTCGTCAAAGTCATTCTCTGACCAGCTTTGATCCGTTGCTGGCGATGAGCTGCGTTCCTTTGGAGGGGGAGATGCGCTCTTGTTTTTTGAATTTCCAGCTTTTCTGTCCTGCTTTTTCCCCATCTTTGTGGTTTTATTTGCCTCTGGTCGTTGATGATGGTGACATACTGATGGGGTTTTGGTGTGGGTGTCCTTCCTGTTTGTTAGTTTTCCTTCTAACAGTCAGGACCCTCAGCTGTAAGTCTGTTGGAGATTACTTGAGGTCCACTCCAGACCCTGTTTGCCTGGGTGTCAGCAGCAGAGGCTGCAGAAGATAGAATACTACTGAACAGTGAGTGTATCCGTCTGATTCTTGCTTTGGAAGCTTCCTCTCAGGGGTGTACTCCACCGTGTGAGGTGTGGGGTGTCGGTCTGCCCCTAGTGGAGGATGTCTCCCAGTTAGGCTACTCAGGGATCAGGGACCCACTTAAGCAGGCAGTCTGTCTGTTCTCAGACCTCAACCTCCGTGTTGGGAGATCCACTGCTCTCTTCAAAGCTGTCACACAGAGTCGTTTGCATCTGCAGAGGTTTCTGCTGCTTTTTGTTGTTGTTGTTGTTGTTTAGCTGTGCCCTGTCCCCAGAGGTGGAGTCTACAGAGACTGGCAGGCCTCCTTGAGCTGCTGTGAGCTCCCCCCAGTTTGATCTTCCCAGGGCTTTGTTTACCTACTTAAGCCTCAGCAATGGTGGGTGCCCCTCCCCCAGCCTCGCTGCTGCCTTGCAGTTAGATCGCAGACTGCTGTGCTAGCAATGAGGGAGGCTCCATGGGCGTGGGACCCTCCCGGCCAGGTGTGGGATATAATCTCCTGGTGTGCCCGTTTGCTTAAAGTGCAGTATTGGGGTGGGAGTTACCCAATTTTCCAGGTGTTGTGTGTCTCAGTTCCCCTGGCTAGGAAAAGGGATTCCCTTCCCCCTTGCGCTTCCCAGGTGAGGCAATGCCTCGCCCTGCTTCAGCTCTCGCTGGTTGGGCTGCAACAGCTGACCAGCACCGATTGTCCGGCACTCCCTAGTGAGATAAAACTAGTACCTCAGTTGAAAATGCAGAAATCACCTGTCTTCTGTGTCGCTTGTGCTGGGAGCTGGAGACTGGAGCTGTTCCTATTCGGCCATCTTGCTCCGCCACCAAATGTATTAATTGGGGTTCTCCACAGAAACAGAATCAATAGGATATATGTAGATATATAAGGGGATTTATTTATGGAAATTAGCTTGTGCAACTATGGAGACCAAGAGGTCCCACAATCCGCCATTTTCAATCTGGAGAACCAGGAAAGCCTTTGGTGTAATTCAGTCAGAGGCTGAAGATCTGAGAAACTGGGAGGTTTGCTGTGTGAGTCCTAGAGTCCAAGGATCTGAGTATTTGAAGTTCTGTTGTGTCAGAGGAGGGAGCAGATGGATGTCCCACCTTCCGAAGAGAGAGCAAAATATTCTCTTCCTCTGCCTTTTTGTTCTATCTGGGACCTCAGTGGATTGGATGTTCCCCCCCTACATCGGTGAGCGAGAATCTTTTTCACTCAGTCTACTGATGCAAATGCTAATCTCTTCTGCGAACACCCTCACAGACACACATGGAAATGTTTTACCAGTTATCTGGGTATAGCATTTAAAAATTCTAATGCCGAGGTTTCACCTTAAATCAGAATCTCAGGGATTGGGACCCAGGTATTAGTATTTGTGAAAGCTCCCAAATGACTGCAATGTGTGGCCAAGGTTGAGAACCACTGTCAATCATATTAGAAGTATTTGATGTTCCTACTTGATTTATATTCAAATTCTGATGTTTATTCTCCCTCCTCCATCTAGTCTCTTACCAAACCCCATTGATTTTTTTCACTAGAATGTTTCTGATTTCAGTATTTTTTTATTTTTATTTGTGCTACCTGCATGCACCATGATTCAGATTTTGAAGTAATGCCTGAGTTTTTTAAATGTTCTTGTAAGGTGTTTCTATCCTTGCAGTCAATTTCCGTTTAGTCCATTCTACATATCACTGCCCTGGGAAATTGCCTAAAATACAACTTTCTAAATCAGTGTTAGGTGTTGTGCATAGGAATCACCTGGGGATTTTGTTAAAATGCAGATTCTGAATTCAGTAGGTCTGGGTAGAACCTGAGATTCTTTTTTAACAAGTACCAAGTTGATGATTACCTGGGTCTACTGATCACAATTTGATTAACAAGGCCCTAAGTCAGTTACTTTTCAGTAGTCATTCTCAGTGCCTTAGAGTTACCACCTGGTTTCTTAAAAAAGTGTAGTTCCAGCAGTAGTAACTAAAAATGCCTGCATTTTTAGTATGAGATTAATTAATTCGTTTAATTAACTCAATATGTGAATGAATACATAAAATTTAAAAGGCCGTACATGGACTGATGATTATAGTGTTACTAATGTGGTTGCCAGTTATATCAAATTTAAAAAAAGTTGTGTCCCATGCATTATTTAGGACATCATTATACTAATAAATTATTTGTTGTTTATCTGAACTCAAATCCAACTCAAATTTTATCTGGCAGGCCTAGTTATAAACCACAGACTATGATTCTGTACACTTAGGAAGACAGTGTTCAGCTTTTAGTTATTAAGGGTACTTTAAAATCATGAACCCCAAAACAGCTTTGTACTGGCAAACAGATTCAGCCTGAATTATGCCCTGATTAAGCTTCTCTTCTAGATAGTGTGAACAATTTCTCCAACAGTCAGGATTGGGGGAACTGATGAGGATGCAACAGAATCACTAGGAAGAAGTGAATAGGATGGCCCCTTCTACACAAAGTATTCTCAGGATATACATTCTTCCACATTATGACTGCTGGTGAGGATGATTTAAATTTAATAAAAAATAAAAATAAAAAAACACAGCTATATTGAGATATAATTTACATACTGACATGGTTTGTCTGTGTCCCCACCCAAAATCTCACCTTGAATTATAATCCCCATAATCTCCACATATCAAGGGCGGGACCAGGTGGAGGTAATTGTATCATGTGGGCGTTTTCCCCCATGCTGTTCATGATAATGAGTCTCATGAAATCTGATGGTTTTATAAGCATCTGGCATTTCCCCTACTTGTACTCACACTATCCTGCCGCCCTGTGAAGGTGTCTGCTTCTCTTTTGCCTTCTGCCATGATTGTAAGTTTCCTGGGGCCTCCCCAGCAATGAAGAACTGTGTGTCAATTAAACCTCTTTATAAATTACCCAGTCTCAGGTATTTCTTCATAGCAGTGTGAGAACAGACTAATACACATTCAATACAGTTTACCCAGCTTAAGTGTACAGTTTGATGAATTTGAGATATGTATATTCGATCATGTAACCACTACTGCAATCAAGACGTAGAATGTTTCTGTCACCTCAAATGTTCTCCTGTACCCGTTTGCAGTTGATTTCCTCCTCCTCTCCTAACCCACGGCTCCTTACAAGCACTGATCTCCTTTTTGTCACTATTGTTTTGCTTTTCTAGAATGTCATTTAAATGGAATCATACAGTATGTAGTCTTTTGTATCCAGCTTCTTTCACTTAGCCTAATTGGTGTGAGATTCAGCCCTACCGTTGGATGTATCAATAGTTTGTACCTTTTTATTGCTGAGTGATTTATTCCATGGTATGGATATACTACAATTTGTTTATGCATTCATCAGTTGATAAACATTTCAGTTATTTCCAGTTTGTGTCTATTACCAAAAAAAAAAGTTGCTGTCAGTGTTTGCATACAGACCTTTGTGTGGACTTACGCTTTCACATCTTTTGGATAGGAGGGCAATTGCTAAGTCATATGGTAGGTATTTGTTTAATTTGATAAGAAATTTCCAAACTCTTCCAAAGTAGCTGTTCCATATTTCATTCTTATCAAGAGTGTATGAGAGTTCCCCTTACATCATATCCTTGGTAACACATAGTGTATCAGGCTTTTTAATTCTGGGCATTCTACTGAGAGATGACTTAAATTTTGTTACATGAATATATAACCCCACTCTTAGCCAAGGACCTGCTGCCTTCTTACAGATCTGATTGGAGTGGGTGCGGCCACAGATCCCCAAATAGCCCGAAGCTCTCCTTTAGATTTCTGCTGGGTTCCTGAGCTTTCTTGTGTTTCTCTGTGTGCTCTCACATCCTCTCCTGCTGGTGTCTGTTTTACCTTGTGGTGACTTAATATGAGGCTTGGACTCTTACACCAAGCATTTCATGGGATTAAAAAATCTTCAGTAGCTTCACTGGGGACTAAATACAGGCTGAGTATCCCTAATTTGAAAATCCAAAATGCTCCAAAATGTGAAACTTTTTGAGTGCCAACATGACCCTCAAAAGAAATGCTCATTGAAGAATTTTGGATTTTTCTGTTGGGGTTGCTCAACTGATAATAATGCAAATATTCCCAAATCCAAAAAAATCTAAAACTTGAAACACGTCTAAGTCCGAGCATTTCGGATAAGGATAAGGGATGTTCAATCTGTAACTTTATTCAAGAGAGGGCTTCCAGAACACAGTTTTTTTTTTGTTTGTTTGTTTGTTTGTTTTTTTTTTTTTGAGACGGAGCCTTGCTCTGTCACCCCAGGCTGGAGTGCAGTGGTGCAATCTCCACTCACTGCAAGCTCCACCTCCTGGGTTCACACTACGCCATTCTCCTGCCTCAGCCTCCCAAGTAGCTGGGACTACAGGTGCCCACCACCACGCCTGGCTAATTTCTTTTTGTATTTTTAATAGAGATGGGGTTTCACCGTGTAAGCCAAGATGGCTATGATCACCTGACCTTGTGATCCTCCTGCCTCGGCCTCCCAAAGTGCTGGGATTACAGGTGTGAGCCACCACGCCCAGCCTTTTTCTTTCTTTCTTTCTTTTTTTGAGACAGAGTCTCACTCTGTCACCAGGCTGGAATGCAGTGTGGCATGATCTCGGCCCAGTGCAACCTCCGCCTCCCGTGTTCAAGCAATTCTTCTGCCTCAGCCTCCTGAGTAGCTGGACTACAGGCGCGTGCCACCACGCCCAGCTAATTTTTGTGTTTTTGGTACAGATGGGATTTCCCCATGTTAGCCAGGATGGTCTCGATCTCTAGACCTTGTGATCTGCCTGCCTCGGCCTCCCAAAGTGCTGGGATTACAGGCATGAGCCACCGCGCCCGGCCCACAACACAGCTTTTTAAACATCTTGCTGACCCTCCTTATTCTCCTTCCTTCCCATCTTGCTCCCTTTCCTCCCAGGTTCACACTGCCAAGTTCAAAATTATTTCTCCTGAGAATTAACATTTTCAGAGAAAAGAATGAAGAAAGACAGAATAGACACACTATCAAGCGTGGCTGTTATAGTATAAAAAGTAATTTGGCTGGCCAAAAAACAAACCCAGGCCACTAACAAGGTGCAATATTTGACTTCCAGAATTATCTTTAAATTTATATCTGTATAAACAAACTCAGAGTAGTGTTTGCTTTAGTATGGACACATAACTACTCTTTCTCATGAAAATTTTAAACCAGAATGGAAAGTTTCAGGGAGGCTTTTGGGACTAATTATTAAGATTCCTTGCTCTGGGCTTGAATCCCATCTTTACCACTTACTTGCTGGCCAACAAACCAGTATGGTAGATCTTCTTCAGTTTCTTCATCTGCAAAATGAGGGCAATAAAAGGATCTGCCTTAAAGGGTTATTGGGAAGATTAAATGCATTCATGTGAGTGAAGGCTTTAACGTAGTTCCTGGCACACTGGAAGTGCATCAGCTACTATTCTTTAAAAGGAGATGTAGAACTAATAGAGCTTTTAAGAGAGACAAGCAATAAGAGCTGCATGAAGAGGTCATTAGCCACATAATAATCAGCTAACTGGGACCAAAGCCAGTACTCTGCTAACTGGGATAGCCAACACAGCCCTGACATAGTCTGTTGATTACCCTCTAAGAAACTTTAAACTTAAGAGAAACGTGTTTTTCACTATTTTTCCTCATAAATGAGGCAAAATGAATTTGGTGTTTTTTCTTTTTCTAAGTCCGGCCTTATTGAGTAAGCCAATACCCATTTCGACTTATTACCAAGGAACCTAAAAAGAACGGTGATTATTGAATAATTAAATATTGATTGTTTACAAAATATCCTGGTACCTTTTAGTGACACTTCTTTTTAAAGACATTGGTACCAACTCTGGAAAGCCATTTGAATGGAGTAGTTGACTATTGAATACTAAATTCTGAATTATAACATAGGCTAGAAAATGCAGGAAGATGTTTAAGATTAAATATCTAAGCTCTTTATTTGCCTCTTGTAAAGTATTTCAACTAATTAAAAATGTTTGGGAGTTCTTTTCATTAATGTTATAAGCATAAGTGTTATAGATACGACAGTGCTTTTTTTTTTTTTACAAGTAAGGACCATAGACATTACTAAACATCTGTGATGGTAATTTTTGAAAAAAATCTAGAGGTTAAGTTTTTGCAATCTTCCCCTCTCCCTACTCCCTTCAAGAGAGTGAAATTAATGGGCAAAGTGGAAAAAGAAACTGGAGAAGTGTGAGAAGGCTAAAATAATTTATTTTGGAAGGTCAAAGAGCTACTGGCTGGAGAAAATGAATAAAGACAGAAAGAAAAAAGTGATCAAGGGAGAGAAGAGAGCCAGTCCAGGGTGTATATGAGGGAGTAGTTTGAGGAGTATGGGGTAGGACTTTGGAAATAACTGCCTTGCATGTAATGGACAGTGAACATGTGTGATATTTATTGAGCAAATCTTGTGAAAACTGTGCTAATGATCTGGCAAGTATTAGTTCATTTGATCTTCATGACAACCATAAGAGGTAATGCATTATCTTATTCCTACCTAACAATAAAGGAAACTGAGACATGAAACATTTAGGGAACTTGCTCAAAGTCACATAACTAAAAACTGGCAAAGCTGAGATTCAAACCCAGGCATTCAGACTGTAGGGGTCATAATAGATAGAGAGAAGAGCATTTCTTAAAAGTCTGCTATGGATGATGGCTGCACTCTGCTTCCCTCCTGATTGGTGTTTTCTTGAGACTCTGCAGTAAGCACTTAAATTATTGTTGATTTTGTTGGAGTGGAAGGTACACCGATGTGTTTAATGTGGCTGCATGCAGAAGCATGACTTGAGGTGGCAACAAGGAGATCTGGCTGTATTCTGCCGGCCCTTCAATGTTAGTGTTTAAACTGCTCTGCAGACAGACTTTTTAAGATGAAAAATGATATAACAGAGAATAAGAGAAAGATCATAGTCACGTCCTCTATATTGCCTTAAGAGGAATCTATAAGAAAATTTTTACCAGGGGCAAAAGAGTTAAAGGAGCATGTTTCATACTAATCTGAGCCAATCTGCTCCAGAGAAGAACCATGACTACAAATGAAAAAAAAAAAAAAAAAAAAAAAAATTACAGGTATGTGAATTTTTAGGGCTGCTATTAAATTTCTTTCAAAGTTAATTCTGGATTTTTCCGACCTGGGCACTTAGACCAGTTTTTATCTTTGTCATTTGTATTAATTATTTCTATAACCAGACAGAATTCTTTTTTTGTTTAGTAAAGAATTACAGAGAAGCTCAGATCTTTCCCCCTAGCTCAGATGACCTATTTGTGAAATACTGCCCTCCCCTGAAGTATTGCTTGTTATGACATAGTGAAGATGAGTGTTCTTTTTTTATTTATAGGGGCTGCACTGGTATAATCGACCCTAAATATTAACTCTTACTCAGAGCCCTATTTGTCACTCAGGGACTACTGATTTTTTTTTTTTTTTTCTGTAGATTATTTGGGGAGGAGAGGATAAGGAGTAGAAAGCAGGACCTTATGAAATAATGCAAGCTCTGAAAATTTCTTATTGATCTGAACTAGAGATTCGATCCAATAATATCTTTCAGGCTAGGCTGAACCACCATTGTTGAATATCAACTCCAGTTATTAAGTAGAAATTCAATTGGGAATCAGAGCTCTTTCCTCCTTCTCTATTTTTATCTTATTATATTGATTTTGTTTTATCATATTTGGTGATATACTTGCAATTCTTTGTTGCAAATATGACAGTTAAAATCAAGGATTTAGGATAATTCATTACAATGTGGTAAAGGAGCATTTTAGCTAATATCTTAGCATTTTAGCTTATATCTTCCTTTTAAAAACTAAAAAGATTCAGAAAGTATCAGCTGATTTTTATGAGATTTATACTTTGGCAAATCCAAGTGATCAACACCTACTGAAACTCACAAATTGAGGCATTAATGAAATCAGGTATGTAATTCCAACTACAAAACACAAAAGTAAATGTTTTCTAGAATTTAAGTTTTATGATTGTGTCTGCTCTTTTAAAAATATTTTCATTTATTTCTCCTAAATTATCTTGTTTTGACAAGTTAACTATTGAATCACTGAACTTTGTAGATTTTTTTTTTTTTGAAATGAAGCAAAGAAGATACTTGTTTTTAAATTTTTTTCAATTTGGAGAGGTAGACTGGGCGCGGTGGCTCATGCCTATAATCCAAGCACTTTGGGAGGCTAAAGGGGGTGGATCACTCGAGGCCAGGAGTTCAAGATCAGCCTGGCCAACATGGTGAAAACCCGTCTCTACTAAAAATACAAAAATTAGCTGGGTATGTGGCATGCGCCTGTAATCCCAGCTGCTCGGGAGGCTTACACAAGGGAGTCGCTTGAACCTGACTGCTGGGAGACAGAGGCTGCAGTGAGCTGAGATTGTGCCAGTGCACTCCAGCCTGGGTAACAGAGTGAGACTCCGTCTCAAAAAAAAAAAAGAAAAAAGAAAAAAAAAAAAGGTTGGAGAGGTAGCTCTTGTACACCAAAAATTAAATCTGTATATAAGGTGACAAGACAAATGTTAAATGAGTCCAATATTCAACACACAAGTTCGAAGGAAAGACTGAACTCGGAGAGCGAGAGAAATCCCTGGGGAGAAATGAAAGTGTCCTGCTGTGTTTATCTCACAGCCTCGAGGGAGGAACCACATAAATGCTCCTGATGACAGAAGCTTGATCTCCATGGAGGGTGGATCCTTGTCTGTGATCTCTCATACTCACAGTACTGACTGTGGCTTTCTTAAATTTGACAGTGTAAACTTAGAGGAAATAAATGTTACAGTTTTATTCATAATCCTTCAATTTTAGTCAAAATAGATGAAAATGTAACTATAAAAATAGGCAGAGTTTAATAGCACACTATCAGTCGATCTAGATCTATTTTAGTCTTAAAGAATTGGCTAGTTACATGTTTTCAAAAACGTACAAATTGGCCAAGCGTGGTGGCTCACGCCTGTAATCCCAGCACTTTAGGAAGTTGAGGCGGGCATATTGCCTGAGGTCAGGAGTTTGAGACCAGTCTGGCCAACATGGTGAAACCCAGTGTCTACTAAAAATACAGAAGAATTAGCCAGGTGTGGTGGCGTGCACCTGTAATCCCAGCTACTCAGGAGGCTGAGGTAGGGGAATTGCTTCAACCAGGAAGGTGGAGGTTGCAGTGCCCCGAGATCTCGCCACTGCACTCCAGCCTGAAAAAAAAGAAAAAAAAGAAAAGAAAAGAAAAGTTACAAATTGTTCACTGCATTTATTCCCCACAGTATTCTTTCTTGTAGCTTTGTTTTAGAAACAAAAGTGCTCCTCAAAGTTTCTGTTTGTTCTGGACTTGAGGTTGTGATAATGATGATCCTTTCTTTTTCCTTCTGCACACTGCCCTTTAAATAACAAAGTATATATTATGAAGATGTTAACTGCTTTCCTAAAAGAAGAATGTTTCTTAAGAGCAGCGGATGAAAAACACAGTGTTAATGTGTGAAATCCCCAAGTCTAAACTACTGATCAAGAAGAAAAAGAAAGAGTGAGTAAAAACTTGAAACTGAAGATTAAATTAATGTGGTAGGCTTTGTGTACCCAAATGGTATCCTATTTTTAATGATCAGAAAATTTGGTTCATACTAAATGCTATATTTTATTCAATAGGAAACTTATCTTCATTGGTAATTTCAAGATAACCATTCCAGCACTTTTTGGAATACATGACATTTTTAATTTAATAGATGACTTATAAATTTAATTTTGAGAAGTTTTACATAGTCCCTGAATAATGGATATTAGGGGTCTGGAACCAGATAAGCATAAAACATTTCTTTGTATAATATCTAACCCGACATCATATAATTGGACCCTGGGGTGGATTTTGACTATAAAATAATTTTCATGTTTTCATGCATTCTTGAAGAGTTAAAGTGATTGTTAATGAAATTGCTGCTCTCAATAGATATGTACAAACATCTATACTTATCCATTAATGTCTAAGATTACATAAGTGAAGTGCTTTATCAACTGTTAAGTACCTTGTATTCCTTCTTATTAAATGCTTATCTAAAAATCTCCATTTGCTTGTTTTCTGCCATAGAATGGAAATTAATAGTCTATGCTAAATCTCTACTTGCTTTTGATCATAGAATGGAAATTAATAGTCTAGGCTGAATTGAAATCAAAGAGCAAGAGATGAGGATTTTACAAAAATTTTTAAATTTGTTTCCATCAGTTTATACTAGTGAAATGGAGTGAAAATGACCTGGATTTAGAATTCTAGATCTATTTGATAATCTTGAGTACTATGCAGTATTGGTTATCTCTTGCAACGTAACAAATTACACTAAGTGATTCTGAACGAATATTTATTATCTCACAGTTTTTGTGGTTCAGGAATTCTGGAGTGGCTTATCAAGCTTGGTTCCTTCTGGCTCAGGTATCTCACGCAGTCAGGATGTGAGCAGGGGCTACGTGACTTATGCTTGATCATCCATTTTCAAGAAGTTCTTGGGAAAAATGCTTCGTTCCTCACCATGTGGACTCTTCATAAGTTGCTCGGTGTCCTTACATCATGGCAGCTGACTTCTCCAGAGTGAGCAATTCAAGAAAAAATCGAGCAAGGAGGAAGCAGTAGTGCTCTATATGACTTCATCTCCAAAGTTGTCCATCACCAAGACTTTTCTGGCATTCTGTTCTTTAGCAGTGAGACTTTAAGTTCTACACCCGACTCAAGAGGAAGGGAATTAGGCTCCAGCTCTTGAAAAGAGTAGTATCAGAGAATTTGTGGAGGCACTTTAACCTACTAGACACAGTACTAATGTAGTTTCATTATTTATTTTATAGAACATATATATCCATGTTTATTTTCTCTTTCCTTAAAACTAGCCAGAGGATAAAAGAGGAACTGTGCTCATTAATTAAAATGATCTCTTAAAATCATTTTGAGTTATCACCTTTCATGTACTAAAAAATAATATGAACTACCAGAGGAGAGGCAATGTAGACTGGGTTTACACAAAGGTTTACACAAAAATTGGTGTTCAAGGTTGTCTTAAATCAGAGGGAAAAGAGGAAGTAGAGCATGAAAAAGGGAAGACTAAGGAGAAAAAGAGGAAGATATCTGCCTCTTTGTATGGTGGCAAATTACTGAGGTATTAAAAGACTTTTTTTTTTTTTTTTTTTTTTTTTTTTTTGAGACGGAGTTTCACTCTTGTCGCCCAGACTGGAGTGCAGTGGCATGATCTCAGCTCACTGCAACCTCCACCTCCCGAGTTCAAGCGATTCTCCTGCCTCAGCCTCCCGAATAGCTGGAATTACAGGTGCCTGACACCACACCTGGCTAAGTTTTTGTATTTTTAGTAGAGATGGGATTTCACTATGTTGGTCAGGCTAGTCTGAAACTCCTGACCTTTTGATCCACCCGTCTCAGCCTCCCAAAGTGCTGGGATTACAGGCATGAGCCACTGCACCTGGCTAAGACTTTTAAAATACTGTGCCACAAATACTAACAGATCTACATAAGATCTCTGTTTGCACGTAATGTAAGTACTCACTGCTTAATATCCACAGGGAATGCTCATTGGTATGTCTCTATCATATCTTTCTGCGCCATTGTTTTCTGCCTCTGTTGACGGACTGAGAGCAAAGGGAATATGTCTATTACTTTGCTACACTGTTTGAGTATCCACTAGAAGGAGGGAAGTGCCTGGAAATGAGGTCAGACAGGTAGACAGAGGCAAGATCAAGAAGAGCCTTCTAATGTCATGCAAAGGAGGTACTGAATTTTTTTTAATGCCAGGAAGTATTTGCTATTATTTAAAAATCTGAGTGGCCACAGCAGTAAGTTCGAACCATTTTCTTCGCTTCTAACCCAGAGCCACATAATTTGACACTTGATATATTTTTATAATTAACTTCCATATTTGTTCATAAGCAGAGAGAGTACTTTGTTTAGAGGCAGGAAAGCTGCTAAAGAGTTTTTTGTAGATTGGTTACACTTCTGTTTAGGAGGTTTAGTGATTGATTTGATGGAGGAATGAGGGAGAAGGACAAATCTAAAATACTTTCTAGCTTTGTAGATAAGTTATAAAGGGGGAGAGTTGTCATATTTCCTAAAATAAGTCACTGGTTTGTGGGGAACAAAACAGTTAGCTCTTTTTCTTTTGCATGTATTGTTTTACAGTCTAATCCTTTCTCTTCTCTCCTGAAATCTCTACATTGCCTCCCCATCCCTGGTTCGCGTGGTCAAAGAAATTAGCTCAGCCGTTCTCTCCTCTATGTCCAGAACTAAAGTTTTCCTGGCTACCAAATCTGCTCATCAGCATACAAACATGCTATTTCTCCCATCTTGAAAACAAAAGCAAAACACGCACTGGATCACACATCTGCTTTACCACCTCATTTCTCTGATCATCACCAGAACAAAACTCTTTGAAAGAGTTATACAGGCCGTGTTTGCCATTTCCATTTCCTTCCATTCTCTCTTGAATACACTTCACTGAAACTTTCGCGTTCTTCATGTTCCCCTGTCTCTCTCCTTCTCCTTTGGCCTCCCTATTCCTTGAGACACAACAGTATTAAAATTAAGCCAGTTGATAACCCTATAGCATTCTCTAAGTGTTCAAGTGTTCACTTTAAATCAAAAGCTAGAAATGAATAAGCTTAGTGAGGAAGGCATGTTGAAAGCCGAGATAGGCCAAAAGCTAGGATTCTTGTGCCAGTTAGCCAAGTTGTGGACACAAAGGAAAAGTTATTGAAGGAGATTACAAGTGCTACTCCAATGAACACATGAGCGCTAAGAAAGCCAAATCGCCTTATTGCTCACATAAAGTTTGAATGGTCTGGATAGATCAAACCAGCCACAACATTCTCTTAAGCCAAAGCCCAAAATCCAGAGCGAGGCCCTAACTTTTTTAATACTGTGAAGGTTGAGAGAGGTAAGGAAGCTTCAGAAGAAAAGTTGGAAGCTAGCAGAGGTTGTCTCATGAGGTTTACGGAAAGAAGCCATCTCCATAACACAAAAGTGCAAGGTGAAGTGGCAAGTACTGATGGAGAAGTTTTCACAAGTTATAGAGATCTAGTGAAGATCATTGATGAAGGTGGCTATGCTAAACAACAGATTGTCAATATAGACTAAACAGTCTTCTATTAGAAGAAAATGCCATTTCAGACTTTCATAACTAGAAAGAAGAAGTCAATGCCTGGCTTCAAAGCATCAAAGGACAGGCCGACTCTGTTGTTATGGGCTAATGCAGCTGGTAACTTTAAGTAGAAGCCAGTGCTCACTTACCATTCTAAAAATCCTAGGGCCCTTAAGAATTATGCTAATTCAACTCAGCCTGTCCTCTGCAAATGGAACAACAAAGCCTAGATGACAGCACCTTTGTTTACAGCGTGATTTACTGAATATTTTAAGCCTACTATTGAGACCTAGTGTTCAGAGAAAATGATATCTTTCAAAATATTACTGCTCTGTGACAGTACACCTAGTCACCCAGGAGCTCTGATGAAGATGCACAAGGAAATCAAAGTCGTTTCCATGCCTGCTGATACAACATCCATTCTGCAGCCTGCAGTCATTGGAGCAAAGACTAATTTCTGCTTTCCAGTCTTATTATTTAAGAAATTCATTTCGTAAGGCCATAACTGACCTAAATAGGGATTCCTCTGGTGGCTCTGGGAAGAGTACATTGAAAACTTTCTGGAACGGACCCAACATTCTATATCCCATTAGGAACATTTGTGATTTATGGGAGGAGGTCAAATTATCAACATGAACAGGAATTTGGAAGAAGTTGATTCCAGCCTTCATGGATGACTTTGAAGGGTTTGAGACATCACTGTTGGAAGTAACTGCAGATCTTGTGGAAGTACCAAGAGAATTAGAATAGAAGTAGAGCCAGAAGATGTAACTGAATTGCCACAATCTCATGATAAAACTTGGACAGGTGAACTGTTGCTTCTTATGGATGAGCAAAGAAAGTGGTTTCTTGAGATGGACTCTACCTCTGCCGTAAATGCTGTGAATATTGTTGAAAGACAGCAAATAATTTAGCATATTACATAAACTTAGTTGATAAAGCAGTGGCACGCCTTGAAAATATTGACCCCAATTTTGAAAGAAGTTCTACTGTGGGTAAAATGCTATCAAACAGCATCACATGCTACAGAGGAATCTATCATGAAAGGAAGAGTCAATCTGTGGTGGCAAACTTCATTGTTGTCTTATGCTAAGAAATTTCCACAATAACCCCATCCTTCAGCAATCACCACCCTGATCGTTCGGCAGACATCAACATCAAAGTAAGACCCTTCACCAGCAAAAAGTATAGCTAGCTAAAGACTAAGGTGATTGTTACCATTTTTCAGCAATAAAGTCTTTTTTAATTATGGTGTGTACATTGTTTTTTAGTCATAGTGCTATTGCACACTTAAGAAATTACAGTATAGTATAAAAATAACTTTTATATCCTCTGGGAAACCAAAATATATGTGTAACTCACTTTATTGCCGTTGCCTGAAACCAAACCCTCAGTATCTCTGAGGCATGTCTACAATTACTTCATTGTATATTAACTGGCACAGCTATGGAGAAGAGGTCATGTCTTTTTTTGCTGGTGACACCTACAACTAGGAGTTTCGCTAGTGAGACAGATGTCTGCATCTGTGCTTTCGTACATTCTCAGGCACATCTTCCATTTGGAGGGATAATATTTAGAGATAAAATTATGTTTTGGCTATGAGAACATAAGCTATGTTCTCCATATGAAGGACTTAGAATGTAAAGAAATTATGTGTGTACATATATATACACGACACACACATATGTTTTTCTTGAATATCTTATGTTAAATTATATGGTTATCTAGCTTTCAATGGCTATGTATGTGGTTAGCTAGACCAGCAGAGGCAATAGCAGTGATCCAAACACTTAGTTCAGCTCTAGTAAAGAAGGCATTCTCTCAACCCCTTTGATACCAACTTTAATTTTTAAATTTTATTCAGCCTGTTTAGCGTTTTGATGCACAAAATTTGCTTTTTACCATTTTTGCTGTGTTACTTCTTTTCTGTTTGTTTTAGGTGCCCATTATGGGCACACCACTCTACACTGTAATTATCAGGAGGCTTTATTGGCAGGGCATTTTACAAGGCTATAGAGACATGGACTCATAATAAGTACAGGTAATGCTGGAAAAAACTTGATCCTGATTTAACAGAGTCCAAATCCAACAACACTGTCCAGGGTAAGCCTATGCTTTGCAGGCCAACACCTGGCATCAGGCAGGATACCACCCTTAAAATAAATCTTCATTATTAAATAGATCCAGGGCTCTGAAGTCATTTTTGGCAATGTATTGTGTAAAGGTGAACATAAACAGTGGTAGAATTATTCTGATATGACGTACAACTTGTATAACCTGTGTTGATATACAAAATTTTTAACTGACATTTTGGGCTTACTCTCACTTAGGCAGAGAGGTAGAGTGTGAAAGAAAGACCTCTGACTTTGTAGCAAAAATGACTTGGTCTTGTGCTGGCTTAGGAGCAGTGATTCCTTGAGCAAGTTTCTTCTGTCTTTGCTTTAGGCGACTGGTTTGTAAAGTTTCAGCATAAAGTGCAAACACACAGGGTGATTTTGAATTCCTAGTGAGATGAGGAATGTGGCAGTGCCTACTGCAGAGCTCTCACTTCGTGGGGGTCAGAAAATGTCCACTTCCTCCTTCTGAGAATGTTGCAAAGCCAGACAAATGGAGGGATGGAAAGTTAAACAACAACAGTAAACACTGAATGTACCCTGCCATGGGAAAGACAGCAGGCTCTTTTCTGCTGTGTAACCTTTGTGTCTCTGGCAGTTTTTAAAGGGCTTATATGGAGACTTTGCTCACAATGGCTATGTGCTGTTCTGTCTCTGGACAGAATCTTTGTATCTCAAGGGACAGAAAGATCTAATAAGGCAAAAAGTCCCTTTAGTTCTAGGTTTAAGAGCTTTACCTCATTACTTAAAAGCTAGTGTGGCAGAGAGTTTACTATTTGGCAGGAGGGGAATTTTTTTTTTTTAATTGTTCAAAGAGATGAGAATAAATACTAGGATCAACAGTTATGCCAAGCATTTCCTCATGGGGAAGAACCCCAGTCTCAGGTTGACTGTATTCCCACAGGATGTTCCTGGGGCAGGACAGCTACTGACCCCCAGAGACTGGATTTGCCCTGGCCCCATCTGGGGAGTGACCATCCTGCCTAATAGCACAGAACAAATGATCAGGACTTCAGCCTGCTTCAATATTACCTAGACAGCTGGGAACCTGGCACATGGGCACCCACTTTCACATACCTTCAGCAATTACATATTCATTTGCTTTTAAAATGCTTTAAAATTCATGTACAGTGAAACACAGAGATCTTAATGTACAATTTGATGAGTTTTGAAAAATATGCATATATCTGTATAACTAATTCCCTAATCAGTCCTCACCACCCATGGGCAACACTGTTCTTATATCTGTCATCACAAATTAGTTTTGCTTTTTCTTGAAGAATCTACTTATTTTTGGTACTGCATTATTATTCACTTTTCCTTGATACATAGAATTTTTTTTTTAATGTTGCATAAGTGGTTCTTGACTGTGAAAACTTGTTACGAGACTTATAATCTAAGTCCAAGAAAACAACTTTTAGCAGCCACGTTGGATTGTCTTTGTTTCTTAGAGTTATAATTTTGAAGTTGTTCCATTCCCTTTGATGAAAATGTGCATTAAGAAGATAAGCATACTTATGAGATCTAAAGACTAAGCATTGGTGTGTACTGGAGGACCCTTGGTCTCCATGATTCCTTGAATATAAAAGAATAGTCCATAAAAGCCTATAATTTGGCTGGGTGCGGTGGCCCACACCTGTAATCCCAGCACTTTGGGAGGCCAAGGTGGGCAGATCACAAGGTCAGGAGTTTGAGACCAGCCTGACCAACATGGTGAAACCCCGTCTATACTCAAAATATAAAAATTAGCCAAGCATGGTGGTGGGCGCATGTAATCTCAGCTACTCAGGAGGCTGAGGCAGGAGAATTGCTTGAACCCAGGAGGCAGAGGTTGCGGTGAGCCGAGAGTGCGCCATTACACTCCAGCCTGGGTGACAGAACAAGACTCTGTCTCAAAAAAACAAAAAAACAAAAAGCCTGTATTTTATACTAGGGCTGATTTCACTTTTTCCTGTGGGGATTAGTAGAAAGAATTGTAGCCCTTGGAATCAAGTCTGGAGAGTGTCTGGGTCTGCATATTTCTGAACTAGTTATGTAAGTTTTCTGAACATCGGATTGCTCTGTGATAAAATGGGAATGATAATTAAAGGATTATGCCAAAAATTAAATGAATGAACAGTCACAAAGTGCCTATTACATGGCAAGCCCTCCCTCCCTTCTCCTTTTGTTAATGGCAAACTCTTTAGCATTTGAATTTTTCTGGTTTTAGTGAGGAGGAGATTTCTTAACTGTATTAGAAACAATGGCATTGATCATGTTATTTCTGAAGCCAGTTATCTTCAGGGCACTGCTTTTTTATGTCTTTCAATTCCTTAGACGCTTCTCTCCAACTTACTTGGCTGCCCATTCGTAGTCATGAAGGCTGTGAGAGTAAACTAAAAGCACCATTCTCTTCTGTTTATCCTTGTCTCATCCCCCAACCATGGAATATCTGTAAACATTCTCTTGAGATATAAAGTAGGTATAAAGATAAATAGCCTGTATATACAGAAGGATAAAATCAATTTACCAGTCACTTAAAGAAATATCTAACTTTGATTCTAAAATCCATTAATAAGAGCCCACCCTAAAACCATAACTAAAATGGTCAAAATTGGCTAATGTACATATAGACAACACAGAAGAGGATACCAGGTTAGCCAATAACAATAAAAAAGATGTTCATTCTCTCTAGTAATCAGGAAAATACAAATTAAAGCAACAGTGATATACAGTTTTATACCCATCAGATTGACAAACATTGAAAAAGTCTGATAACACCAGACGCTGGTAAGGATGTGAGGTTAATGGAGATTCTTACGCCTTGCTAGTAAAGGTATACATTTCTGTAATCTTTTTGAAGATTTAACCAGAGAAGTTGCTGCACATGTGCACAAGAAGAATATACAAAGACGTTTCTCAAAGATTATAATAGTAAAAAGTTGCAAACAACTCGGACATCCATTCTTTGGCGATCAAATGAATACAGTTTGATATGGAATGCAATATTGTATGTAAAATGAATGAACCAGATCTATATGAATTGACCTTAAAAAACAACATTGAATATAATTGGAAGTTGCAAAATTTTTCATATGTATTATTTCATTTAAGAAACCTTTTTGAAAGATAAAAGTACTATGTTTTGTGTATAGATTTATATATTTTTTAACAGTATGATGAAGAAGGTTGACTATGGTAGGAAGAACAGGAAGAAGAAGAATGAGTCTGGGAAGAGGAAGTCCAATTTAATTTTATCTTAATTTAATAGTATTAATAAAGGAAACATCACCAAATATTAACATTTAGTAATTCTATATTAGTAGTTCTCAATGTGTCTTTTGTCCCTGGACCAGCAGCATTTATAATCATCTGAGAACTTGTAGAAATACAGGCCCCAGTCTGGATCTACAAAATTTGAAATTTAGGGAGTAGACCCACGAAACTGTGTTTTAACAAGTATCACACTACCACTGTTCTAGATGGCAAAGGCATGGATGCTTACTATCTCATTCTTTGTGATTTTTCTATACTTTTTAAATTAAAAATTAAATAATCTCAAGCTTTTCTTTCTTTTGTCTTCCAGTGTTACCTTAGGCTATAAGTTTCAACTCCATAATTAATGGCTTATTAAGAACATAAAGTTTTTTCTTCCACACAAAGTTCTCAGATATGGATGGATTTCTTAATCTTAAGTAAAGGCTAGAGCCAAAAATGGGAAGACATAATTAATTATTATTTGAATGTGCATTGTTCAGTTAGTACATCACCCTAAAAAATTTTATTCTTGCTGGCATTTCTCCCATTATCATCAACAGCAAATACTATTCAACCTTTGAGTACATGTAAAACAATGCAAAGTGTTGTTAGTAGCATAAAGCATAAAATATAAATCATGTCCTCAGAAAACAGTCTACTTGCAGGGCTAGGATGTGAGTAAAGAAAATGAGCTTAAAAGGTGAAAAAGGAATACCCTGTCTGATGTAGGGCATATACAACTGCCACACAGAGTTTCGAGGGGTAGGTTTGAAGGGAAGATTTTTTGGAGATTTGGCCTCAGTAGAGAAGGTGGAAGGTGATATTTCAAGGAATTATGTGAACAAACGACATGGCAGTATTCTAATCCAAAGACCCATGTAAGTGATCTAGTTAAGTTGAGGGTATGGAATGTTAGGTAGAATCTTTAATTTCTATTCTGTAGATGGGTGAAACCATTAAACTTTTTGAGAAATTAGGTGATCTGTGTATGCACAACAGTGCCCCAAGAATATAAATTTGGCTGAAGTGTCAAAGATAGACTGAAGGCAGAAAGATGATTAGGAATGAGATGTCACGTTCTTCAAAGACAGTGAGGATTTACATAGTGAAACAGAAGAGATAAAATGAGGTGTGGAGAAGAAGAAAAAGAATGCAAGAATATAGGAATCATAATTGGATGGAATGTATTGGTTTCTTAATGCTGCTGTAAAAAACTACTGGAAATTTAGTGACTTAAAATAGCACACATATTTTATTTGAAGCTTTGGACTTCAGAGTCTAAATCATTCTCAGTGGGCTAAAATCAGGGCATCTACAGGGGTGTGTTTCTGTGTGGAGTCTCTAGAAACGGACCTGTTCTCTTGCCCCTTCTAGCTTCCATAGGCTGCCTGTACCCCTTTGCTCATGGCCCCTTCCTCTGTCTTCAAAACCTGCAGAATAGCATCGTCAAATGTTTCCTTGACTCTGCCTCTCCTGCATTCCATTTTTCGTTACAAGGACCTTGTGATTACATTGGGCCCACCTAGATAATTCAGGATAATCTCCCTATCTCCAGATCTTTAACTTTATCACATATCAAAAGCCCCGTTTGTCATTTAAGGGTCACATATTCATAGGTTCCAGAGATTAGGACAAGGACGTCTTTGGGGGCCATTATTTTGCCTACCACATGGAATATTACCGTAACTTGATGATTCCTTAGGATTCAGAAGAGAAGTCAGAAAGCCTGGATCTGTTGTGTCAACTCTCTCACTCTCAGTTTTCTCATCTGTAAAGCAGGTGGGGAGAGGGTATGGGGGTGGGATTCCCAAGCCTAACACTGATTAGAATGTCAGCTCCATGAGGACAGGGATTTTCATCTGTTTTCTTCACTACTGGTACATAAAGGCACTTAGTAGTTATTGAATAAAGTATTTATGACAGAATGAATAAATGAGTCAAAGAAAAGTTTGAAAAGAGCACTAGGGAAAATTCTCCCCTAACTCGTCTATGTATTGTTAAGTTCTAGTTTTCTTAGTAAAGTTTGTATTTGGCTCAGATTAGACTGTCTTGAGTCCTGTCATTGCAATGGAGATCTTCTGAGGCTGAGAGAGAGGGATAGCTATGATTTATAGTTTGTCCTTTCCTCCTTTGCTTTTAGTTTCCATGCTGAGCATCCCCTGAACTGGGGATGGGGAAATGTATTGGGATTGATGTACGGCCTCAGAAAATGTCTGGGGCAGCTGCTTATTGAAGAAGAAATTGCTCACTGTGGCAATGATCAGTTGCCCTGAAACAACCAGCTGTCACATTCCATACTGCTCACCCAGTGAGAGTCAAGTCTTGGCCTTTGCATTCCTAAAAGAACACTCAGCCCTTTGAGGACATAACATCCATTTGTGCTGTGCATAGTGCCAGTAAAATAGAAAACAGAAAGGCTTTTTTGCGCTTTTACAAAAATAGCATGGAGTACCTGTATCTGAGAGTACAGTTAGCCAGCAGGTAGGCAAAAGTGAATGGACATTCTGATATGGAAGCTAATGCTTTTAGGGGTGCTGCCACTCATATGGAGTCTGACATATACTTAGAGTAAAAGCTGTCATTAAAAACGGACATTTCAAAGCCTATAGTTAGCAGTTACTTGATTTAAAGACAATGATCTAATCTGTTTAAAGAAGCAATGGATGACAGCGGAAAAAAGGACTGACTTTATATGAACATGAGGGCAGAGGTGCTAGTTTTGCTCAGGATCCTTAAAGTCAGAGAATTAAACTGTTATTTGTCTTTTACTGTGTATGCAACCCTGGACAAACACTGTGCCTTTTCTTCTATTTTTTATCTGTTTTTATTAGTGTCGTTTTTCAAATGTCACCCTTCTGGGGATGGAGGCACATATACATATTAGATACACAGTTGTCCATCAGTATACAAAGAGAGATTGATCTGAGGACTCCACTCCATTCCCTCATACCAAATCTGTGGATGCTCAAGTCCCTTATATAAAATGGTATAATATTTGCATAAAACCTACACACATCCTCTCATACACTGTAAATCATCTCTGGATTACTTTTTTTGTTACACATGTAGGACATTTGTTCTTAGGGAGCCACAAGTTTTGTGCCCCTTGTCACAGTGACCCCAGATGCCTGTTCCATGTGTTGTAAACAGAGGAGCCATTCTTCAGCCCCCTGCTCTGAGCACACCCCTAGATTATTTATACTACCTAATATAATGTGAGTGTTCTGTATATAATTGTCCTACTATATTTATTTGATGTTATTTTTATTGCTGTGGGTTTGAAAATTTTTTGTCAAATATTTTCTATCACAGTTTAATACAAAGGACTGACTATATTTTCCTGGGCTAATAGTCTCTTGACAGAACTTGGTTTGTTTTTCTTAATATTTATTATTTATTTATTTATTTATTAGTACAAATTTACAGGGTATATGTGAAACTTTGGTACATGTATATAATGCATAGTCATCAAATGAGGGTATTTCTGGTGTCTATTACCCCAATACAATACATTTTTGTGAAGTATAGTCACCCTCCTATGCTATAAATCATTGAATTTATTTCTTCTATCTTACTGTGTGTTTGTAATCCTAGCACTTTGGGAGGCCAAAGTGGAAGGATTGCTTGAGCGCAGGAGTTTGGGACCAGCCTGAGCATAGTGAAACCTCGTCTCTACAAAAAAATTTTAAAAATTTAACTAGACATGGTGGTACATGCCTTCCATGTAGTCCCACTGCTTGGAAGCTGAGGTGGGAGAGTAGCCTCAGCCTGGAAGATCAAGGCTGCAGTGAGCTGTGATTGTGCCACGGCACTCCAGCCTGGGCAACAGAGCAAGACCCTGTCTCAAAAAGAAAAAAAAAAAAAAAAAAGACTGAAAGGAATCATCATCTCACTGTAAATTTATGTTGATATGATGATGGACTAAAATGTTAATATAGTTTGATTAGTGATCGTTTAATAAGCAGCTGATTTTTTGTCTTTTTATATTTTTGAGTGAGCAGGAGCTTTCTCTCTATTTTCTTGCTTAGTACATTGCTTCATACAGTTCCAGGTACAGATAGCATATCAGTATATACTTTTTGTACTACATATTTATCAGAAACTTTGCATAATACTTTCTATATCTGTTTGAAACTCATCTTTCTTAAAACACAGATTTAAAGTTTATGTCTTTCCTTTGTAAGACTATTTATTAGAGAAAAAAAATTTAAATGTCATTTCTGAGACTCCTTCTCTTTTACTCACATTAAGTGCCCCTTCAGTGCTCCTAGCAATCCACGGCCACTGTTTCATGAAACTGATCCCACCATCCTACTATGCTATAAGTCTATGTTTATGTATCACTCATTCTTGATTCTGAGCTCCTTCAGAGTAATCACTTCCCCGGTTTTTTGTTACTTTTTGGTACATAATAGGCACTTCAGTATTTGTTGAGTGGATGAATGAATATCTGAGCATTTAAAATAACCAAATAATACTACTCTATATTAGACCCCAGTGAACTTCAAGTGGCTCTTATTATAGTTCCAGTGAATATTCCTAACTACAATCCAGACATTTTTGACTTTAGAGGAATTTTACTAGAAATTTAGTCAGTGAGGTTAGAGCATTTAGAAATCTGCTGCTGTTTTCAAGAGCTAAAGAGTATGTAAAAATAAGAGAGAGTTGCTCTAAAGGAAATAAAAAGGTATAGAATAATTGCATAATTCTGCTTTTAAAAACAATTAATATCCCTTTACCATATGGGAAAAAAAAAAAGAGAAAAATGTTAAGAAGACTAGAAAACTACATAAGACAATAAGGTATTTCCCCCTTTTCTTATTCTGCTATCCTAGAGGAGGATTTTATATCTTTTTCTTAAAGCTAAGATACTATAGTGAGCTGAGAAAACAAAGTGAACCATCCACGTAGAACTAAAGATACATATTTCTGAAGTATAGACAGTTAGAGGATAATAGCTTATTCCACTGATACTAAATAGCAGAAGAAAGGAAAGAGTAGAATTTATAAGTAATAAAGTGGAGAGAAGAGTAAGTTGAAGGTCTTTATAAGACTAAGGTAATAACTTAAAATGAAGGTGGAACTAAAAGGTAAGTAACTTCCAAATGCCTTCTCATCTATTTGAAATAAGCCTCAGCATGTTAATTCCTGTTTTGATTTTTCAGTACCCTCTTTCCCAAAAATAAGTCTGTTAAAGGTAAAATAATTTTCAAGGGTAGAAATTTCAAAAGAAGTTGGACTACATCCTTCCATTAAGAATTATTTTTGCCCCAGTGATCCTCCTGCATTCTTTCCATGATTGGCCAGTAGGTCCTGTTTCATTTTTAGTAAAAGAGCATTTTAGCCCTTTTGAAACATTATATTTAAAACCCATATAAAATGTTCACTTTCTTATATACTTTGTTGGAACTATAATCAAAATTTATTATTTATATTTAAAAACTATGGAAAATATATACTTAAAATGTGGTTGCTAAAATAATTCCATTCAAAATACAGGGTGAAATCACAGAATCAAACATAGCTTGGGCCCTAATAAATTAAAAATATTCGAATTCTTATTAGGATGAAAGAATATGGTAAATGATGTAAAGCTTGCTCAAATGCTGATGAGGGGTTTTGCTTTTGTTTTGTAGACTAGTGTTATTTTACAGCACATGCAGGATATCTTCTATAAATACATTTTGGTGAATTTTTACCACTAATTTCAGTCAATAAAAAATTTGTCACTTTTATCTCCTTATACCAGGTTGTTGGTGTAGCCCAGGCCATCAACAAGAAATCAGGAAACGGTGGGACATTTACTGAAAAAGATGAAAAGGTACCAAAACTTGTGTCAGGCATGAGCCTATTTAGGAAGATGCTTTTTCTTTGTAGTATATACACCTCTAGGATTAACTGTTGCTGATATTGTTGGTCACACCAAAAGATTAGAGTTAAAAATGATCTGAAAGGTTCAAAAGTGTATCTTAGGCTAAATGGAACGATGATTTCACATCTGAGTACTTGTGTTATTCAGTCAGCAGAAACCCCCAAATTCCCTCCTTGCTGTGCTGCCAAGCCTGCACTGGGCATGTTGGGGCCACACAGAAGGTGACTTACGGCATTTTAACTATCTCATTTACCTTTCATCACTGCTATAGAGATCCAACCTTGAGTAAAACCCCATAACAAACACTGCTACAAGTTCAGCACTTTTGGTTGGCTAAAAATTGGAATTGCCTCCTGGTGTAGCAAATTTCTGAATGTTTTATAAGCCTTGCACACGGACAGTGGGGCGCCAATGTGTGAATTCAGGCTAGATGATGTAAATTTAGCTTCAGAGAGAGCAACAGTGAGCATTACTTTATTATTCTTCTCGTTCAACTCTGAAGGAATACCTTCCACACACCTCATTGACATGCTTTCCATTTAAGGACAAAAGCCCTTAAAACTGTTGAAAAATTCATTCTATGAGTAGGTTTCATTATTTCTCCTATTGAATAAGTAATTATGTGTATATCATAGCCTACTGAATTATTCCTATTCCCAAGCCCATTGCTGTTTATGTTATTCCCCTGAAAATTAGTAGGAGCTTTTGAATTTGGAAGACATTCAAACAAAACAGTTATTTTTATCTCTGTGCTATAGGCTCTGCTGGCACCTGTGTTGCTCCCCTTGTTATAATTGCTTCAGAACATAGCAAATACTTTTTAAAAATCAGAGTAATAGACATCTAGGCTCCTGTTCTGTTCATGGCACTTGAGAATATTTGGTGTGAAAACATGGTTCCTGGATTGGCTTTATATTCCATTATTATGTTTATAATCCATTAGTATAACTCCTTCTTGAATCGATTTGAATTTTTAAGGCTCTATCACATTGTGGATAAGGTATACTGTCTAAATATTTATTTATATCAATAATTCATATAATTGTAAACATATTACCCTAGTATAGTAAAACGATGATAGATCCATGTTAAAAATGACATATTTAAAGTAATGTTTGCAACCTTATATAATATTTAACTTTATGCTTTTATTGTGGATATTCTTTTAACGAGTACATAAGCTGTTGTTTGCTGCAGTAATGAGTTACAAGGTATTCATATAATAGTTTCAGCGTAGATCCAAGTCTTAATATCATGGAGAGGCTAAACCAAATTTTGCATAGAATAAAATGTAATTTCAAGTGGTATAAAGAGGTCTTTATCTTAGTTTCTCTCCTTTTTCTCCTTATTGAGTTATACCTAATTTATACCTTAGGAGACTATTCCAGCACCTTTAGCTAAGACTTGGTTTATATCATCCTAATTTTATGTGGAACAAGCATCTACTCTTTTGGCTTTCTAACTGTAAATATTTGGGGATCTGTATATCAGGCAATATAACTAGACTGTTTTATATACAGGTTTTATTTGTCTATTCTCTTATCTGTTTTTTAGGACTTTGCTGCTTATTTGGCATTTTGTGGTATTGTTCTTCATAATGCTCAGCTCTATGAGACTTCACTGCTGGAGAACAAGAGAAATCAGGTTGGTCTGATTACTAAAGAAAGTGTATAGAAATACTTTTTAAAATTTGTTACATTTTTATCAAAGTAATGTATGCAGATTATTAAAAATTTAGATAGTACAGATTCAGTTTCTCAATACTTTATTTTTTCTACTAGTCATTTCTATTTCCTATTTTCCAGGCTTAGTTGTTTATCTTGTTAGACAATGTTCATTAACTTGGGAGATGAGGATTTATTTGACTTACACCACACCTTACTTGCCATTATCCTTATCTTACTGGAATCATTCTATCACTGTTTTAAGTCACTGTACGGGTTGCACTTGTGTTGTTAAATAATGGTTTTAGGTCTTGCTCTGTCAACTATAGATATTACTCTTGATTTCATACTTTGTAAGATGGGTGTCTTAGCATCCCCTGTTCTCTTTATCTCGTTTTCCCAACTACCACTCCTTAGCCCTGCTTTTCCCATCTGGACTTTTTCTTTTACAATTGTCCACATTGGTAATATATACTGTTCTACAACCGTGATGAACTTTTCCTGGGCTTTGTCTAGGTTAATTCTAAAGTTACAATTTTAAAGAAACTATTTATATGCACTATAATTATGTAAATGTTGTTCATATTATCTTTGTTATAGAACTTTTCATTTTTCCTGATGTTTCTGAATTTTTTTCCTTGAACTCTTTGCTCTAATATAGCCTCATGTTCTTGTTTCCACCCCTCCCCAAACTCCATTATATTAGGCATCCTGTTGAATTCCCCTTCTGCTTCTATTTGGAGAAGTCCAAACTGAGGTTCTCCAACCTTTCTTCTTCCAAGCTAAACTATTTAGCCCTATGCCTGCTACACTAGTGTCATCATAGAACTTTTCTTCATTGCTTTCTTAGAAAGATTCCACTATCTTTTAGATGTCCTACTTCTTTCTCACTTCCTTATTTTGTTGCAGCACATTCTCAATTAACTACTCAAGAAAGGATATTGGTAAAGTAAATTTTCTGAGTCCTTGCATGTATGAAAATATCCGGCCACTTTGGCTGGGTATAAAATTCTAAATTGAAAAATCAATTTCTCAGAATTTAGAAGTAGTGCTTTGTCTCCTAACTAGCATCCATGTTGTCCTTATTCTTGGCTCTTTTGTAACTATTTTATATTTATTATCTACAATATAAATATATAATATAATATATAATACATATTTTGTATTTTTATATTATATATATATCTATTTTGTCTATGTGTCTATAAGCTTTTCAGATTATTTATATTTGCTTTTGTAACTTAATTTAACAATATTATTCTTTTTTCATTCATCATGCTGGCATCTGTATGTTGGTTCATCTCTTTGGAGGTTTAAGCAAACTGTTCACTTCTGTGTAATTCTTTTTTCATTATTTCTTTGATAATTCATCTTCTCTACCCTATATTTTCTGTTTAGAATCTGTGTTAATAAGATATGTGACCTTCCATTGCCTTTAACTGCAGTGTTCTCCCTGTTCTATTGTTGCCATCCTTTCATCCAGTCCCTATTTTTACAAACAGATGTGATCACACCACTTCTTTCCTGCAGTGCATCACAGTTTAAACTGCTTCAAAAGACATACAGTACTTTTCAGGTTCTTTTTCTGCTTAATGTTGCAATCACATCTCCCAGTTCTCTTTATAGTCTATGCTCTTATAAAACCTGATCAAAACTTTCAGTATGCTACTTTCTCTCAATTCTATTATTTTTGCCTGAAATAGTTCTCTTCCCTATTTCACCTGAATGATTCTTACTCATCTTTCAGACCTCAGCTAGGATAGCATCACCTCCACTGAGTTTTTGGTAATACTTACGAGGTTCAGAAGAAAGAGAAATCTACCAGAAAAAAACACAAAGGAAATTCTTAAGACTTTGTTTACTTTGATGGGTAATATTTACTGTACTCTGTAAAAACATTGATAATGTTGACAAATGTTGATCTAAAAAGTTTAGAACAACATTAACAGTATGTTTTATGTACCAGATAGTGTTCAAAATACTTTATAAATATTATCTTAATCCTCCCAGCAGCCCTGTGATTTTAATGTTATTAATATCCCCATGTTCAAGAAATTTGCCCTCAGTCTCAAAGCTAGCAGGAAAGGAAGTCAGGATTAAAAACTGATTACTCTGGCTTCAGAGCCTGTGATCTTATTAACTATATTAACTATATTAACAGTCAATGGAGGATTCTGTTAATAAGTGGAGACATATTTAATATTTGAATGCAGACTTGATTATAACCTGCTAGGTTAAACAATTTATAACCCATATAAATAATTATGCTTTAATAATTACAAACAATTGCTAAATAATAAGCTCTTAATATTTTTGTCTAGGTGCTGCTTGACCTTGCTAGTTTAATTTTTGAAGAACAACAATCATTAGAAGTAATTCTGAAGAAAATAGCTGCCACTATTATCTCTTTTATGCAAGTGCAGAAATGCACCATTTTCATAGTGGATGAAGATTGCTCCGTGAGTACAGAGTATGACTTCTTTATTTTTAGAAAGAGAGAAACTTATATTTCTGTAAGCACTGCTTTTAAACCTCATTTTGGTCTTAGAACCCTCTCTCAAACCCAAATGCATATGAGTATGTATATAAAACCAATCAGGGTATGAGCTATTCTGGTTGAAGACAGGTAGGGGTGGAGGGTGGAGGGTGGAGGGTGGAGGGTGCCTCATCACCCTTTTTTACCTCTGTTCATGTCCCCATCCCACCCTCCTAAAAATAATTACCATGGGAATGTGTGTTTCTGCTTCTATCAATGGCCACACTATCTTCGTGGAGAAATATATTGTCATTACAGTGTGCTGACTTTTCACGGTCAGGAATACTGGTGCCCTAGTTGCTATGAACAGACAGACTAGACTCCTCATTCTGAATGGGTTGGGTATAAAAATTTCTTCTTGCCAGAAATTGTATAGAAACCAAAAGGCATAGCCCAGTAGGAGCATTACTAATGGTACCTATAAGTCCCATATTTTTACCAACAATGGAAAACCACCAAACTCTTCTAACTAGTAGATTTCAGTCCACTGATTTTGTAATGTGAAGAAACATTTTCAGGTGTCTGAGAAAAGATAGAGTGTTGTCACAGAGTGCTAGTTACACCAGGCCGGCTGTCTTGAGTTTGCCAGTAGAATCAGGGCCCCTGGCCTAAGGCAGTTTTTCTTTATGCACTTTCTCTCCCTTCTCAACTTATGAACCACTGTTTCTGGGATATTTCTTTTTGCTGTAGTTGTTTGTTTTCTTTTTCCTTTAGTCCCTAAGAGTAGGCTGTTCATTTGTGGATTAATAGGAAAGAGAGTGTGGACTACCACTTGTATAGGTCAGTTATAATCTACGTATGATATCTGAAGTTACGTTCTGGGGGGAAGTAGAATAATAAAAGGTATTCAATATCTAATTTATATTAAGAAATTTTAGTTGATTTAGATATAAGGACTATACCGTATGAGCCAACATCTCAATCATTTGGGATGTGTATATATGTCAGATGAATGCATTGTTTAATACAAAATTCTCATTAATACCAAATGAGAACTCACTAGGCTAAAAGGTAATCAGTATTTTCATAGATACTATTTCATATTTTTCAATCAGTTATAAAATCTTTAATATAAAGGTGATTATAATATAGTAGACATCATTTTAAATTTCAGGTCAGAATTCCTTAATGCAGTATGTCACTTAACCTGTAATTTTTGCTCTATGACCCACTTTTTGCATTTAATTTTTGAAAGTTATATGTGAAGCACTACTTTTTTTAGACAACTTAAATACCACTTTAATTCATACTCAATGGATACTTCTACCAGTTAACACCTGTTATGGTAGTACACTGATTTGGATCAGTGCTTCTTGGAAATATAGCACAACAATATGCTTATTAGGATATTTTGCTTACTTTTTGACCACTTAAGTTGTAGGTTTTAGAAAAGGAATTAGGTGACTTTATATTCATTTGTATTACATTTATTTGTTGTTTAAAGATATGTCAACAGAGTGAGCAAAGGTGAGGAGGAAAAAAATGTACAGATTTCTTCTATCCCCAAATTAAACTATCATTTTTTTTTCTGTTTTCTTCCAATTCTATATAAATAGAGCATGAGTGTAATGTGCTGTTCTGCTTTTTAATGTGATTAAAAAAATTTTTTTTTTCTTTCTTATTTTCGAGACAGAGTATCACTGTATCATTCAGGCTGGAGTGCAGTGGCACGATCTCACTATCGCAGCTCGCACCCTCAGCCTCCCAGGTTCAAGAAATTCATGTGCCTCAGCCTCCCCAGTAGTTGGGATAACAGAAGCATGCCACCACAGCCAGCTAATTTTTGTATTCTTAGTAGAGTAGGGGGTTTGCCATGTTGGCCAGTCTGGTCTCAGACTCCTGGCCTTATGTGATCTGCCCACCTTGGCCTCCCAAAATGTTGGGATTATAGGAATGAGCCACCACGCCTTTAATGTAATTTCAGAAGTATTTCTCTATGTTGTTAAATTTTTCACAGTTATTTTAATAATCACGTAAAGTATTACTGAATGAAACATCTTTTTAAGAAGGAATTCTTTACCTGGGATTTAACAACAATCAATGTACTTAAGCTTAAAAGCCAAAACTTGAGAATTTTCAATAAGCATAAAAAATTTTGAAACTAATAAATCCATCAGTACCTAGAAAAGACAAATAGTACTTGTATAATCATTCTTGCAAGACAAAATCAGAAATTATATGAACGAAACTTTTATTTTAATTAAATGGGAAGCAGTTTTGAGGATGTCATAAAATGAGTACTTGGGTCTATTTTGTCCAAGAATAAGTAAAAATATATTACAAGTATTGGGGTCTTTTGTCAATTCCATAGCATGTATGTCTGTATCTAGATAGTTTTTATTACCTTGTCAAAATTATTTCTCAGTCTGTGTTGTCTATTTTTAGGATTCTTTTTCTAGTGTGTTTCACATGGAGTGTGAGGAATTAGAAAAATCATCTGATATGTTAACAAGGTAAAAGCACTCATTCTCTACTTGTCTTTATCACATGTATGTAATATTGGCTAAATAGTTATTTCATGACCAGTTTGATTTAAGAAATACAAACTACAGATTATTTTATTGTCTCTTGTCTTTTCTCACATTTCTGGTCCTAAATCTTCCTCCATCAAGATGGAGAGACTATTGACCACAGTGACTTGAAGTTGTTACTTTGTTAAGTATTTGTATTTAAATCAAAACTCATTACTAGACTATTATTTTGACAGTGTGGTACAAGGAAGGGCCTTTTCTCCTATTAAAGGATTTTAGGAATTAGCAAAGGGCAAGAATGTAACTTGGAGGCAGATGGGGAATTCATTTGACTCAGAAGGTAGACCTGACCTTAAGCCTTTACTGCTGACTTGGGCGTGAAGTGGGTAGTCTAGGGAGATAAACCATGGTTTCTCTAACCAGAGAGTTTTCTGATGTCCTGGAATTGGGGTTCACATGGTCATAATTGAATAGCTGACCTTTGTTTCCTTCTTGGCTTTGCTGATCATGCACTGAAGATTATATCCCATCTCCACACCTGTTCTATCCTAAGCTCCTGTGCCATTGCATTTTCTAGCAGATTTGACATTGTTTTAGTTAGTATTGAATCCTTTTGGAATGTATGAAAATGTGCACATTAATATATATTATTTTAATTTTATGATGCTGTAATACCTTTTTTCCTTTTTGAAAAGAAGATTTTAGAAAGTTTCTAGGTAGGACACATGTAAATATTTGAATATTTTACTTTTTGGTGTGCATAAATAATGAGTTACTATATATAGATAGAAATATATATATCTATGTTTATATAGTTACCTTTATCTCCATGGGACAATAGGAAAATCAGTATGATAGTCATATTAAAAGTTCAAAATGATTAATTATCTACATGATCTTTTAATATTTGTGGAGCAGCATATCCCTGTGGATTGTATTTTAGGTATTGGCTTTTGATTTTTTATTCTAAAATTCAGCCAGGCCCTGTAATTTCTTTTAGCAGTAGCTGGACAAATCCAGTGAATTGGTGTGATAGTGACCTCTACTGGTAAATATGCATTTAAAAAAACACAAAAATGTCTTGCTATATATGTATTTGTTTCTAAATACCACATTCCCTCTCTGTAGGCAAAATGGAAAGTATCTTTCCACTTATTGATTTAATGATTCCAAGACAGTCTTAGAATAAAGATTTTTTTTTTGTAAAGGATAAATAGGTCAGTGTGATTACCTTTAAAGAGACTAATTTACATGGATCATTTTACCTGATTTATTAATTGACTTTACAATAATGAAAATAATTTCAACAGTAATAGCTTATGTTAACTAAACATTTAAAGTTAGCTTTTGTTATAGTGATATAGTAAAAGGCCTCTGAGTTTTTTTTATTTTAATAAAAATTAGATAACAGGCCTAATTTTGCAATAACTGAATTTAAAATGGTGTTTAGTAATGTTAACATTTTGAAAAAGGGCAAAACTAATATTGATGCTTATTTTTCACCAGCAGATTCTTTATTATGTTTCTAAAACTGATTATTGGTAGGATTTAGGACTTCGATTCTCATTATTAAAAACTTTGCCAATCCAAACTTTTCCGTCTCTCCATTTGATGAAATGCTAGGCAATTTGATGTTATCAGTAAGCAAATCATTCCTTTTAGGAAGTTATTTATCAATTAAAAAGCATAGCTCATTTGAGATTTTTCCAATCAATCCACTAATGACCTCATAAATTAATATACTGAAGATGGTTTTGAAATGTTAAATGTAAAACAACATATTCAGGGTGAACATTACACATAATTATTAGAAGGATATCATAAGAGGGATAAAGCATAGTAAGCTCTTGGGAGTTGAGTTGCCCAGGAATTTCTGAAGGGAGGCTCATTTCCAGATGGTGGGAAGTTTTAGAATTTTTGTACTTCAATTCAAGAGCCACACAATTAGAAGGAAAAAAATGAGTATAATGTTGTACAGTTTATGTTAGCTCTTATTTTGAGAAGTAGGTATTTTAGTGCTATAATTCCATACTAATTAACTTTATGTTCATTCACAAATGCACATTTGTGTCATAAAATGACAAATACATAGAATTAATCCTTTTAGGTCACTTTCTTGGAATATACATATTAGTTTATACTTGTTATTGATTATCATATTAGAAAATATAAGTGTAATTAAGTAAGTAAAGACTACTACTTTAAAAAATTGTGGATACAGCGTAGAAGAATGTAGAAGTTAGACTGATTGTATTTAAATGTAAGTATTTAAGTTTCACCACGTAGTGGGCTTACTAGCTATGAGACTTCATGTAAATTATTTAATCTCTCAGAGCCTCAGTTTCTTCATCTGTAGTGGTAGTAGGATTATAGTAAGAATTAAATGAGATAATGTATATAAAATGCTTCAGAAAATTTCTGGCATGTAGTAAGTACTTAGTAAGTGTTAGCTATTATTTCCGTGTCTATTTGATTTTTTGTTTGTTTGTTTTGTTTTTGGTCTTTGGTTTACATTAGCCTGCAGTGATTCCCATTTAATTCTAAAGCACAGAAATTTATCTTTTCCAATTCCATGTACCTAATTCTGTCATCCCAACAATGCACTCATATACGGTTCATTGATACACATTGTACAAAAAGCCTTAAATGTGTGAGTTAGTCCAGGTCTTCCAAGAAACAGATGCCAAGATTAGATTAAATGTGCAGAAATTTATTAGAGAAAACACCCTGTGAGAACCAGAGGGAAGAAGCCAGGAAAGCCATCAGACCAACACAAAAGTCTGACCCAGAATTCAGGAGAGGAAGAAAGAAGGAAGGAAAGTTGTAAAGAAGTATCCTAGACAGCTGAACAGTTCTAAGGAAGGTTTGGCAAGGTTGCTGGGAAGTCCTCTAGCTGAAATTTACTGTGAGAAGAATACTGGACCTCCCAGGATTAGGCCTACTTTAGTGTCCCTAGTGTGCTCAGTCTTTTTCTCTGGGACCAGCCCTGGTAGAGGTGACCTCAGTGCAAACTTGGTGATGGCTTCTAGAGCACAGCAACTTGAGACATTGGTCAGCTACTCTTTCTGCAAGTGGAGCTCTGAGGCACATTCTAAAGGCCATTATAACATTCCCATCATTAAAAGAATGAGATCCATATTCCTTGTATTACCCTTTCAAAATCTTTCACTATCTGTCCTAGCCTAACATTTTCAGCCTGAAATCATCATTTTATTCTTGACAATCTGTAACTGTTTAGTGTTTCCCAATTACACATAGAACTCTTCCATGTCAGCAATGTGTTTTATACTGTTTTGTTTTGTTTTTTCCTGCCTGGAATACTCTACCTTTCATTCCTGATATCTCTCCTTTAAAAAGTCTCAGCCAGCTGTGAACTCATTTCTCTAATGCTACTTCTTCCCTATTCCACTCCATTTAAGTGCTACCTGTCCATCTTCTCCACCTGTGTGGTGCTTGCATTGTTACACTGTATCACTTAGGATTAGGCTTGACTATGGATCATGAAAACCCAAAATAAAAATAGCTTAAACAATAACACAGTATTATTACTGTCTCCTGTAAAAGCCCAGAGGTAGCCAGCTCAGGCTTGGTGCTATAGCTCTGCTCCAGAAAGGCCTTGGGGACCAAGACACCTTTGGGCTTTCTACCTTATTCCCTAGGGTATGGCCCTTTTCTTAAGGGTCAAGGATTCGGCTCCAGTCATTATATCCACATGATAAACAGTAGGATGGGGGACAGGGAAAGAAGGGACAGACAGCAGGTATCACGTGTCTCTTAGGAAGGTTACTAGAAGCCATCACAAACACAAACATTTACTCTTACATCCTGTTGTCTAGAACTTAACCAGATGGCAATACTAAGCCACTAGGGTGGCTGAGAAATGTGGTCTTTATTCTGGGTGGCCATGTATGTCCAGACAAACAGAAGGGGAGGAGAATTACCGAAGGACAACTGGCAGTCTCTGCGCTAGCCTCTACCCAAATAGTCCATGTAATTTAAATACATTATTCATTCTGTTTCAGTCTTCTACTAGATTGTAAGCTTCTATGACAGTTACTGACCTGTGTAAGTTTGTCTCCCATATACTGTTAAGGGTGCCTCTGATGGTTAAGGTATTCAATCTGTATTTATTGAGTTCAGGAACTAAAAATTTATCAACATTTCTTATAGAGTAAGAAACAAACATGGTATCATGTAACTTTAATAAATGTAATGCTCAGTTTTCACTTAAAATAACCATTGGAAAAACCTAAACATTTCAGGGAGTTAAATAAGGTATCAGGTATTTGTTGATTTATAAATAGTTTTTCTACTTCTCCTTCTGTATATTAACTAGTGTAAGTCTGAATTTCTGATCTCTGACAAATTGCTTAACCATTTTGGATTTTTTTCTGGCTCCTACTCTTAAAATAATGATGATGATAAGAATAATAATGGTTATTGATATGATAATTATCATTTTAAAAGAGATTTTACGAGGATACTTACTTCTCCAATGTACTTCCTTCTCCTGGTGGTCACCTTTTCATTTTTCTTCTTTTCACTATAGCTTCTTATTTTCTTCTCTCTAGGCTGCTGCTATTTATAAAATATTTGTAGTTTTAAATGTTGTTTTATTAAACTAAACCCTGCATTTATATAACTGTTTCTTGAGTGTCACCCAGATAATATGTGTGAAGTAGGACCTCAGGAGTGTATTAGATCTGATGTATATGATAACTGGCATACCTTCGCAGACTATCAGTCTAGTCTCAAGAAATATTCAAAGTTCATTTACTCTTATGTCACTCTTCTGTCATTTCCTTTTCATTCTTTTTCATGTATACATAATACTAGACAAGTGGTCAGTACTTGGTTTGACCAAATTTCACTTAAAGTAAAATGTACAACAAAGGGAAGACTGAAATATTTTGACCAGGAACAAGGCCACAGAGTTTGGGAATCTTCATGGAATCACCAGCACTGAAGAACGCCATATGAAACCACTGTCCCAAGAAGCAGCTGGGGCAGGTTGGGTGGGAGGGACAGAAGATAGGCAAAACATTGGAACTTTGGAAACTTAGAACAAGTGGACATTTTTCCTGAGATGTATGCCATTGTCACTCAGTATCCTTAAGAAATTGGTTCCAGGAACCCCTGCGGATACCAAAATCTGCAGACACTAAAGTCCCTTGTATAAAATGATGTAGCATTTGCCTATAACCTATGCACATCCACTCTATATTACTTACAATACCTAATACAATGTAAATGCTATTTAAAGAATTGTTATGTTGTACTATTGTTTAAATGTATGTTTTATTTTTATTTTTTTTTCTTTGACTTATTTTTGATACTGCAGTTGGGTGAATCCAAAGATGTGGACTTGTGGGTACAAGGGCCAACTATATTTTATTTTGAAATGTCTACTATTGTTTGGTTTTCCTACTTCTTTAGTGATATTACTATTAAAATAAGCAGGTCCTTATAGATGGAGTAAATTTCCATAATCTGACCCTCTTTGCTGAATTCATCATCACCACAAAGGAACATACGGAGTTTCCTGATGAAAAAAACATGTTCCATTCTGTTTTCCCTCCCTTGCACTGACACTGTACCCCCTGGCATCAGATTAATCTTTCACGTTCACTCTGTTAAGAGATTGGAACATAAGTGGTAAAAATATCGTAAGTTCATAAAAATTTTTTGAGGAAGATAAATTTTTAATTTTTAAAGTATCATAAAACATCTCAAAGCAGAAAAACTGTGTAGAGAGGAAATTGAACAAACGGAAAGATGTTAAAGAAGACACGACAAAAAGACAGAAGGAGAAAGAAAATAGACTTGAGAGAAGAGCTTTAAACATTTTTTCTAAGCTGTTTGATTTTTCCGTTGGTCTTAACATATGTAAAATACTGTTTTATTGGGATGGATAGATAAACCAAATAATGAGGAAGTAAAACAAGCACTGGACCTTTGGCATTCTATAATCTGATGAGAAAATATGACATGAGGGGACATATGAATTTACATTAAATGACACCAGAACTCACCATGCCCATTTGTAATGAGAATAAGGCCATTCACTTTTATAAAACTTGTTGAAAAATTGTGGGATTTTGGTTTTTCAAAACATTTAAATTATAGTAACTGACAATGTTGTGGATCGTCAAACACATTTAAAGCTGCATTTTCCATATAAGTATATATTTTGCCTTATAATTTAAGGCTGGTATTTTTCTCCCTTAATCATTTATTTAACTGTTTGCCTATGCTTTTTTTAACTGCACAGAGGGAACTCATATCTGTTATTTTCACAGGGAACATGATGCAAACAAAGTCAATTACATGTATGCTCAGTATGTCAAAAATACTATGGAACCACTTAATATCCCAGATGTCAGTAAGGATAAAAGATTTCCCTGGACAGTAAGTAACCCAATTTTAGACTTGAAGCTAGAAGGCTGTTTTCCCATAAGATCTGTACTTACAGTTATTATTCTTGAACTGAAGGACTGGCTCTAGAATTGATTGTTTAGGAATGATCTGTGCTTTCAGGAAAGTATTGCACTTTTCAGGAAAGTATTGCACTTTGAGGCAGCTGCCTTGATTTTGTTATTTGGATGATTTTGTTATTTGGGTGTTGTTTGGAGACATTGTTAGAACTTTAGCAATATAGCAATAGCAACAGTAGTATTACTAAAGGACAGGTTTGTAACATGGTGCATTTTAGGTGGCATTTAGATTCTGCCCCTCTTGTTAAATTATTTGAGGCATTTACTAACTAGTATAGTAGATACTGTACTTCTACTTCTCTCTTTTTTTTTTTTTTTTACTTACTTTTAGATATTACTTGTTATTACTATAAGCTGCTTGGAAAGTTTAAAGTGAAAAAAAAATCCGATATTTTTAACAAAGTAAAGACATTGCTTTATATTGCATTTATGTGAACTTTATTATAATTTATACATTTTCTGCTTTCCAATGTTCTCTAGCTAATATAAAAGTTGAATATATAGTGCTTTCAAATGTGTCATATATTTTCTATAGCATCTAATGGACAAATCAATCTCTTTACCATTTTAGCTGTTTTGTTCTTTTTATTTTTGTTTAGACTGAAAATACAGGAAATGTAAACCAGCAGTGCATTAGAAGTTTGCTTTGTACACCTATAAAAAATGGAAAGAAGAATAAAGTTATAGGTAAAGCCTTTCCTTTAACCTATACTCTAAACTTATTTTTAAAAATGTATTCCCAGCTATACTTCTTTCTTTCAAACGTAAAGAATAAAATGTTTAAAAACAGATAAAAATTAGAATGATAGAATAATTAAAATAATTGATAAATACCAACAGACATTTGTTAAATATCTTATAAACTATGGTGTACTTTTATAATTATTATCCTATTTCAGCAGAATTTTTTGTTTAAGAATGATTGATGATGTATTGAAATTTAGTAGACTGCATAAGAGATATCAAGAGATAATGTGTATTGTTTTAGAGTCTTATTTCCTGGATGTCGACTTTTTTAAGAATGTAGTTTAGATTATAGGTTATATTTATTTATTCATTTAATAAATATTTATTGAGCACTTCACTGTTCTTGGCAGTTGGGATAAATCAATGAACAAAGCAGAAATCCCTGCCCTCAGGAGCTTATGTTCTTAATATGATTATAGAAAAACCTCTACTTCAGGAATGATGGAAGAATGCGTTCTCAGAAAAATTGAATGATGTTTCCTTTTATTGATATATTTGTTTCCTGGTATTGCAGTTATGTAAAGGTTAAGTAGGATTTTATATGCCAGTCATCCATGTTGATGTTTCTGAGATGTAGTAAAAAAGGTCTGAACTGTTAACATTCTCCTAGGAACCTGGAAATAAAGAAAATATGATACCTTTTTAAAGGTTAAATTTAGAATTAAAACTCTAATGGAGCAACATTTAGATATATAAATATAACTTTAAAAGTCTGAATACTTTTCCAGTTGCAAGATTTGACTATAATTTTATTGAATGAGAGTTTTAGTCAGAAAGAAGGGGCAGAAGGTATCAGTAATGAAAATAGAAAAAGAAAAGACAGATATTAAAAGTGACTGTCTAAGTTCTGTGCAAGAGTAAAGTAACATTTGTCCCTAACACAGAGATGTATGTGGAGAGTTGTATCAGTGTGCACTGAGTATTCTGACCACATGGTGAGCCTTCACTAGGTGCAATGGATGCATCAGGTTATAGCCAGTAATATCTTTCCTATTCCCAGTCCCTCTGCCTAGAATGCATCCGTATTGTGAAAGGGATACATCAGCTTAGTACAATTCAACATTCTATGACTCTGATTTCCCTTGTTCTGATTCCAGTCCCAGCAATCCAACTTGTACTGATTACTTTCTTTTCCAGTGTAGGTTAGCTCATGGGAAGAGAATGCATTATTCATGTCTTCTCAAATATACTGGTTGCCCTGACAGTTGTTTCTTATTGTATGAGCTGGACTTGAGGCAATGGGTTGGAGCTGCAGGTGCTTGTACTTCTGTTTCTGGGACAGATCTGTTTCTTTTGGAACATTGATACTATTCTGGTTTTATAAATCAGTCTTGTCAACTTAGTTACTGTGACTCCACCCCAGCAGTCTTCAATATGCTAATCTAGTGCCTAAGCTCTAGGGTCACTCCTGACCCTGGTGAATTGTGCATTAAAGCTGTTTAGAAACCAGCGTGCCAACCCCCTGCTGGGCGGTTGAGTCAACTTTTCTACAGTTCTGAGAGAAAAAAGTGGAGGCTAATGAATCTGTGAGATCTTTTTTAAAGATTGTCACTGATCAGATCTCTAACATAAGCAATAAAAGAAAACTGCCAAGGGCACCTTACAATATGATACCAAGTAAATGTTATAAAATTGTATTTCCTAGGGAGGTCAAGGGGAAAACTATATTATAAATGTTATGCTGTTTAAAATGCTTTTTTATAAGTATGAAGATTTACTACAAGCTGTCTTTGGCCTTTGAAAATGTGAAATTAAATTCCAGAAGGAATGCATTATTTACTAGTAAGTTGTCACAGGAAGGAAGGCAGAGTGGCAGCTTGCTCCATCGAGTCACATCTTCACTTTTCCCCAGCAGCATTTCTTTGGAATAATAACTGGAAATGGGGAGTGGCTGGAGGAAGTTACGCATCAGGCCCCTTTGTCACTTTATGTGAAGGTAAATGAGAGCGAGTTAGGCGACATGGAAAGAGCACTGGACTAGGGGTCGGACTCACAGCACTGTGTTAGCGCCACTCATCTTCAACCACACTTATGGGCACATTACTCACCTCTGTGGAGTTGAACTTAGTAATTTTTCAGCTCTGTTCAAAATTCACATTCTGTGATCCTGTCACTGTGTCAGACAAGTAAGCAAAAAATAAAAAATGACACAATCAGACTTCTCTTGGCATATATTTTGTATCACCCTACTTGATGACAGAGCCAAAAGTAGGCTAATGTTGATTTTGGAGAGAAAAATTCCTTGTAAATAAAAAGAAAGGAAAAAGAAATGATTTCTCTAGTCGGGTTTTGTGTGGGGTGAAGGGAGGTTCTCAAGTAGATCCCAAATATAAGGGGGAAAATTTCCAGTGTTCCCTGCTGCTTTACAAGAGTGACAAAACTAAGAATTTGATTTCTGGACTATACTTATGTATCTACAGTTGCAGCATGGAAAATGTCATGGTTGTGGATAATTTGTCTTACATGTCATAGACCAGATTCCACTATTATGCAATTCTAATAGAGAATCCCTATAGAGTTACGTGCAGAAAGACAGATGGACACATGTGTTTTTTGTAATCTTCTTCCTTCCTCTCATTTTTTCCATTACTGACATTTAGATGGAATTATAGACATTAGACCACTATGGGGCCTGCTGTCCCATCACATTTATTCCCTGAGGTATTGTTTCCTATCAAATGTTTTCTTAGTGCTCTGGCTAATACACAGTGTTTCCACTACTTTGCTTCCAATACTTTTAAGGAAATATATTTCTCATTGAACGTTCATTTATTTTAACTAATTATTTTCCCTACTTATTATGCTAAATATGCCTTTTTCCCATATCATATTTACCAGACATTTTAATGCCTATTTTTTCCATATCAATTTCAGGATAAATTTTCCAGAAATTAGTTCTATTCCCATTGAAAAAAAAATTTTTTAAAGATGCTTAGAACATCTCCACTTTAAATAGCTTGCTTTTTCACCTCCTTGTTAATAAAGAAAAGCATAAAAATAAAAATTACAGTGCTGTACTACACATTGTTTGACAGAGAAATATGAGAAAGAAATATGTATTTGTAAGCTGGTTACTATCTTCATCCTTTCTCGAGTACACTGTAAGAAGGTTCTGTTTTCTACTTCCACAATGAATTTTTAAGTCTCTTACACTTTCAAACTTGTTCTGTTAGCCTATTTGAACTGGCTAAACACCTACATCATTCCGATGCTCCAAGTGGCACCCTGTTTTAGTTCCTTTCTATCAATAAAATTTGGGAGACCTGCATGCCTGCAGAATTTTTTTGAGTAGGCCTCAATAAATTTTTGAATCATTGATTGTCACCGCCACATCATCTTAGCTTACTCTGTTAATTTATTTTGGCTTTATTTAATGAATTACTCAGGGTTGGACCTTTAAATAGGTGAATGCGTGGAGAGATGAACTGCTCTTCTGTGTGTTGCAGTAGAATTCCAAGGCATAAATAAATATTCTAATGTTATGTCAGCTTAAGTTTTACTAATACTTCATTTTACTTTTCATATTAAATTTTATCACTTGGCAATATCACTATCTGTTCATTTGTTTATAATTGTAGATTGTCTTCCATGGTATACATTGCTCATATTACTTAAAGTATCTAGGTTTTTTCCCAGTTAGAGAACTGCAAATTATGCTTAGTTATAATAAGCACAAGGAAATAAGGCTGTAGGGTATAAGGGTAGTAATAAGTGGAAGAAAATTAGAAAAAAATGGAATTAAGATATTATAGCTTAGAATTACAGAAGTGAAGATCTATATAATAAAAATCAGTGTAAGGATGACAGCTTTAATAATTGCCTGAAGAAAGACAAAAATAAGGAAAACTTTTTAGTAGCACTAGAAAACAGAGAAGTAGTCTTTAGTGGATCAGAAACACCAAGGAATTCCCGGAACCTGTGAAGTATACGTCATTTGTAAAGACACATTTTATACAACATGGGCAAAAATTGAATAGGGATAACAATATTTCTATCAAACAAAGTAGAATTTATGGTAAAACATAATGTAAAGAATCACCTTTCATTGAGTAAAATTAAAACTCGCAGAGGAAAATGTCATTGCCATGAATGCTAATAAACTAAATAGCATCATTGACATACAAAAACTAAAACTGTTAAAAATACACGGAGAAATGGACAAAATTATCATCATAGTGGGCCTGAAGTATACTTGCCAGCGTTAAATTATAGGAAAAAATAAACGTTAGAATTGATAAAAATTAAGTGGATTTAATTGACATATATAGCTTTACTTTCATGTTTCAGAATTTAAAAATACAGATTATTCTCAAATATGTGTCAGAAATCAAATATTGATGATATGCAACACAAAGTCAGTCATTTCTGAAAAGCAGAATTATTGGCCACTTTCATAGATCACAGTGCATTAAAACTGTTAATATATAACAAAAAGATAAATTGGAAGGAAAAATCTCACTTAGAACCTAAAAAGCATTCTCCTAAATGACAAAGAAGAAATCAAAAGTCATAATTAAATTACAGCATTTTAGAAAATTAATTGTTCTATCAACATAACATAAAACTCAAGGTATATGGTCAAAGCTATACTCAGAGGAAATTATGTAGCTTTAAATATTTTATTATTATTAAGAAATAATGAAAAATTTTTAACTAATCATTCAACCGTAGAAATTAGAAAAACAGCACCTTTCTCTTTCCCACTCTGCTGCCTTCCCCAAATAAATATATACATGAGAAGAAAGAAAGTAGAAGAAAAAATTGAAAAAATAAACTTATGAAATGGGAAGAAATAAATAAGAGATAATGGGCAAACACAATAATAACAGAGAAACCTCCAACAGATAATGAGGATATTAAGAGAGAAATGCAACTAGTAATGAACGAGGGAATGTAACTACAGATACTGAAGACATTTTAAAAGATACTTGATAATACAGTGTAGCAAATAGGAATAACATTTGGTGAAATTGAGAATTTCTATAAAAATTGGTAGTAACCAATACTAACTCAAGAGGATGTTAGAATTGTTCATGGGAGTAATTGAGAAAGAATTTGTTATATATAAAAAAAAGCTATTGCCCAAAGAAATTCTAACCAAAGCAATCAGAAGGGAGGCATGGTTGAAATAAGATGAGACACAGAAAAAAAGGAGGCAAAATAAAATAACTGACAAATTATTGTTAAATGGAAACCCCAAAAAGAATTGGCTGAAACTACCTGGTCTAGTAAGAGTTTCATAAGAAGCCTAATTATCAAATTATTAAAGAGAAATAATTTTAATATATGCCAAGACAAATTTGTTAGAAAACAATGGGAAAAAACCCATTTACTATAGTAATAAAGAATAAACTTGGCCAGAAATATATGCCATCTATATGAGGAAAGATACAAAATTCTGAGTGACTTAAAAATCATTAAGAAGTGAATACATTTCTGAAATGATTAAAATCTAGTTTATGAGATATCAAGTCTCCCAGATTAGATTTGCATCAATTTTAATATGTATCTTTGTGAGATTTGGATGGGAGTGGGGAGGTTGTTCCTGATCAACATTTACAAACATTGATAATACTTACAACTGGAGGTGTAAAAAGAATCATAGCTGATGGTTATTGCCCTTTCAGAAATTAAATTTAGATTTAATTCAGAAATTAAAATGATATAAAAGTAAAATAATTAAAAGTATGGTATAGGTGCTAAAAGACATGCCAAAATTGATGAAACAGAACAGAAAGTCTAAATGTAGACCCACAATCTGGCATATATAATTGTGTTATTGTATATAACAGTAGGGTGTATTTCGTTATTTTTAAGTAAGATACTTTTGAATGAAAGACACCACTTTATGTATCTCCAAGAAAGTAAAATATGATTTCAATTTACTATGACAAGCTATTGATCATAACGTGCATACTGATTTCAAAAATATTAAAATATGGACAAAGTATGTAATAGTTGAAACAAATATGAATTTAGTATATGGTGACAGTTCAGATAATCAGAGAATGGATAACTGGTCAGATGTTATAAGACTCCAATAGCAGTTAGGGGAAAAAAATTAAGTTGGATTATAAGATTAAATGTAATACATGTATAAAAGTACTTGGGAAAATACAGGTTTATATATCACATTAAAATGAGGAAGGCTGTTTTAAAAGCAAGGCACTATAGTTGAATATTGTAAGGATAATTATTTTGGTTCCTTAAAAAATTAAATCTTTTATATAGCAAAAACCTCTCCAAATTAAGACGATTGACAAATGAAAAGTGCAGAAACAAAAGTATTTGCAAGATAGGTGATAAAGGTACATTTTACACTTTAATAAGGTAGGATGCTAATTTTGGAGTCCATGTTAGGTGGTAGAGAGGACATAAGACTGCAAGCAGGGTATAAGCATTGACCCCCTGTTCTGCCAAAGAGCCAGAAGGAAGACTGGTTGGTAACAACATCCAATCCCTTTAATTATGGAAAATAAAATGTAACTGTTTAATTTTAGAAGCCATCTAGTCCCTTCAGCATAATTTCCAGAGGTGCCTTCAATGCTAACCAGCTCTGAGAGCTACTGTGATGACCACATTTTGAGTACTTTATGAACTCTATAATATTAGGTAGCACTGATAGTTTGCTGTCTAACTTCACTACTTCTTGGTTTTCCCCTAATGTTTTTGAATATTGTTTTATTTTACGATTGCACTTATTGATGGGTTTTTGCTGAATGGTTCTGTTTTATTTTTGGTTTGGCATTAAACATTTCATTTTTAAATATAAATGATTCTGAGTTTGTATGGTTTATGAGTAATGTGGCATCTCAAATTTCCAGTTTTAAATTTCATTTTTGTACTCCTAACTCTTTTAGATCATTAAGGAAGAAGTTGTGAACACTCTATCTGTAAATGTGCCCAGGTTTTTAGTTTTCTTAAACAGGGAACCCCATTTGTTATAAACCTTCTTTTTCTTGATAACTTTTTGTTTTAACATGGGTATTTTTGCTTGATATAATTAAACTTTCTGAAGAGTGTAAAGAGATCAATGGGATTATCATGAATGCTATTTAAATATGGCTGTTCATATCACTTTCAAAAGAGAATTAATTTATATGCCTAGATGGATGGTTTGTCTTCAGTACCATTTGTTGTTGTTGTTGTTGTTTTCCCCAGAGCTTAACTCTGTGTCTATAGATCTATATCTATAATGGTGGATCATAACATGGGTATACTTTAGCTGTTCTGCTCTGAGCTGTATTTGTTACAGCAGAACCTTGATATTTCTACACATAACATTCCACTTAAAGGACTTGCAAACAATTCCAAAGGTATAATTTAATGACTCTTAATATATTCATTCAGTGAATTTTGACCAAGGCATAGATTTGAAGTGCTGTACTAGAGAGACACTTAGCTAGGTCATAAGCCTCGCAGATTACTTGGTATTCACATAACCCCTCTGTGTTGTACATTTCTTGCTATACGTGTAGTAATTCTTAGGAAGTAATTTTTAAAAGCTTGTTTATGAAAAAGGCTATCGAGTAGGAGAAAACTTTGGTAAAACTGAAATCAATTCCATTGCGATGTGAGGATAAGGGCATGAAACGTGACTCTCAAGAAAATATGATTTGGGAGACAGAAGCCTGTGTAAATAGTTCCATATTTATAATTTGGGGATTCACAAAGGTTGGAGGACATAACCCTTGGTTTGTTTTTGTTTTTTGTTGTTCTTGTTGTTTTTTTCCACACACAGGATATATACATTTAAGATAATGAATGCTGATTGCCATTTAGTATATGGCTTTTACTTGCAGTGTCCAAATTCATTATATCTTGTTTAAAGTTTCCCTTGACTATGGAATAATTGATAGAAAAGTAACTTATGCAGCACTAATGCTAATAGATAAGCATATAGATGTCTTTACTGTTTAAAGTAGATAAACAAACAAAAAGAGCAAAAAGGAGAGTCCAGATCATTTATAGTATGAAAAGTAAAGAAAGTGAACATTGATGGTGGTAAAGGAGCTTAATGTGCAACCATCTTCCAGACTCTATGAAATCCTTTCGTGCTCCAGGAAAAATAAAGGGTAATAGACTATTATAGTCTTCATGGGAAACTAGTTCAGTCAGAGCTGCAATTCTACATTCTTTCATTAATTCAGAAAACAATTTTTTAGTTTTACTATATGCTAGGCGTTTTACCAGCTGAAGAAATGGAGCTGAAAAAAATAAATAAAACTCTAAGCCCAAGATACTGACAGTCTAGAAAGAGAGATAGAAATAAAATTTGCTATGATACACCAACTGGTCATGTTAAGGGAACAGAAAAATGCCTGCCTCACCTGTAAGTTAGAGGCCTCCTGGAACTCACTGTGAAGGAGGTATAGGGATCAACTGGTGAGGCAGGAGGGAAGGCAGTGGGGAGCAGTGCACACCTGTGGAAAAGCATGAGCAGAGGTGTGGGCAAGCAAGATGCAACCAGGGCACTGCTAGCAATGATCTAACAGGTAGTATGGCAGTTGAGAGTGGCCCTTGTGGCAGGCTGAGCTGGGGATTGAATTTTAGACCCACACATACCAGCTAAGTGGCTTAGAGCAAATGATGTAACCTTTCTGAGATTCAGTTTCCTCATCTGTAAAATGAGGATGGTCACATCTGCCTCGCAGAATAAATTGTGAAGACTAGAGATCATGTGTCTACCAAAGTATTTAGCACAATGCGTATCCCACAGTGGGTACGTGGTGGAAGTCTGTTATTATATACTCAGAGACAGAAGTGATAAGGACTTTAACAATACTTTGTTTACACAGAGGTAGGCTGGGTCACCAGAGTGGCCTCTGTGAGGTCACTCCTCACAGAGACCACTAGGCTCAGAAACTCATAGAACAACCACTTCAGTGAAGATGTTGATGTTCCTAGATTTATCCTAATGTTCCATTTATGTTGACTACATGTTTGACTTTTATTTCTAAGTAGTCATTTTTATTTGCATACTTATTTGCAGCATCAAAAGTTTTCTGCAAATTTGATTCTCCTAGATACAGAGGCGTAGATTTGAAATTTGAGACTTCCTATGTCAGTTGCCTCCTTTCTGCATTCCATTTTGTGTGTGTGTGTGTGTGTATTTAAACTTCTGGTTTCTCAGTAAGGAAAGGAGATCTGTTTGACCCAAAATTCTGATGTACATCAGAATTGTTCTCTTGGCAAGTGTACAAAAATCCAATTAGTTTCCAAAGGACAAATTGTCTTTGGGGACTCAACTGATCTAAAATTCGTGACCGAGTCTGGAAGAAAATAGTACTCTAGGATTCTTTGAATGCCAGCAATGTACATTTTGAACTACGTGAAACTAGTTCTCATATAAATTCTGTTTACTTCTCTAGCTTGTATTTGTGGGGGTTAATTTGCTTATTTTGACACGCTAAGCATTCCTAAGAGAAAAGTATAAGACAATCTTTGGGTGTGTTTGTTAAAGTCCACAAAAACTATGATAATCAACAATAACATTTGCTCAATCTCTTGGATTGTTATAGGGGTTTGCCAACTTGTTAATAAGATGGAGGAGAATACTGGCAAGGTTAAGCCTTTCAACCGAAATGACGAGCAGTTTCTGGAAGCTTTTGTCATCTTTTGTGGCTTGGGGATCCAGAACACGCAGATGTATGAAGCAGTGGAGAGAGCCATGGCCAAGCAAATGGTCACATTGGAGGTGGGTGAAGTTTAGGGACCTCTCACTCCAGACAGCCAGACATTTAGCTTTGACCTTTCCCTCATAATCACTCATGGTGTGTGTGTGTTCGGTCATTATGTCTTCACCAAAATTTTGTGATTCAGATGATGAGATCCTTATTATCCTCAACTAAAGAGTAAAAGAAACTAAGACTCAGAATATTTAAGAAACTTGTCAAATGTCATATAACCAAACTACAACTCAGGATGTTTATTCCTTTAGGCCTTTGCTTTTTCTGTAGAAAGCAATATTGACTTTAATAACCATTGACACAGATAACTACTGCCACTTATCTGTCCCTTTCCCATTGCCTGAGCCTCCCCATCTTTCCGTGAGAACAGTTGTGAAAAAAAATTAAAAACAAACCAACAAACAAACAACAACAACAAAAAACAGAAACCCCAGGCACTCTTAAGAGAATTAGAAGTGAGGAAAAGAAAAAATAAAATCAATGAAAAGCATGAAGAGTTTTAACTCATGGAATCATCTGAGAAACTATTTCAAACTACAAATTTATATACCCTACTTCTGAAAGTTCTGATTCAGAAAGTCTTGGGTAGAAACTCCGAATCTGTATGACCACCAAGCTCCCCCAAGTGACTGAAGGTGCAGGTAGTGAGTGAAGAAATCACTGGCTCCCAGGGACCGACCGAGGAATGCTCTTTCTCACAAAGGACCGGCCAACTCCAACAGGGTCAGTCCTTTCTATATATGTTTCACTAACTGCCTTGAAATTATTCAATTGATGTAACATGGAGATTTCTTATCTAGTTGAAATTAGAGAAAATCAGTGTTTGGGATATAATAACATTTCCGTCAATCTCTCTTAAGTACATAACTAACCTAAAGAGCTAAAGGGACGTATGTTATATAAAATTTACCAGATGGTACCCTTTACTTTCTATGCTGAATATATTATACTAATAGGTTTGCTATAGTATTATTTAAAAGACGTTCAATTATAAACCAGTGGAAATCTGTTTCAAGTATATATGTACACATATACACACAAGTATATATTTCAAATATAGTTTCAATTAGGTACATGTACACATGTACATATGTGTACAAATAGCTTTAAATATACATATACACATATATACATATATCTGTGTATGTGTTTATATATTTTATATATAATATTTAATCTAATTTTTTCAGTTCCATGGTTTCTCATTGAAAAATTGAATCTAAGCTATCAATTAGAAGTTATTTCTTTTTTTAAATGTTTTATTATGGAAAGTTTCAAATATATACAGAAGTAGAGAGAACAGCTTAATAAGCCCTCACGTCCTCATGATCCATTCAGTAATTATCAACCCATGGCCATTATCACTCCATCCATTTCCACCTTACTCCTCTGCACTTCCCTTCCCCTCCCATTGACTTAGTTTGAAGCAATCCCACACTTTGTATTACTTTGTTCAAAATCTCTGAATATTTTCCTGATTGAGACTTACTTCTATCTTTGTAGCTCTCCTTCAGTTAATTATATGGATAATTAGGCTTTTACCTAGTATAAAAAGTTTTTTGTTTCAGGTCATATGTAAAGTCATTTCTATGATCATAGATACAACTTTGAAAAAAATGGTCCTTTCTTTATGAGGCCATTGGACAAAAGCCAAGGGCACAAATCCCTCAGGTCTTCAAAAGATACTGAATTATTTTGACTTGGAAATTGTGATCATTCTAATAACAGTAAAACAATGATGACAATAAAAATAACTAAATTTATCAAATGTTTCAAGTGTATTCTAATGCTTACATGTATTAAAACAGTTAATCCTTATGCCCCATGTGTAAGATGTTATTTTTATCTTTTGTGTGTGATAAATTTTTTTTAAACTTAGAATGTATTATGTCATTTCTTTATTCATGTATCCATGTTGCACTGAACTTGTTAATATTAGTCTAATTCATGGTCACAGTCTTAACCTTTTCTTGGGGAACCACCACTATGGTCTCAGTAGCAACAGGTTATAGCCTTGACCCATGAATTTCACATGTACAGGAGAGAGCAGTTGTGAGTTTCTTGAGGTTTCCTAATGATTAATGGTTCAAATGGCAAAAAAGATGCAATGTAGTGCAGTATTGTAACAGTTCTAAATCATAAGATGGTACAAATATGTATCATTTGGCTTTAAATTTTTCATTACTTAAAATTTTAAAGACTGGTTGAAGAAATACTGGCTTGGGTTGCTGAATTACTTTACTCACCATTTAAAGTCTGAAAATGAGCTACCTTTTCATCAATGATTTTTAAGCTTTCGGGTTTTTTTTTTTGTAAATCTGTGTCGTCTCTGTCAAAAATGAACTTTGATAAAATATGCTTTCAAAGCACAATAGGTATTTTAAATAGAACCACTACTTTGGTTTAAAATAATAATTTAAAAAAATCCCTTTGCAGTTTGAGTAGCCCTTACATGAAATGCTTGAGACCAGAAGTGTTTTTTATTTTGCATTTTTTTCCAGATTTTTGAAATATGTGCATTATACTTAACAGTTGAGCAGTCCAAATCCAAAAATCTCAAACCCAAAAATGTTTCAAAATCCAAAACTCTGAGCAGCAGCATGACACTCAAAAGGAAATGCTCACTAGAGCATTTTGGATTTCAGATTTTTAGGTTTGGGATGCTCAACTTGTACTTAGAAATGATGACTTTTGACAATGGAAATTCAGTTAATAAGCCTGATTTTTTAACTCTACTAAGTAATGGAACATGTATAGGTTAGGAATTGAAAGCTGGGTCCTAAGTCTCCTTGTCCTCTCACTAGGTGTGAGCTTACAGCCAAATCATGAGACTCCCTGAGCCTCAGTGTCCTCAACTGTCAAGGGATGGCTTTACAGGCCAGCACTACTCTCTTCTCAGCTCTTGAATTGTAGGAGTGTAAAGGGATCCTTAAATCTGTATGACTATGTCCCAGGCATCCAGTTTTTCTGTGTGAATTCTAGAATGGTTACAGGCCTCATCTGAGAGCCACTTCTAGACTACTTTCTTTCCAAATATTATTAACATCAAAATGTCAGATTATGCAAAGATTTTCCCTTTCATTCTGTACACAAGCAAAAATAACTAAAGGTCAATATTGTCTTAAAAAAAAAAAAACAAAACAAAATAAATTTTCTGCCAAGTTTGAGCCAAAAGTTATTTCTAGGCTGGCTTATAAAGAATGTGTTTGTTATAGCAATAATGTCAGAATGGAAGTTACAAGAGTTTTCTTTAAACGTAGGGAGTATAACTTTTTGTTTTCCAAAACAAACAATGGAATCTAAATCTGGGTTTTTCACTGTTGAAGAAAGCAGCAAACAAGATTTGGCATTCTGAGGATTCTAATTATCTCTCCAAGAAGATTTAGCAGATTTCCAAGCTTGAAGTTCTAGTCTACATTTGGTAGTTCTCTCCTGTGTAACCTGGACTTCTTTTCCTACCCTGTAGGTTCTGTCGTATCATGCTTCAGCAGCAGAGGAAGAAACAAGAGAGCTACAGTCATTAGCGGTAATTCTTTCTCTTTTTAAAAATTGCTAATTTCAGACACCTAATTTAACCAAATTTGGTAAATATTTAGATAGATACTCATAAAAATCTTTAACTCTGCTTTCTTGCTGGGATACAAAGTCACTGATAATACAAAGCAAAAATCATTAAATAACTTATACTGACTGTGTAATACAGTGTATGATTCTGATATTGTTTTCCAGTAATTGTTATAATCATTATATCTTTTTGGGGCCAAAATTAATTTTACTTTTCTTTTAGTTCCTGGGGAAATGGGGACCATGAGGTGGTTTTTTGGCTAGGGTAATAACAAAACAATTTATAGTTTGTTACTGATACCTGCTCTGTATTATCAAGAATTGAGAGTGATTTTAATTTCTGACCATATGGCTTATAAAATGCTGTTTGAAATTGGGGTCAAATAAGGTCAGTTCCTGAATTCTCTTTGCATTATTTAGCACACAATGAGAGAAAAGCACATGGATATGTAAGTAGATGTATGTTGTACCTCTTGGTTTGGAATGGCTTGGTTGAGATTAATGAAAATTTGAGGCACTTTAACACTTTACAACCAAGGTTGTCCTCCTGTGTTTAAATGTATTTGTGATGACATAGGTTAAGGGCTATGTGAGATGTGACAAGAGTTATGTAAGGAATGGGAAAAGTGTGAACAGATCATCGAGATTCTTTTTCTGTCATCCTCATCATAGTTTGCCACATGCTAAACGCTTTGTGCCCTTACGTCCATCTTCTCATGTAAACTGCACAACTGTGTTCTCATGTAAACTTCAAAACTATGTTATGAAAGCCACACTGAAGCCTGGAGAAGCCCAGTGACTTGCTCAAGTTCACTACCATGCAGTGGAAGAATGAGGATACAAGTTCACCATCCAGAGCTTGTGCACAGAACACTGTGCTGAGAGAGGAAAGAAGATCCAAATATTTTGACCTTGGTAATTCAAAGAATGATGATGACATTAATTCATTAAAATGGAAATATTAAGATGAATATTAAGAATCACATGATTCAGTCATCACCCTTCATAGCTGCTCCTCCACTCTCTTTTACACAAAACATTGTAATTTTCGAATAGTCTGTATTCATTTCTTCCACCATTTACTTTTACCTTTTGCAATTTCACTTCCCTGAAACTACAGGTTTGGTTTAGGACAAGATAAGTTTGAGGTGCTGGTTGAACAACCAAGTGAACATCTTCAGCAATCAGAAAAGGCAGGACTCAAGCGATGACGGGGTGGTGTTTAGAACTAGAGGTGGAGATTTGGAAGTTAACATCCTGTGGTAGTGAAATCATAGGGGTGCATCAACTGAGAGAAAGTGCAGAGAGGTAGGGAAAGACTAAGAACAGAACTCCTGTGAATATAGGCTTAGATGGAAGGAACAGGAAAAGAAAACGGCTAAGAAGGTAGAGAAGTGGTAGTTAAACAAGGAGGAAGATTTAGGACAGTGCAATGGCACAGAAGGCAAAATAAAGCAGTTTCAAAAAGGGAGGAGATCTCATCAGTGGTAGGAAGGTTGAGAAATACGAGGATTGTGAAAAAACTGCTGTGGATTCGTTAAGTGACTATTGAGAAAGCAGTTTCAGGGAAGTGAAACTGCAAAAGGTAAAAGTAAATAGTGGAAGAAATGAAAATAGACTATTCAAAAATTATAATGTTTTGTGTAAAAGAGAGTGGAGGAGCAGCTATGAAGGGTGTTGCCTGAATCATAGGAAGTTTTTTATTGTTTGGTTAGGTTTTGAATGTGTGAGCAGACATTGCTCACAAGCAAGAGAGGCAGAATGTTCTTAGACAAAGGCCAAGGCACAAGAGTCAGTGTGAGACTGACAATGCAAGACAGTGAAGACCTAAGGACCTTGAAGAGGCCTAGGCATGAAAGAGCAACATTTCTTTTGCCCAAACAAGAGGATACAGATAATAATAATAGCTACATTTGTTGAGCACTTCCTGTATACCGAGCATGTTTTAACTTCTTTTTGTGAGTCAACTAAGTTTACTGAATCCACAACCTACATGGTCAGTATTGTTAGCAGTTTCTAAGAGGGAATTTGTGGCTTAGAGAGTTTCAATTGTGCTTCTCAGGATCTCATTAGGTTGTAAGGAGGGAATGGTGCCAGTACTAAATCCAGGCAGTCTGGATCCAGAGCCCACACAAGATTGCACACCACAGGAGAGAGAGTAAGTTAGACAGGAACAAAGTAAATTGAGGACTTGTAAACATTCTCAATTAAATCCATGAGTAAGAAACTGAGTCATCTGCCAGTGAAACTGAGTTAACTGCCAAGAAAAACAATTCTAGGAACTTTAGATACTAATTTTACCTGAAAGGTTAAGGTCCTTTTTGGGTTAACCTCATATGGAATTGTCTGTATTTATTTTGTGTGTTGATGACAGTGTTTGAAGTAATGAGCCGTTTTTCAATTATTTACAAAGCTTTACAGGTTTAAAGTATTATTCACCTCAGGCTTAACTGGCCCATTTTTCTTTTCTTCTTGGAAGGATGTAGTTTTCAAGCAATATGTTTGGTGATTTGGAAATTATCTACATATTGAAGTGCCTGCAGGCACTGTAGGGTAATTTCTAAAATGAAGGTGAGGGTTACACTCTACCATTATATGTGTTGTTCTAGGTGAAAAAAAAAAAAAAAAAGCAAGTAATTTCTAAAAATTATATTCAAGTTTGTTTTTCACTTTGAAAATAGTAGTCTTTCAGAAAAATCTGAAAATTATTTTCTCAATTATATTTATAATTTTAGCAAGAGAAAAATACTTCAGAATAACTGAAAATTGCTATATTGCAGTATTGTTCAAAACCAGCTGTTGTTGCATTTAGAAAATAGATTTCTGGCAGCTGCATTGATAAATTTGGGGTTACATAGCTTGTAGGTCAAGTAATTCACTTAGATTGGTTGAAATTCAGCAATTGATTTCAGTTCTAGTTTTCTGTCAACCAAATAAAAATTCCTGTATAGCCCTAGCTACACAGGTGTTTGTATCATCCAGCAATCACCAAAATTGCTGTCATTTGTCTGATTATCTCAATTTAAAACCTAAAATAAATGGAAAATCTATCAAATATTTTCTTAACTTTTATTTTAACAAGTTTATTCTTAAGAGAATTAAATCTACTAAATGTTTATACCTGTATCCACCATAAAGTTCTCCAGTTCTAACAAAGTAATTAGTGGATAGGAAATTCAGAATCCTTATTTTTTCCACTTCTGTTGCTTGAGTGTTTTATCCCATTATAAATCTAACCTTCTCTTGGCTTAAAATTGGGTGTAGCATAAATTAGGCATTAAACTGAACATTTTGCCATATACCTTTTAATGATCCTTAGTTGCAAGTTACTGAGATAATAATAAAAGGACCCCAGTTAACCTATTATGGTATTAGAAAGTTAATTAATTATCAGAATATAATGTGTTTATTATCTGAACAACTAGGAAGTAAATATTTGATTCATTGATTAACTGACAGCCTTTTTTGCCTTCTGTAGGAGATCGGTCAGGGTGGCGGGAAAAACTGTAGAAAGATGCAAACCTTCTTGGAAGGCTGGGAGGTTTTATAGAAGCTTCAGAAAAGGATTTGGCTGAAGGCAGCCAGATTCTCTTATCTGGTGCCTAAAAGCTTAGGTTAGATAAAAAGGGGGTAGGGGCGACCATGTCAATTACCCACAAGTGTATTGACTCAAGGCCTTTGTCATTAAATCTGTACTAAATAAATGCCCACAGCACCAGCTTGTCAGGGCTGTGGCTGCTACAACTCTTTCTGTGGGTGACCTGGTCCCCTGGCCCGCTCTTCCATTGGATATCTTTGTCAGAGTGCATTTTCTCATCCGTCGCTCTGTCAGGGTCTGCAGGTCAGACCCAGCAGCCTTCCTTTCTTGTTAGAACAGTAAAATATATATATTAGGGTTTGCTTTTATAAAATAGCTTCTCATTTTTGTCACGGAGTCAGTGCTGATTCAGTTCAGTCCTTATAGCTCAGCTGACCGTTTAGGCAGTATTTCTTAGGCCAGAATTTTCCTCATCTTGACCTTAACCTTTCAGAGCCAAAAACTTCACATGACCCTGTCTTGATCAGGCATGTGTGTAATTGCTGCAGGTGACAGCAGTAAGGGTCAGAGACAGGTACCTGACCCAAATCTCTGATGCCTAACACTTGATCAGTGTTATGGCACTGATCAAGTTCCTTATGTCAAGATGACCATCATATTCCTTCACTTTCTGAAAACTCTGCATGGATGGCCAGATTATAAATGCAAAAATTTTGAGCAGATAATTTAACAAAGAAGTGTTGGCCCTACTATCTTGATAACCACTATCACTGAACTGTAATTACCTATGGCATCCAGTAAGGCAGTGGTCCCCAACCTTTTTGGCACCAGGGACTGATTTTGTGGAAGACGGTTTTTCCAGGGGTTGGTGGAAGGGTGGGGAATGGAGACATAGTGGGTATGGGAATAGTTTCGGGATGAAACTGTTTCACCTCCGATTATCAGGCATTAGATTCTCAAAAGGAGCATGCAACTGAGATATCCCTCACATGTGCAGTTCTCACGCTCCTATGAGAATCTCATGCTGTCGCTGATCTGACAGGAGGTGGAGCTCAGGCAGTAATTCTCACTCCCACTGCTCACCACGTCCTGCTGTGTGGCCTGGTTCCCAACCAGCAACGGTCGGATACCAGTCCACAACTCAGTGATTGGGAAGCCCTGAAGTAAGACATCATCTTCCTCAAACAGTCCTAGAAATCCTCTGCAACAATACTTTGGACTTCCTGTACACCATCAATTGAGACATTGATTTTTGTAGACATATGTAACATTAACTGGGCTACATGTCTTTCACATTGGCAAGACTTACTAGATTTTCTGTTTGATTCTTCCTGCCTTCATGTGACGAGCTAATCTTGCCTGTTTTGATTTGATTTTACTAGTGGGTTACTTCCAATGATAGGCTTAGCTCCAAAGTATGAGGGCACCGTTCTTGAGCTTCTACTGTGCTAACTATTGTGTATAGTTCTAAATACCATAGTTTTAGTATGATTTTTTTATTCGGAACTCAGTAACCAAGATGGTAATCAGATCTGTGTATATTATTCCCAATTGCAATCATAAATTTATTCTAAAGTTTTTCTTACAAATGTATGCATATTATATCAGAATCTTAGCATTATTACATGCTTTCTATATGATTTTGAAAAACTATAAGCACATTATAAAGCTTTTTATAGTTGGTGCCTCTTTCTTATTGAGATTTAAAGGGATTCACTTATATAATGTTAGAAAAAAAGGAAAAATCATATAACATGTTGATGCTGTTATTAAAGAAAATATACTTGTCCAGTCCCACTGTGCCTGATTCACCTCTCTACTGTCTGCAAGATTTACTGAGTTTCATACTCACTCCCTTTTTAAAAGTAGTTTTCTTTCTTATCTGTCTTTGGATTCACTTCCCTCTTGGAAAAAGATAAATTCTAAAAGCCTTATAAACTAATTGTGTGGTTTCTTCTTTAAAAACACCCCTTTTGTGCATGTGGAAAGTGGAGAAGAGAGATAATAAATAGTCTTCCATAAGGTATAATGTGGCGGCTGTCAAGGTGGCTTTATTCAGAGACCTGGAATTAAACTGTTCTCCATTAAGAAGCATCCTGTGAGGGTAGGGGTAGTGGTCAGGGCTGATAAGAAGAGCTTAAAACACCTGGCAGAAGATGTCTCCTTGCAGCTATTGATATAACCCATCAAATACCTAATACAAATAATTTCTTTAAAAAATTGATTATTGAGATTGAAACCTTTTTTCCTGTTAACTGTTTATATTGAATAAATACCAAGGAGCAATATAACAAAATGCCTTTATACAACACTGAGGCTAATTGGAAGAATTTTATGAAAGACCAAGTTCTGTCACTGCCCTTCTTTTCACACTTACTTTAATAAATAACTTTCTGAATAAAGAGCCTTTTCTTTTCTTAGCAGTTGGCTATTAGGAATTGTTTCCAGTTTCCATAATTTTTATTTTGGCTCTTAAGATTTCGCGCTTCAGACCTAAGGCAAGCAGAAGGCCTTTGATAGCAGTATGACCCTTTTTCGTACAAAGATTACACAACTGAGCAAATTGCATAGCCATGTAGCCACATGTCTTTATTTTCTGCTGAAGTTACCAGAGACTTTACTGTAGCCTAAATATAGACCTTTCTCATGAGGCAGCCACTAGAAATTAGAAATGTAATAATTTTTAAATGATCATTATATTTACTTTACCCAAGTACATTATTTTCTACAAACACATGCTTTATGGGCTTCAAGGAGACCATACATTTTATCAATGTATTATTTTCTATAGAGTTTCTTCTCTATTGAATAAACAAAAAGGTGCTCTCTATACTTGTGTAAAAGGGACACAAATATGTCCCTTTTGTTGTGTGAATAGCCATTATAATGATAAAAAGTTGAACAAAAGAAGGGCTGTCATCTGTCTAAGTGAGGCGTTGATAAGCTCAAAAGCTCAGGAAAGATCCTCTTTAATGAAAAGAGTAAAATGTGGACTCACATTCTCTATCATTGTGTTGTTAGGGATCACTTGGGCAAACTACTGACATACTTCCTTCTGTTATTCCACTTAAAAAATATGTATTTCATTTATGTATCTATCTTTCCCTTCAGGCTGTTAGTTCTTGGTGATAATAATAATAGCTATCATTTAGTGATTGCTTTACATGAACTTGGTTTATGTGTTTTGTAGAATTATTGAATCAATGAATGAATCAACGAATGGATTCTGGAAAACCCAGACTTCTAAAGATCCTATAATCTAGCATGAAGGAAAAACAAACACAGATCAAGCTCCTTCAATACATTTAATAAGATTTTGCTTTCTTTTCCCTTAAAGTGATTTAGAAACTAGAAATAATTCGAGAGTTTATTAAATATATAAAACAGCCTACAAACAGGTGATAGAGCCAGCCATGTTGAGGGACACTTAGGAAACGTTTTCTTTGTCAGCTTTCATATTTGTGACTGTAGCAAGATGGAGAGCATTGTGTGCTAGAGAAAGAGAGATACCTAGGTTCAAATTTCAGGTATGTGATGTCAGGCAAATATGTGATTTATTTGTGCTTCAGTTTCTTTCTCTGTAAAATGAGGATAATAAAAGAATTTACCTCACAGAATCAGAGCGTATGTACCAATAACTAGAGTTCCTGGTACATATGCTCCATTAAGTATTAGTTTTTGTTCATACTGGCAATAGGTGGGGGAGGGGATGTCAATTTGCAATATCTAGTAGCAATACCATTGAAATCTTTATGTTCCTATGACGTTCCAAGCCTTTTTGCACTAGCCATTCCAATAATAAGCACTCAAAAAATTATACGCTCATTTTTTTGGCCAGGTGTGGTGGCTCACGCCTATAATCCCAACACTTTGGGAGGCCAAGGTGAACAGATCACTTGAGCTCAGGAGTGTGAGACCAGCCTGTCCAACATGGTGAAACCCCTTCTCTACTGAAAATACGAAAATTAGCCAGCATGGTGTCACACACCTGTAGTCCCAGCTACTTGGGATGCTGACGCAGGAGAATCGCTTGAACTCGGAAGGTGGAGGTTGCAGTGAGCCAAGATCGTGCCACCGCACTCCAGCCTGGATGACAGAGTGAGACTGCGTCTCAAGAAAAAAGAAAAAAAATAAGTTATACACTCATGTTTAAATTAGCTTAAGTTGAATTAGGTAGGTGGAAAGCTTACTGGAGGAAAATGTGTTATATTTTGTAAGCACAAAATAGTGTAAACCTTTTATTCAGAATGTATAACCAATTCTCTACTTATGGAGAGCAATCTGGAATTCACCATTTTCAGTAACTTCCTACAAAAGCAACTAAAAATTGGAAAACTGTTTGGTCACTGCTTTCTCATCCTGGGTTTCCAGTGTTGTTGAAAGTGAGAGAATCAAATCTTAATGATTATTAAGACAAGCTGTAACTGACTTTTAAAAATTACAGCAGTGGAGTATTTGTTGTGTAGAAGAAAGAAGAAACTCAATTATCATTAAAATTGAAATAAATTGAATAATTGAACTTTAAAAGAAAAAGGCATGTACCACAACATAATTGGTTGTTTCTGCCACAGTATAGTTCATTACTAATATGAATATTTATACTATAGCTCTATGCCAAATGAAATTTATATGAAATATTTCTGCATAATATGGAGAACTGATTAGGTACTAGATGATTTAAAGACCCATTTATTTATTCATTCAATATTTAACTCCTATTCTATGCAGGCATTATATTAGGTGCTCCAAATATAACAATGAATAAAAAGTCATATATAAGATAATTATGCAATTTATATAATTACAATTAGGAAAAACAGGTAAGACTGTAAAGTATAAAACATTGTGAAATTACATAGAAACATATTCTAGAGTGAATGGTCTGAGATACATGTCATTATCCAGATCTTTTCAAATGTCTCAATTCCATTTCTTGGTGCTCCACTCCTTCCTAATCAGTGCTTTAATTTTCACATAGGAGACATGGCAAGTCTGTGATTTCAACCTACACTGTAATTCACCAACCTGTAGGATAAGACTACACTTGGGTTTTGTCTACATCAGTGTGCTACAAGAAATAGGCTGTTTTAGGAAAGCCATAAAAATTCCCTAGTTTTCAGACCATTATTTGAGCCAAAAATTTAAAGTCCAGAGCCCTTCATTTTCTTTCTTTAATCTCTCCGACACAGCAAGAAGCAGCCAACCCACTTACAGTTTCTGCCCATCACTCTGTAATATGGCAGTCACCACGGGGTCCACAAAAAGGCATTTTGTTCTAAAGTGTTCACTTAAAATGACTGTTAACTACCATTTACTACCAATAACCTATCCCTAATGCAGTGGTTCTCAAATTTCAGCATTCATCAGAATCACCTGGAAGGTTTTTATAACACAGATTGCTGAGCCCAACTCCCAGGGTTTCTGATTCAGTAGGGCTGTGTTGGGGCCCAAGAATTTGCGTTTTTAACAAGTTCCCAGATGCTGATGCTGCTGGTCCAGGAACTTAACTTGAGAGCCACTGCTCTAATGGAAACAGGTCCCCCCTCTGCCTTCAAACCCATCAGGTCAAGTATCCAAACCCCAATTTCTATCCTTGAGAGTCTGTTGCCTACACATGCTTTTGTTGCAAAATAGAGCACCAACAGGGTTCAATTGCAGGTAGTAGGAACTACTGTAGCTATTTTAAGCAGAAAAGAATTTAACTAAGTACTTTAAAATCATTGGAAAGGGTAGATAAGTCATCCCAGGAATAAGTCCTGGAACAAAATTGCAGATCTGGCTTACTATGGAAACTTCTACGTTCGTAGGCCAGAGTCAGAAAGCTGCTAGCAGAACTGCAATCTGCCGGACTGTAGTATTCCCTCTAGAGTCACGTACCCCCAAAATAATAATGAGTTTCCCGTGTGTCACTGCATTCATTTGAAATTCACGTCTCACTCAAGTTTACCTCATTGCCGAAACCAAATCTATCTGGAACCCTAGTTGCAAGGGAGTCAAGGAAATGTATTTTTGTTAGCTGTCTAGCCTCTTCAGAAGATGAAGACTCACTAGAAAAAGGTTGAAACAGATGTTGATGGAGTCTTGCTATCACAAGGACTAGTGAATGTTCCCCTGATGCAGCTGAGACACAAAAAAAGTTAAATAATTAGCTATGTGAAAACATGGGAATATGCATTCTAGGCAGAGAAGAAACAAAGAGACCTGGAAGACAGCCTTCTTCTTCTCTCTTGTGAGAGAAAGATTATTAATTAACCTTAAAAATAGATGGCAAATATATACACACCTCCCCCATCCCTGAAAAAAAAAAAAAAAAAAAAAATGACAATTTCAGAAAAGTCAGTTTTTAAAATTTAGAACATTATTGCAATAAGAAGAGAGGCTACCACATATTGAGTCTAACCCTCCACTACTTCAACCCAGTAGAGGCTAGGGTCCTCTGTTTAAGCCAGGAGCTGTGAAATATCACTCCTTCTACCTGTGAGGAAGCAGGACCAAAGTGACGTGTATGGAATTGAGCATGAAAAATACAACATAGTCATAACTGCCAAGGTGCACCCATCCATGTACCTTAAATGCTGAGAAAATCAGAGATTGAGTTTAGGCCCTGTACAGGAAAGTCACTGGCAAGATCTAGATGCCACTCACAGTATGGCATTTGGTTCCAAAGTGAGGAGGCAGTAAGACGTGCTTGAGCCCTGTGGATGCAGAGTTAAATGTGTTAACATCTCAGAAAATGTTAAACCTTAGAGATAGTCTACTCCAACTTCCTTCTTTACACATTCAAAAAAGCAGGCAGAGAGATTGAACATCTTGTTCAGGGTGACAAAGTGAGTGAAACATCTGGACTAGCACCACCAATAGCAGACATTCCTTTCTATCACTTGCTTCACTTTGCTTTTAAGTTTCTGTTTGTGAAATGTAAATATGGTAGCTGATCTAGCATTTTGTCAGCTGGACATCAGTTTACTCTTTAGCTCCTTATCAGTCAGATGGTATTTAGAACAATTAGTTTGAAGATCACTGCAAAATTAAAATATTTTTATAACTCTGACTACTGCTTTAACTCAAGACATTCCTGCACTTAAAGATTAACTCTCGTTCCACTGTTAGTGGCTCTTCATGTCCAGAGTTGAATTTTTTTTTTTATTTTTAATTTTTGCAAGAATGGTGAAAAAAGGGCCATGGTATTAGAAAAGGATCATAAAAAGGTGACTTATGATATAATTCCTTTAAAGAGTCACTAGAGGCCAACTAGTTTCTTTATTAGTTTGAGTGGCAGATACAATTAAAGAACCCAGAAGAATACATATACCATCAAATTGTCAGATTGAATCTTTAATCCAATGAGCTTTGTTTTTTTATTTTTTTGCATTCCATATTTGGTTAATTTGACATTAAAACCATAGTCCTATAAGAGCTTGACCATATTTGAATTAAACACTAATATCTAAACTGTTTTGTCCAAGGATTCAGACATTGTGTTCTCATATAAATAAGCAATATTGGGTGGTATTGGGTGGTATCACAGTTCCAGTTGTTTTGAACAACCATAAAAATACATATATATATTTATATTTATAGTACCTTATTGTTTTACAGAATCTTTAAAATATGTTCTTTCTGTTAGGCTTCAAAACCATAATGCAATAATAAAATCCCCTGAAGAAAATCAAACTGAGAAATCCCATTTTCTAATTCTAATGAATAAAACAGTCACTAAAACAAGAAACTGTGAAAATCTGGGACTGTATATACATCCTATGCCAGAAATATCACATCCTTTATTCCCTGCTATTAGTAAATTCATTTCCTGCTATTAGTAAAATGTATAATATTTTATCCTACAACATGATAAGTAAAAATAATAGGTAATTATGTTTTACTTAAAAATCACCTTTATCCCAAGCCTTTCTAAGTTCAACAGAAAGTTGAATTTTCTTGTGATGGTCAAAGAAGCATAGTATAAGAGCTTGAGAGGATTTCTGACTTCTCATGGCTTGTTAATAATCAATCCCAGAATTCTGAACCTGTGTATCACTGACCACAAGGCTCTTATGGAAGATGTTTGCATGTCCCCACTGGGTCAGCTCAGAATGTTTGAGTTGTAGTGTGGTATGACCAAACAAGCAAAAGAAAAGATTCTTTTATCTTAGTAGAGAGAGATTAGGAATTACAGTAGATAATGGAAAGAGGCACAAGCTGTGCTGGCTTCTATCCTGTAGCTTTTAGAATGTTCTTTGTGGAAGGAAAGAAAGAAAACTTCCTGCTGTAAGAATAATGATGCCCTAAGGAAAAAAACATCTGTTCTCCTGTCCATTGCACTGTATTTTAAGGAAAGCAACTGTTATCTGCTTTGAGTTAAAAGGTGGGCTTGTTCCCACCTCCACACTTCCCAAACTTGAGTTACCGCTCCATCTCTGATGTTGGAGGCTGTATAAACAACTAAGCCCTTTATCTAAACATTTTAAATCCTTCTCTCTTCCCTTATTTCGGCCCACACATTAGCCTATGGAATTGACTTAACAGAATGCGTATTTTCTGGTCAGTTTTGGACTTGGGAAAAAATACTTAGTTTGAATGAAGAGGGTGACATTCATGGAAAGTTTAAACAAGTCTGGTATATGTAAGTGAAATCTGAAGTCCAGAATAAAAAGGAGAATGTGCAAGTGCCTTCAGATTTGTAGGGAAATCTACTTTAGATTGCTCCGTAAGATTTTATTATTTTGACCTTTTGACTTCCCAAAAGCCAAGTAGTTCTCTCTCAGACACTGATAGGAAATCTAAGGGGTTTGAGAACCTGGCTGAAATTTCTTAATTTTTCTTCCCTCTACTTCAAACCACGTAAAGGCCTCTGTTGGTCCAGTTAATCTCAGCCTGATCTAACTAAAACAGTTAACAAAGTGCTGGAGGGTAAATGGTCCAAGGGTGGAGGAGCAGGGGTTCCTTTAAATTCCCATCCCACAGGGCCCAGCAAGACATCTAGGAGAGGAGCCTGTGCGCTCTGCTCAGTCAGAGGGAGCCAGGGCTCCTTGGTCCAAATGAATGTTTTTTAATAGGCACCCAGGTGATTCTTATGATCAGGCTTGTGTGAGGCAAGTATGGTGGGAGACACATTCTGCTAATGTGAGCCCAGGATAGCCTTCCTGGACTGGAGGCCTGGCCTCCTCGTTCCTTAACTAGCTGGGCTGCCATGGGTGCTCTTTGTGCTTAAGTTCCTGTACTTGAAAAATGGAGCTAGAGTGTCCATTTCATAAGGTTGTCCCGAGAACTAACCATAAAATCCTTAGAACATTATCATTACCCTTCTTACCAGTTGATTTGCAGCCCAGAGCACTGGGATGATTCCAGAATATTTACTCAATAAATTATAAATTTCTTTAGAGTGAATAAGACTGGGGAGATATAAAGGAGCCAGATCACTAGAGTTCTTAGTGCTGCTCACCCTTCTAGGTACAGTCTAAGGGTGACAACTCCCTTTTATCCACTTAGCCTACCTTGAACCATATTAGTTACTCTTATGTGGCTCAGTTTTAAAAATGCAGGGAGTGGAGTTGCCACTGTACAAAAAGGTTTCTAGTGTCTTTCCTTAAAAAGAAAAAAAAAAAAAAAGCCACAATATACTATTTTTCTGCAGCAAAACAAGAAAACTTTATGAATCACTACTGCTTTAATTAACAGCATTATTTTTTTCCTTCTCTCCTTACCTAAGGCTGCTGTGGTGCCATCTGCCCAGACCCTTAAAATTACTGACTTTAGCTTCAGTGACTTTGAGCTGTCTGATCTGGAAACAGCACTGTGTACAATTAGGATGTTTACTGACCTCAACCTTGTGCAGAACTTCCAGATGAAACATGAGGTAGGAATGCAGCGACATCCTTTGTAAAAGTCTCTGTGTGTGTGTGTATGTAAGACAGAGAATTGATTTTGAATGCAAATATAGAATAGGGATTTTTACGTTTTAGTGATTAATAAACTGTCACTTAATATATACCCGAGACTTTTAATGAAAAATTATCATTATCAAAAACACATTTAATGGGCTTCTAGTGTGTATCAAGTAACAGGGTGAAGACTAAGGGAGAGTGTTCCTAAAAATGGGAGCAGGATGTGCAAAGGCATGATCAGAGAGATTGGCGGTGGGGGCCAGGAGTACTGTTGAGGGAGTAAGAATGGCAAAAGAAGCAATGGAGGAAAGTGAGAAGCAAATCATACAGAACTTTGTAAGCCATACAGATGAATTTGGATTTTACCCTGAAAACAATGGTGAGTCACAGGAATTTTATGCAGAGAAGTAGCATGATCTCATTGCAGTGGTTATAACAGTAGTGTACAGGGAAGGACCAAAGCAGAGTGAACTCCTTTGAAAATGAAGGAGGAAATAAAGAGGCTTGATGTGAGGCCACGCTTTTAGTTGGAACAGGGTCACCCACCCATATGGGTGAAGACAAAAACTGATTTTAGCCTCTGTTGCTTACCTTATTCACTTCTCAGATAATAGCAAAACTTAAATAAGTATCTTCTAATATCAGTTTGAAGATACCAGGGAATTCTGTTGTTTCATAATGGCTATGTATTATAATATATAACACCAAAGAATAAGAGGCAGCAGAAAAGACTATTTGAAAAAAAGAATTCAGTAATCTTGCCTTTAAAGATTACTTTTTCTCATCAGTTGAATGTCTAGTCTCCTTGTACAGATTTCCTATCTGAAAATTTAAATATCTTGAAGGCCTCCACTATTTGGCACTGTATTAATTCATACAACGAAAATTTGTTAACATATACTGTATACCCAGGACTGTGCCAGGTCCACAGTTCAGTGATGAATTGTCCCTGCTCTCAGAGGCCTCACAGAAATGAAAACTAAGAATGAATATAGCTAAGATTAATACATTGTCATTTATGGTATTACTGGAGGCCCAAATCTGGTTCTTCCTGAATTTAACCAAAGTTTATGTTACTCTTTCTTGGGTGAAAATAAAGAACAGTTGTCCACAGACTCTTACCTAATAATACTTTACTCTTGTTAGAGTGTGTTGATTAAGGGATGTCATGTCGTTTAATTATTTCAACAAGTTCTCTAGAAAGGCTGTTACTGGGGTTACTGTTATCACCATGTTACAAATGAAGAAATTGAGACACCACGGTAGAGTAGAAAGATCATGGATTTTTGAGTCATAGCTCTGCTACTGGTTAGCTCTTTTTTGCTTGGGCAATTAATCACTCATATTCTCAGTTTCCTCATCTCTTATTAGGGGTAATGGTATTATTCTCCCCACAAGAGTTTTGTGAGAATTATACATGCATCTGTGATTATCTATTTGTATGCATGTGTATATGTGTATTATCTATAACATTCTGTTTAACAAACAGGTGTAGGCCGGGCGCAGTGGCTCAAGCCTGTAATCCCAGCACTTTGGGAGGCCGAGACGGGCGGATCACGAGGTCAGGAGATCGAGACCATCCTGGCTAACATGGTGAAACCCCGTCTCTACTAAAAAATACAAAAAACTAGCCGGGCGAGGTGGCAGGTGCCTGTAGTCCCAGCTACTCCGGAGGCTGAGGCAGGAGAATGGCGTAAATCCGGGAGGCGGAGCTTGCAGTGAGCCGAGATCGCGCCACTGCACTCCAGCCTGGGCGACAGAGCAAGACTCCGTCTCAAAAAAAAAAAAAAAAAAAAAAAAAAAAAACAAAAAACAGGTGTAGAGTCCATGTCAGTTATCCCATTCTTAGGCCAAGTTTGACTGGTTACATCACTCATCGAATTTCTCAACAGTAGGTCATAAGGCTCATTTTTTAAAGATGTATCTATTGATGAGATGAAGATCTCATTTGGAGCCAGAAGTTCTATGTGAATCTCAGTTCTGCTTCTTGCTAGTTACAGGATTTTATAAACCTAGATAGTGTCTCAAATCCCTTTCCATTCCTGAGTACTCCCATTCTTGAAACTAATAATGATTCTGTTGAAAGGACTTGGCCAGAGCAGAAGAATGTGATTCTTGTACTTTTAAACAAAATTCATATAAGTTGATTTATTTCTTCATTGGCCTTTAGATAGCATTTGAGGGTTGGGTAATGAAGATAATCACTTAAAGTTTCTGTAGAAATCTTTATTCTTACCACTTGTTGGGTTTTTATCTATGAGGAAAATATTTCCTTTTAATGTCTGATTTATCATCCTACCTTTTCTGGTTGAATAACTATTATTCTAATTCTTGCCAACAACAACTTGAACATTGCAATCATTCTGGCTGGCCTTCCTTCCTTAATGCCTCTTCTGTTTTGTTTCTTTCATATATTATTGTCAGTATAATTTTAGGATGATGAAATTAAAATGTTAATGCTAGAGAGGATGTTAAAATCATGAAGCTGTTGTGACTAAAAGTATTTCATATTGAAAGACATATCTTCATGTTCTCTGCATGGCTTCTAAATCTTTAGTTATTCTATGATGATTGTAACCATTGCCTCTTGCTGATCTCCGAAACAGATTCTTCATTCTACTCGAGCAAATCTGCATGCTTTGTGCTTATTTTCACTTTCCATCTTTTACATCTAATCCTCCCTGAATAATGTCTGTTCCACTCTCTGCCACAACAAACATTTCTCTTCTGCAGAGCCTGACTCAAGAATATCTGTTTGTAAGAGAACTCTAGACTTGACTTCATGCTGCTTCAATTGCTATTTGGCAGTGTATAAACTTGCTCTCAATTTTATGTTTATTTATTTATTTCCTTTAGATATGCAATTTTGTTATTTTCACTACTGATTGAGTTTCTTGAAGCAAGAGCTAAGCTGTTTTCTGTTTCTTCTTTTTCTCTGGTGGCATCTTGAGTTCACCACTCGGGAAACCTTCCATAATTGTTGGAGACTGATTCAACGCATTGAACATGCTCTCTAGAGTCATCCAAACTGCAAATAACTACTCAGTAGTCCTGTACAAAATACTGTCTTACAAATTTTAATGGTGTCTAGCATATCCAATGAGAATTTACCAGATATGACCATAATTTTCTTGTATGCTGTTGAGAACATCCTGGTAACAGAATCTAAAACTACTTAAATATAGGTACTACTTTGTCCATTGGGTTATCCAATCCTATTAGGTTGGTCCTAATAAAAGGAAAATAGAGGAGTCCATTAGGAATTATGTTTCATAGAGTCATTTTGGTCATCGTTTCACAATATATGGTATTATGTATTTAATTATATCTGTACATTTATGATTAGTAAAAAGATATAGCCAAAGATTAAATTTCTGGGTTTTCCTGTTTATTTTTCTTGCTGCTTTAATTAATCACCAGTAATTTTCTGCAACATATTTTCTAAACATATCAAAGAGAGTTTATAGATCTGACTTAAAAGTCTCTCAGTAAGATTAATCTCCCAGTAGGATTAATCCATCACCTTCCTGACAGACTCTATTCAGAAATGAAAAAAATGGTGAAAGAAGTTACAGTGTGCTTGGGGTGAACACATTCAATCTTAGGCATACAGAAATCTTCCGCTTGAAATATGGTAACTCAGTGGGTAAAAAGGTTAGGAGACATTAGGTTCTTTGTTATCAGAATTTCCTGTAAACTGAGCTATAGAACAGGAATAAAATAACCTGAAAAGAAAAGGGAGGATATGGAAGCACTGATTTCCCACCAAGTCTTTTATAAGCAGTTTCTACCAACAATGAAAAAACCTTGTTTTTGACCTACTTCTGTAGCTAATCGTATTGTGTTGAATTTTGTCAAAGCAACATTCTTTTCCCTGGTCCTTTTTCCATTTCCCAGGGCAATGTTTGAAGCAACTCCGGTGATATATATAGGGAGAATCACATATTTATTTTACAAATCCCCAAAAGTATAGTAAATCACTCAGATTTGAAGAGAGGCAGATTCTGATGCTAACACAAACCATGTTTAGGGCCTATGAGTCTCTGGGGATTTTATTTAATACGCCACTTAGAAGTTAAATTAAACCCAACTCTTGAGACTTGCTGAAGTCTGCCCTCCCCCCGGCCATCTTTTAAAGTATTTTTTATATGGACCCCAGGGCTTTATTTGGCACATATTATTTTTTTAAAAATTACTTCTTTGTAACCAAACAGTAACTACCTGAATAAGTATAATTTAAAAGGACAAAGAACTAATGATGGCATTGTCTTATAGCTCCAATTTGTCCTTGGACATGTACTATATACCTTGTTACTAGTCCACCCCCAGGGCCTTGCACTAAATACCTTCACAGATATACAACATGAGAGCATGGGAAGAACTTGAGAGTGGCTGCTTTTATGGCTGTCTGATGGTGAATTCATACCTATGAGACCCTTTGGACTCTCCTAGTTGATGACACATGGACATGGCACATGGACACATGGACCTTATATATATATATATATATATATATATATATAACCTAGTCAGTGCCCTATCCTGCCAAAAATACCTTTCTTAGGGATGTCTTGTGTTTTGTATCAATTTAATTAGCATGGTGGTTAACATGGTAGGCTGTGAAGTCAAACTGCTCAAGTTTGAATTTTGGCTCCATCCCTAACTAACAATGTATCCTTTAGCAAGTTACCTCTCTGAGTATCAGTTTTCTTGTCTGTAAGATGATCCAAATCGGAGTATCAGGCTAACTGTGAACGCTTTGTACAGTGCGTGGAACATAGTAAATGTGTGAAGATGTTGGCAATTATTGTTACTACTTACGTTTTATTCCCTAAAGGTTCTTTGCAGATGGATTTTAAGTGTTAAGAAGAATTATCGGAAGAATGTTGCCTATCATAATTGGAGACATGCCTTTAATACAGCTCAGTGCATGTTTGCTGCTCTAAAAGCAGGCAAAATTCAGGTACTTTTTAGAGCCATTCATATATCTAATGTATTTTGTTGCTTAGTAGTAAAATGTACAGCATATTCTTTCAAGTTCACTTTAAAGTGCACAGATAATGATTTAAAATAATATTTGCTGCCACTTACATAATAAGTTATATTTTGTTAATTAAAGAGGACTAATCTGGCAAAACTACTTAGTTGCTAATTTTCTTCCATATATGATATATATGGCATATTAGAAAACCTTTAAAATAACTTCATGTTGCACATACATAGTCTTTGGGCAAATAAATATTTCCTTCTGAGGAAAACACTACCTTATTAAGAAAAAGTATCACATTTCTTTTGTTCACATTCAACCTGCCCCATAGTAGAATCCCTCAAAAACCACCCAAGTCCTGAACTTGCTTAAGTTAGGGGTCTCTACTGCATTTTCTCTGGAGCACTCAGTAAATTTTTTAAGTACTGTTTCATAGAAAGGGTTTTGGTTTCATATACATTGACCAGAGACTGTTTAAAAGGAAGATCAATGCAGAAAACGTTCAAGTAATTCGTTCCTTTCCAGGCCAAATTTTATCCATATCTCTGTCCTTAGATTCTAACTTCAGTGGGAATCGACTAGTTATTCCAGGTAAGTGATTCCAGGCATCCATCATATAACTGTTTTTAATTCAGAGCTTCCCTGCCTTTTTCTTTTTGTAAATAAATTCTTAAAATGTTATTCTCTGTGTCTACTTTCATAGGGTGCACATTTTAACAGGCTAAATCTAAAAGAAGTGATTGTTGTTAAAGAAGTGAGGTGAAATTAAATACACTAGTAGGATTTTCCTACCTTAGCAAACACGTGTAGGTTGAGTATCTCTTATCTGAAATGGGACAAGAAGTGTTTTAGATTTCAGATTTTTTTCAAACTTTGGAATATTTACATTATACTTACTGGGTGAACATACCTAATCTGAAAATCCAAAATATTCCAATGAGTATTTCCTTTGAGCCTCATTGGTGCTCCAAGACCTTCAGATTTGGAAGCATTTTGGATTTCAGATTAGGGATACTCAACCAGTGTAAGAAATTGTGTAAACTTATTTTGGGGTATGGGAAGGTCATAAGGATTATTGACACTGAAAACTATCCTTGTTCTCTGTGAGGAATAACAAAATGATGATTTTTGTGTTTGTTGTAAAACCTATTTAGAGTACTGAGAGTTCTAGGAAAATACAGCTGATGATAATTTTAAGTTGTATCTGTTTTGCTAATGAAGGGGAACAGTATTAATGGTAATACTCATGGCAGATACTAAAAATTAACCTATATTTAGCTTGGGAGTATATTATGTAATTTTTTGAAGCCAAGTTTTCATTTCAAATCATTTTCTTTCTATTGTTTTGCTTGAATTAACATTGTCTGCATTCCTTAAGGACACAGCAACTGATAGCAGAGAGTGAACAGAATCTGTAGGGAATTAAAAGAGAAAAAAACAATTATTTAAAGTTTATTATGATTATTTCACATAATAATTAAGAATTAGCAATACTTACTCTAGGTAGACAGATTATTAGTTTATTGAGGCATTTCAGCTTTTCCTGTTGATAAGTGACATTTGTGGTGATCCCATTGTGAATGACAAAGGACAACTGATTCCCTGAAGAAGAGGATTCTAGGGTTAGTCCTTTGTGACTATAGAGAAGTATGTATGTAAAGCACTGAGGAGGGAAAAAAAGATTACGGAAAAGAGGTAATATAATGTTCTTCACCACATTTTATTTGTTCTCTCTTTCCTCCAATGTCTTTGATCATGCAGAACAAGCTGACTGACCTGGAGATACTTGCATTGCTGATTGCTGCACTAAGCCACGATTTAGATCACCGTGGTGTGAATAACTCTTACATACAGCGGTAAGACTTTCCCAGTAAAGCAAGAAAATGTTTTCTTTTAATTATAGGGCTGTGTGTTTCTAAGTTAAAGCCACAGCAAAATTTGATGGTACAAAATTGCAATTGGTCAAGGTCCCATAACATACTCTGGTTATATTTAAAGGAAATGGAAAAAATAATGCAGGTTCAGTATTATGTTTATAATTTTTCAGCCCTGAAGTTCAAAACATATTTATGTTGAGAATCTTATTTCATTAGATAATTACCAAGAGTTTTACTTTAGTTTATGTACATCCAGTTTAACAGCTCCCTTAGAAAACTATTAAAACTAGTTCAGGAAAGGTAACATTTCACCCTGCAGTAGAAAAGATAATATTTGAGAAGTGCTTAGCTCAGCCCTGCATACTTATTAAGTGCTCAGGAGAAGGAGGCTTTTGGTCTTAGTGGAAGCTATATAGCACAGTGTTGGAGAACTGGGCCTCTGTCTAATTTCTCTATACCATAACGTCCTGATACATGAAATGGAAATAATAGTTGTAAAAGATAATACATATCAATAGCAAGCAGAATACTTGGTACCTATTTAAGTCTTAAATATTAGAAGCAGATGCTAGAGATGTTCCATCATCAGATGACTGCTCATTGGCTGAGTTTGAGAGTGAGATACTATCCGTTAGGACAAGCATTTCAGGCTCCTTTAAGAGCCATACTTAAGTGACATTTGAGATGACAAATGAGAGGATAAAGGTGACATCACTTTTCATGAAATGTTTGAGCCACTGTGATATTTTTATTTTCTTGTAGGAATTTAGTTGAAAGGTCTACATTTTAAGTGCAAGATCTCTTACTACTGAGCATTTTTTAAGTACACAAGTGATTCAACTAATGGACAGATCTCTCAAGGAAATTCCAGATGTCTGATATCTAGAGGGAATTTCAGAAAGCTCTCTAATCACATTCTGCTTATCTAAATAAATGGAAAACTTCATGTAGAAAGAATTGTAGTGATGTAACAACCATGTCCTCTGCTGACCTTTGATGGGAAAAGATAGCAAGGTCTTGCCTGAGTATCAGAGTCTGGCTGTTTCCTCTTGAAAAATCTCATGTTTTGAAGAACTGACTGAGTGACATGTCCTTTGTCCCCTGCGCTTTGTCATGTGATTGCAATCCTGAGCCTCACATAGACACAGAATAATTATGAAAGGGGACACTGCCATGAAAAGACGGATAGTGCAGAGTCAAGCCACATAGTATGCCCCTCCACAGTCAGCACAGCCTAAAGATCAGAATCAGCATGTTATATTATTAGTATGTGGATTATTAGTGTATGGATCGCTCTAAGATACTATATTGCCCTGCTTTAGAGTGAAAAAAAACACTCAACTATTTTTTCCTTTGTTTATTTAAAAATAATTACCCCAAAAACATCTGGAGAAACGTCATCTTCTCCAAAAAAAAAAAAAAAGAAAACGTCCTGGGAAAAACTCATCGACTGCAGAATCTTGCTTTCACACACACACCACAAAGCAGACTTCAACTTTAAAAAAAAAAGAAAAGTTAAAGCAGTTTCAAAGATTTTTATTTCTTCCTACATCCCTGTGGTTTCAGTAGAGGAAACCAATAATTTTCCAGGGATTTCTCTTTTTTTCTTTCCTTGCTGGTAAATGAGTGATACTTAAAGTAGAATTTTCTTAGGCAGGGGACTCAGGAGAGTGAGTACCATAAATATTCCCATGTAAAGTACTATCTTCTAAAAAGGTATACTGTGTCCAGCCCTCATCAGATATTCAAGCTAATATTTAGAGAAAATCAAAATAATAAAACAATGCACAGAGATGAAAGTAATTTATCAAAAAGAGAAAAAATGGTCATGTGGTAGCAAAGTTAGAAACTGAGGTTGTCCTCATTCATTCTTGAACATCTGTTCAGAAAATTACCCTGAAATTACCTTGAAAGAAGATATTTCTTCAATAGAAAGTTGCCCCTTGAGTCATCATTTGATTATTTGATGCCTTCTTTGATTAGGAAACTACCATTGTAGAGGAGTTCTACAGGTATGCCAGTGGCATGTATGAGGGAAGAGTTCACTGCTCATGCTTACTTCTCCCACTTGGGTGAATCAAGAAAAGAATGAGGGCCAGGCACGGTGGCTCACACTCGTAATCCCAGCACTTTGGGAGGCGGAGGCAGGTGGATCACGAGGTGAGGAGTTCGAGACCAGCCTGGCCAGTATGGTGAAACCCCGTCTCTACTAAAAATACAAAAAAATTAGCCAGGCATGGTGTTGGGTGCCTGTAATCCCAGCTACTCAGAAGGCTGAGGCAGGAGAATTGCTTGAACCCAGGAGGCAGAGGTTGCAGTGAGCTGTGATCTCGCCACAGACTCCAGCCTGGGCAACAGAGCAAGACTCCATCTCAAAAAAAAAAAAAAAAAAAGAAGAAGAAGAATGATCTCAGACAGATACTGAATTCTTATCTTAAAAATAGGCAGTAATAGGAACAAAATGGCTGAAGTGCAGACAACCACTAGAGAAAACACAATTGTAGCATTTGGGTTGTGTAGATAAATTACCTGCATTAGGCCTGCATTTAATATAAGAAGACTGTTATAGATGCATTTATTTAATTAGATTCAAGTTTGGTGTTGATAAAATAATGCAGTGAAATTATGTTACATTCTAGGCAGATAGATAATGAATAATTATTATACTAGGGTGTTTGCCCTTTGCAAGGCAGAAAGAGAGTAATAGAAGTATAAAATATGATTATTGCCATTAAGGAATTGTCATAGTCTCATGAAGTAATAGTAATCACTACAAGAATGTTTCTAGTCCTGAGTTATGTAGAGCAGGACTGTAAGTGTTCAGCAGAGAAGACTGGTCAAGTCAGATGTAGTACAACTCTATTGTTAATGGAGGAAATGAGACGTAAACTTGATCTTAAAATATGGGTAGGATTTAGAAAGGAGAAAGGATAAATATATTTCAGGAGCACCATGAGGTAAGCACTTTCTTGTAACAGTGGCAATGGCTAGCTTGACTAGAGTTAGAAGGTTCACATTGATTAGGAATGAAAAAGAAGAGAATGAACAAATGGAAACTTTCTGAGGCAGGGTTATAAAACTAAGCAGTGCATTATAGATTTGATATGGGTGGGAAAAAGGAGCCACTGGAGTGTGTAATAAGCACACGGTTTTAGGAAAGAAGTCTGAATGTAAGCTACAAGGTGAATGGGTAGAAATTAGAACCACAGAGCTCAACTAGAAAGCTGTTACAGCAAGTCAGATATAAACTGAAAAATCACGTATTGGCTAGAGAGAGGAAGAGGGTGAAGGAGAAAAAGAAAGTTTTTTAATTTAATAATAAGCAGCTAGTTATATGTAAGCATGAAGGAAGGAGATATGACTTCTGGTCCAAGAAATTGGAACAGTGATGGTGCCATTGATGAAAATAAAAGAGCTGGGAAATATGTATATGTGTGCACTGAGAGAGAGGGATGACAAGAATGGAGGTTAGGGGAGTTCTGGCAATAAGTCGAGTAGAAGATAATAAATAGGGTGGTAGTTAGAAGTGGTAAAATGATCAAACGAATGTGTTTTTTTCAAGGTTAGAGATGCAGTAAAATCAGGGGGAAAAAATCTCCTGGTAGCCACAAGGAGATTTGTGTATATTTGTCCTAGGAGAACTTGTGCTATGCCATGACTGTCTTCTCTGCTGTAATAGAGGACAGAATTGAGCTGAAGTCATGGTCTGGCAGTGGGAGTAGAGGGTCAGCAGGATATGAGAGACTTTAAAGGGCACTACACCAGCACAAAATCATGTGTGAAGTTCAAGCTGGGTAAAGTCCATTTTATCCATGAATGAGATGATCCTTGGTCAGGTTGGAGATCTTGAGAGCCTGGAGATCTGACTATGAATAAGTGAAAGTTCAATTCAATTAGACCTACGTCTGTAGTAAATACTAATAATAGAAGCTAAAACTTTATATAGGCCTTATGGCATTTGAAACGTTTTTGCACTTTTTATGTATTAGTTTATTTAGTCCTTATACCACCATACAGTGGCTATGATGGTTATGGTAGTTAAGAGCCAACTTGAGCCACATGGCCGGCTTCAAATCTTGGCTTCTCCTCTTACTCTGTGACCCTGTGTGAGTCATTAAACTTCTCTATGTCCCTGTTTCCTTCTTTGTGTAATAGAATAATGAAAGTACCAATCTTCTGGGATTTTCATAAGGATTAAAGAGGTATAAATAGATGTAAAGTGCTTAGAACATTTCCTGGCACATGTTAAATGCTCTACAGGTCTTAGCTGTTTTCACAGCGGAATGTTCTTAGCAACAGATAGGAGTCAAAGATCTTGCTTTGTCCTGTGGTCAATAAAGGAAGTGGCAAAAATACTGTGCCCAGTAGAACCTAGTAGCTGTGGAACAAAGAAGCAGAGCCCTGTCCATCGTTATGTGCAAAGAGATAATCAGTAGTGTCAAGGAGGTCAGAGAACTGTGAGGTCAAAAGGTGAAATGAATCATCATTATGAATATCTATGTCATTGAATATGATTATAGACAATGAAAAAGCAAAAAAAAAAAAAGGTTGATTGAGAGAAGAAGGCAATATTGATGATTTGAAGAGAAATGATGAAGTAAAGAACTAAATGGGATTGAAGGTTACAAAGAGATTGTTAGAGAATTGAGCCCAGAGTAATATGTACGGCTGAGAAGCAGAACCAGAGACATTGTTAGTCTTTGGTGACATAGGCAGACTGGGGTGGCAATATAGTTCCCCACCCCCATGGGGCGTTCATTTTCTGTAGATTTCTAAGGCTTCCTATTTCTAAAATATTGGTCTGATTTCTGCATTGGGCATCTTAATACTACTGTCAGAGATAGACCAACAACTGTGCAGAACAGAGGAAAATGCAAAGTGAGTGTGCTGGTCCATTAGGGCTCACTGACAGCAGCGTGGGAACAAAATTCTATAGCAGTAGTGGTTTAAATGGGTCCTTCTGTTGCAATTTTAAAGAAGCCACATAGTCTTGTGTTTGAAAGAGGAAAATGCAACAGATATAGAAATACACTGATCTCCATGAATGTTTTTATATACAGGAAATTCGGGGCATTTGTCACTCTGTTATTGATTCATAAATCTATATTTTTAGAATCTAAGTAAAGACAAACACAGTTTGCATTCATCTATCTCACAAGCCAAGAATTTTCTCTAATGTGAAACAGTCCCTTCTGTGTCATCTAAAAATGTAATGTGTGTTTGAAGTTCTAACTTGTTTGTGTTATATCCACCTAATAGCATTTCGTAGTCCAGCCCCTAAGTAGGTCAATGAGTGGATACTATGTGCCTTTAAAGTACTTTGGTATCCTAAAACAGTGTGATGTGTTGAAGAGGATATACTTGAATGCCAGCTCTACCATTTATATCAACCTTGAGCACATTATTTTTCACTGAGCCTTTGATTGTCTAGAAAGCAAAAAGATGGCAACTTTAGAGAGGTCTCAGCCGAGGTTACCCTTGAGGCACAACCTGAGATGAAAGTCAGTGTGCATATAGCTTATTTGTGAATATGACCCCAGGGAGCAGGAATGCGGGACTGGGAAGGAAGCAGGGAAGAAAGGAAAGGCAGTAGAGGGATGAGTGATCCAGATGTCCACCCATACTGGGTCTTAGTCTTCCCAGGCCCTTTGGAGGAGTCTTATGAAATAAGACCCAGAACTGTTGACTGGCAAGACAAAGGCAGTTGTCCCTAGGTCTGTGTACCCCACTGGTCCAAGGTGGTCCGCAGGCCTTCACTCTTTCACACTTTCAGGTTGAACAAATATGAGTGCAGAGAAAATTCCTTTGGGCACCAGCTGTGGGGTCAGAAAGCTCTAAGGCAGAAGTGAGAGGTATTAAAGGTAGGCTGGGGCATTCTAATTGGTACTTGCATGAAGTCTGTTAAAGCATGCATGAAACTGGACACTACATCAGTGGATGAGTAAGAGGTGGGATTGAGGGTTTTGATGTGGTAAATGGGAATTCCCTGCCCAGGATTATTGTAAAAATTAAATATAATAAACTAAAAAAACTAAAGCACACTACCTGACATGTTATAGGCTCTCGTTATAGGCCATCTCCCTGGATGATCTCATCTACTCGCATGCCAGGATTACCATCTGCATGTTGGTGCATTCCAAATCTATATCACCAGCCCAGACTGAGTTCAGACATTTATATCCTTTTGGGTCTATTTCAGGCACCTTAAAATGAACAGATCCAACATTCAGCTAATCAGCTTCCCCTGCTTCATCCCCCGTCTTTGATCATCATCTCCCTCTTCCTATGTCAATAAATGAGGTCAGCATCCCAAGGCAGAGACTTTAACATTCATACTTTTTCCCTTTATCTCCCTCATCCCCTCATCTCCCTCATCCCACTCCTAGTCAGAAGTCATTACCAGTTCCTATCTGATCTACTCTTAAACAGCTCTCAGATGTCTGCTTCTCTTCCTTTGGGCTGCTGCCACTCTAATCCAGGCTCTCTCTTACTTAGATTACTAGAAGTTTCCCAGTAGTCTCCTAACTCCCAGTAGTCTTGATACATACACAATATCTGTTTCCAGTAAGTTCATCCTTTTTCAGAAATGTACTCGTGTTACTCTGTTGATTGTCATCCCATTTTCCAATACTAAGCACAGTACCTGATCCATAGTCCAACTCACTAAATATGGAAGGAGCAAAGAAGACAAGAAGGGCAAGAATTAATTTGAGAAAGGTTAGGGCAACAGTAACATTGATAAATTAGCAATATAGACAACACTTTAAACAATAAGAATAGATGAAATTATCTGTCCTCTTACCTTTATTTTCACTTTACTATTTTCGTTTTCCCTCAGGTTTCTCTCACTTGACCCATTTTTCCCCCACATTACATTTCTTCAGTCTTAGGTAGCTTCTCTATCTTCAACAAATTAAATGCAAAGTAAAATAATCATTCAGATAGTAATAGGGAGAAATAACAAATCAGTTGTATTATCCACCACTTGTATATGGAGCTTTACAATTCACAAAGCCCTTTCCTATAAATTTTATGAACAGAGGCTTTCAGAAACTTCATCTTTTTCTTATGAAGAAATAGTGAAAACTATGCTTAATATTCACATGTGAAGGGTCCTGAGAAACATGAGGTGGAAGATTGTGCTTGTCGTGCTTTCAAGCTTTATTTGTGACTGTCTCAGAGATATAATGAACTGAGTATAATGTCATTTCCTTTCTCTTCATTCAGCCAAAGGGTCTCTACTGCCACCAAGTTCAATTAGCAGAACTAGCAGGATATTCTGCACTAAAATGATCTGGATCCCACATGGGGAACTTTCCAACTCAGCCGTCTCTTTCCTTCCTTCCAAGAGAGCATGTGCCCTGAGTATCCTTCTTTTTGTTGCCTTTCATCAATCATACCCCAGTTAATTCCATCTCAGTCGGTCCTTCTCTTATTTGCAGGCACACATGAATAAGCTGACCTTCAGCCTGAGCATTATTTCAGAGAAAAAGCTAATGTGAATTTGTTTCAGATTTTATATCAATTGCAGTTTTGAAATTGAAAAATATAATTGGTACAACTATTTCAGTGGGTTTTTTTTTCCATGTTTGGAGGTATTAATCTTTTGGTCCTTACTCCTTACTTCTATTTTAATCAGTATTAAAACCAATGAAATTGTTTATACTTTGCACTGGCGATGGTTCCATTCATGTTTGAAAACAGTTTGACTCTTGGTATTTGTTTCCCAGAGATTACCTCACTCTTTTCTCAGTAAAAGGAGGGAAAATTGTTGATTAATTTTGTGAAGTAGTTTCTTTTTTAGTTAAACAGTAATAAAAATGTACTGATAAACTGGCACATTAAGGAAATTGATCTTTTTTCCTTTCTTCAACAAAATATTTTCAGAAGTGAACATCCACTTGCCCAGCTCTACTGCCATTCAATCATGGAACACCATCATTTTGACCAGTGCCTGATGATTCTTAATAGTCCAGTAAGTACCTAATTTATTGTTGTGGAATTTTAAAAGAGAGCTTTATAAATTCAGTTTTATTTTTAGTTCTTGGATTTATTCCCAGCATCATAAATTCTTGCACATACTTTATTCCTTTTTGGGTAAGGAAGGCAAAGCCAAAACATTTGAGATCCTCACAGCCTCACTTCTCTAGACAACCAGAACTGTCTACATGTTGCCTGATAAGGGAAATTTGGTTATTCTACTCTATGTGGCTATTCCAAATTAGAAACAAACAAAAATGTGTATTTTGCGGCTCTCAGTTAATTCTGCTTTTTTTGAAATGAAGTGGTTTCTATAGCTCAAGCATTTGTTTTCACAAAGCAATACCTTTTCTTCTTTTTACTGAAACTTCCAGTTACTAAGAAACAATTTTATTAAAGAATAAAGCTATTTAACTACTTGGTGAAATGAATATTTATCAACATAAGAAAGCATATGCTATGCTATGCTAAACATACTTGTGTTAAGGAAAACAAGATTGATTTAATATGCACAAGGACATTAACAATGGCTGTGCTGGTGTAATGAAATTGTTAATTTTTGGCGGGCGGGTGGTGATTGTTCATTATTTACATTATCTCCTGTGTGTAGGTATTACCTTAATAATAAGAAAAAATGAAAGTTTTAACTATTACATTGAACATACACAATGCATGACATATAATCTTAAAACAGTTTTACCACAATATCACTAAGTTTACTCAGTGGGGCTAGTTCTTTCCTGAGCCCTGGAAAAAAATTCAGGGATTCCCATTACTTTTCTGGTCACGATTTTATAAGTAAAAACCCTCTAGTTACTTTAGGTCCCAATATATAGTATAGAGTTCTCAAGTCAGAAACCAAAATGTGTACGCCTGGGTAGCAGTCCAAATTCTGAACATGATTTAACGTTTCACGTTTTCTGTTACTGCACTGGTAGGCTTCTCCCATTCCCTACCTTGTGTTTCTTCTAACTCCTTCCTCTCTCCCCAACCTCCATGTAGTTTCTTACCCCTTCATACTTGGAGAATGGGAAGAGAGAATAGGTAAGAAATGTTAAAACATTCTTAACAGACTGGTACTGATGTGAGTGTCTTGCCTTTTAAGACAAGAGTCAGACACAAGTCTACTCTAGCCCCACCTCCACCCACTAAATGATAGGAGACATACACAGGAACTCCATGCTCCTCACTCTTATCTGAGGTAAAGGGGAACTCACTCTCATGCCTCCCTCAACACCTCAGTGTGGGGGAAGAGTTAAAAGTTATATAGCCTGTTTTGGCACCCTCCTTATAAAGTCTGTATGTGGTCTAGTACAGATTGTTTTTCTACAACATGTGATTGTTTAGTATGAATTATATCATGTGTTGTTTAGTATGAATTATATCATGTGTGATTGGGAGGTAGAAGGATGGTATCAGTATACCATAGACATTCTATCATTTCATACACAGCCTCCCTGGGGTAAGAGGTGCCAGAATTATAGAAGTTGAATTCTGACCTTCAGCAAGAAAGGAAAAAGCCCTCCCTTGGCTCCTGCATATGCAGCCCTTTCCATTCTTTCTTAGGAATATTAAAAATGAGCACTTGCACCTGAGGCTCTCTCCCTCGCTTTGAACTGCTGTAGCCTCTCGGGAGCTTGCTCTTCTTTCAATGCCCACCTTAATAGCAGACTTACTGTCTCAACAATCAATTCTATATGCAAGATTGCAGGGCCCCCACAAACCAGCATTTCTACTTGATTGTTTTTGTCCATCTTTAATGTCCTCAGAGATAGCCTCCAGACCAGCCAGACTGGCCCGTCCAAGTTACTTCCAGAGGAACCAATTCTTGGTTTGGTTTGTGCTCTGGTTACAAAGTTGCATAGGTTTTGAGTGGTCTTTCCCAATACCATTTTTTTGCATAATCCATGTTATTTTTAGTGTACAGTTTTTCAGAACTGAAATTTCTCAGGAATGTATATGTCATGTTATAGTAGGAATATCTGTACTTTTGCTATCTGTGTGTTTCCACTAAAACTTTCATTTCAATATCCCATTACAAATTTAGCTCCAAAGAAAGAAAATATGCTTTTTTAAAAGCATATTTTACAATATTCCTATCAACTGACCTGTTACTATGTAACTTATTATGTAATATGTTGTTGCTTAATATATAAGGAATCTGGTTATCTATATGGCTGGCTCAAATTACAAGACCTATCTATATATTCTATCTTTGTAAGCATAATTACACAAGAAATTATATCCTCAGCCTTTGGGAGTAAAAAGTAAAAATATAGCACCAAAAGACATTTCATCTTCCACTTGAAATTATTTTATCTTAAAATAAGTATCAGAAGGTATTTTCTGAATAGTTTTCTGTTTAGCCTAGAATCTAAAATGATTTAGTATTTAAAATAATGTTTATGGTTGTAATTATAGATTATTGTCATTAATTATATCCATGCCACGATTTCAGCATCTAGTTATCCTCTAACCAATGTGTTTTGCCCTCAGCCTAACATACCCGGAAGTTCCACTGTCTTCATAACAAATCCTCTGCCTTCAGATCTCTTTCCTAAGCATCTGGGTTTTTTCTTGGCCCTAAGATATAGGAAGCATATCTGTCTCAACTTAGAGATGTTGTTTTGATCGTATTATGAGTGCCTGGTCTATGTATTTTACTTAGTTCAAGATTAGAGAACCACTATGCTTTAAATTACAGACAAGAAATAAAAAATCGTTACATAGTGAAAACTTTGAATGATTTGCACATGAATTAGCTACCTTTTAAATATTCCTTATAGATGTTTCAACCCACGCTTTCTTTCTCCACTGACCAGTAAGCACCCTTTGGCTCATGCTCTTTACCCATCTATATTAAGATGTCCCTAAGGAATATGCACTGTTATCATAACTGACCAAGTTAAAATTATATAAATTTGCACCAGAAATGTTATTGGATTTATTTAAAATGCCATAGAGAAGTGACTTTTTTCATACACCATTGTTTAAAAATTTTACCACTTCATTCTTCATATCCATTAATATGGCTTTGATTTTTTCCAAAGTTTTACACTTGCTGTAAATTATAGCAATTTGTCTGCCCTGTGGAAAAGAATAGCTTTAGATTTTAAGTCTGGACTAAGGCTTAAGGAGTACAAAAGTTGGAAAAACATGCGTATGTAGGCAGATGAAGCATCATGAAGCAGTTTACATGTATGACAGAGGGGTGGGGTAGGAACATAGAGGAGAAACATTATTTCATGGTATTTAAGTATGCCCTCCACATTCATGAGTTCAGAATACCGGGCATGTGTTTAAGATATGTGAATGTGTTTCCAGATTTTGTTCTTGTCTGCAGCTTCTCCAGGGTGCTAATGTTGGTTTTCTTTTTTTATAAAGGGCAATCAGATTCTCAGTGGCCTCTCCATTGAAGAATATAAGACCACATTGAAAATAATCAAACAAGCTATTTTAGCTACAGACCTAGCACTGTACATTAAGTAAGTTTTAAGAAATAACCTGAGAAATAGGTCTTTGAAGTCTTTGCATTGTTTCAAACTTTTGACATCCATACTGAGACATTTCAAAACACAAATGTCCTGGCAAAACTGCTTATCAGACTATGGAGCAGTTTCTTAAAGGGTAGCCAGAAAAGTCTACTCCTTTGGCTTACTTACTGCTGAACATTAAGAATATCTATTATTTCTGATGTTTATCTACTGCTGTGTCTCTGAAACTATATACAAATCTAATAGCCATCTCAAGGTCAGTCATTCCAAGCCATGTTGTCCCAAGATTATATAAGTCATTTGCTTTTCCTCCTTTCCCTTACTCCCCACAACTTCTGACCATTTCATGACTCCTTTATACCGTTGTTCAAGCTTAGGTGGGCAGGAAAAGGAGTTACTGCCAAGCAAGTAACTCTTGTTTCTTTTCATTTGATTTTGGCAGAAGAATATTTATGTAGAACTTTGAAGTTGTTGATTCTAAAATAAGAGTATACATTAGAGTCATCTCTGTGATTATGCATATTCATGATTAAACTGCCTTTCTAAAAACTAGAAAACACTTTCCTGCATTTGAGCAATCATAAGTTTCCAACTCCTAGCTGAGATCTTTGATGCATGTGTAGGAATGAGGGGAGTCAGGGAATCACACTCAGGATTTCCTTGTAACAGGAGTCTCTCTTCTTCTGTAAGGGATTCACATTTATGGTTGTAGTCACTCTTAGGAGAAGCAAAAACCAAATAGAATAAACACACAAAAACATCTGCCAGATATCTACTCTTATACATCTAGAAGTAACTGTATGTGCCTACTTAATTGGTTTTTAGAGCATTTTGAGGTTAAGACAAAATAATATATATCAATAGTATACTTCAGTTTATTAGAAATAATTGCAGAATAAGGATTATCAAATTACCAAGAATTTGAAAAATACCTGTAACCACAATGCCTTTCCAACCTTTACAGGCCACATGGGTCTCTCCTTTGAATCCTTACGAAACCTGCTTTTCATTTTTTATAATCATACACTATCAGTTTTATTACCTAAGTTTTTCTTGAGTCTTGTGTCTCCGGGTAGATATTAAACACTGCAAAAAGAAAAATTTTTGTCTTATGCCTTCTCAAAATGCTTAACAATACTGGGCACGTAAGAGGTATTCACTGTACACCGAATATTATTATATTCACTGAAAAATAACAAATATTATTTTAAACTTTACCTAGTCTTTATTTACTTCAGAAGCACTTTGCAACTTTATATACTTTTTATCCTCTCTCATGAAATAAATGATAAACTGAAACCTATAGATTATGCCGTACACTTAAAATATCTGAAATCATTCTCAGCATCAAATTTTTAACTCATACTGTTTCATTTTTCTTAAAATAACAAATATTCAAGAATTGAAATTACCACTATTTGTGATCTATAGTTAAAAATTAGGTGAGATTTAATGTTTCATCAAAAGCAAATGATAGAAGGGGGAAAGTGAGGTATTAAAGATTTGTAAATGATAATTTTTTATACTGGGTTCTAAGATGGGAAAAAAATAGAGGTTTTTTTTTTTTTAACCAAAAATTTACTCCATGAGTCTTTGTAGAACAAAGGGATAAGAGCCCGGGTAATTGTTATAACTAGCAATTTTTTTTTTAAACGTTATAGGAGGCGAGGAGAATTTTTTGAACTTATAAGAAAAAATCAATTCAATTTGGAAGATCCTCATCAAAAGGAGTTGTTTTTGTAAGTAGGTTAACTATCTTTAAAGCTGAAGTTTTTTACCTAGTTAATTTTCTCACTATTAGTTTTTATTGCAATTATTTGTTATAACATGATGATTTTAAAACCTGTCAGATCTTTCCAGAGGGTTGTACAAAGAGTAAATTTGAATATTTACTTGAAAAGAAGTGAATTTGCAAATCCAAGTGAATGAATTGTTTCTTTGTTCTAGAAAAACCTTTAAAATGTGGTAGAGTATCAATATATGGCTATAGGTTTCCCTTATTCATTTTCCTAATTCATTGTAATGGAAGTGCTGAAAATGGAATTATAAATCTTGTGGAAGTAAGATGTAGCTGCAAAGTGTTTACTTCTCCTAAAGAAAATCTGAAAAGGTAGAGCAGGGAAGTCAGAGTCCATACATGGAAGCAATACTATAAAGTCTCTATGATGAAAACAGTTTGATATTGGTGGAAGATCAGTGGAACACAGTAGAAAATCTAGAATTGCAAAAGACATATAGTATGTAATAAAGATAACATTCCTAGTGACTGGAGGAAAGAGAGAGATTAGTAGATAACCAAATGGAAAAAGACAAAATTGGATCTACTCTACAGACTTAAATTCTAACTGAAGCATAGAGTTCAATGTAGACACTTAAATCATACAAGCACTGAATAAAAATATAGGTGGATTCTTCTATAACCTAGGAGTGAAAAAAACTTTCCTAACTATAATTCAACATGCAGAAACAATAAAGGAAAAGGCTGAAAAATGTGATTAATCATTCAAAGGCTTTTCATGTGGAAGTTAGCATGTGTGTGGAGTGAATTAGGATGACCTACTATGATTTCTGATATAAGACTTTCATCAGTATGATACCTGATGTTATACTTTAATGGTTAATGATTAGTAATCAATGTACTTTCATCATACTGTGACGGTGTGATGAAATATAGAATGGAATACTAAGGTGACAAAAATAATAAAAGCAGGCAAGATTTTACCCAAGGTTAATAATTTTTCAGTCTGCCAATCTGGAGCTAAATAAGGCAGTTTGAGGACAAATTCCCAAAGTTCAAAGGAAAACTGAAACAATGATGCTCTGTTCTAACTGTATCAGTTAGACTTTCATATAAATTGTTTCTTTTTCTTTGGTCTTTATAAACTGCCATTTCCATTGTTTAGAGGGTTTCAACTTTTTTTTATTAGTAACTATTTACTGAGGGTATATAATAACACAGAAGTAAATAGGAGTTTTGGATTTCTTTTTTCCATAACAGAGCAATGCTGATGACAGCGTGTGATCTTTCTGCAATTACAAAACCCTGGCCTATTCAACAACGGGTATGTTGCTTAGTGACAATAACAGTAATAATTAAAAAGTGAAAATAATATTCTACCCAGCAATCCCACTACTAGGTATCTACCTAAAGAAAAATAAATCACTATATAAAAAAGACACTTATATGTTCATCACAGCACCATTTATTATATCATAGCAAAGTCATGGAACTAACCCAAGTGTCCATCAACAGTTGATTAGATAAAGAACATGTGGTACATATGCACCATGGAATACTATGCAGGCATAAAAATAATCAAGTCATGTTCTTTGCAGCAACATGATTGGAGCTGGAGGCCAATTATCCTTAATGAACTAACTCGAAACAGAAAATCAGACACTGCACATTCTCATTTATAAGTGGGAGCCAAACAGTGGGACACATGGACATATAGATGGAAATAACAGATACTGGGGACTCCAAAAGGGGGAAAGGTGGGAAGAGAACAAGGGGTGAAAAACTACCCGTTGGGTACAATGTTCACTATTTGGGTAATGGGTATACTAGAAGCCCAGTCCCCACCAATACACAATATACATATATACCAGACATGCACATATACCCCCTAAATCTAAAATAAAATAATTTTTTTTAAGTTTTTACTTTTTTTTTTTTTTTGAGACGGAGTCTTGCTCTGTCGCCCAGGCTGGAGTGCAGTGGCCGGATCTCAGCTCACTGCAAGCTCCACCTCCCGGGTTTATGCCATTCTCCTGCCTCAGCCTCCCGAGTAGCTGGGACTACAGGCGCCCACCACTTCGCCCAGCTAGTTTTTTGTATTTTTAGTAGAGACGGGGTTTCACCGTGTTAGCCAGGATGGTCTCGATCTCCTGACCTCGTGATCCGCCCGTCTCGGCCTCCCAAAGTGCTGGGATTACAGGCTTGAGCCACCGCGCCCGGCCAAGTTTTTACTCTTAAAGGTAGCTTCTGAAGTAAGTATGGAAATTTTTTTTGGAATTTTTAAGTAGTATTAAAAACCGATATTTGGACATACAAAGGCTTTTCTTTTTAGAAGATGCATTTGCACGTAATATTTGTAAGATATATTAAGAAAGAGAGCATCTACATTAACACAGCAAAAACATCGCTGTTGGTAAGTTTTCATTTCAGTATGATAAGTTGAGCATACCTAATTCAAAAACCCAAAATGCCCCAAAATTCAAAGCATTTTGAGTACTGACATGACACTTGAAGGAAATGCTCATTGGACCAGCATTTTAGATTTCAGATTTTTTGATTTGGGATATAACTTATACTTCTGGCTTGTTTCTTAAGGTCATCCCTTTAATGACCTTGAAAATTAGAAGCAGCAAAATTACTTTTCTTATGGTTAGCCTTCTAGACTATGCTTCAGCTCTAAATAGACATTAACAAGTAGAACATAGAGATTTCTGGGGCTTGTAGATATAGGAATTATTGATATAAGATGTCAAGAAGGTTCTGAATGGAGCCTGTTACCAGGAGGCTAGAAAAAAATCCTTCCCTCTAACTAAGTAACTGCTATAATGTTTTGCAGAGGCAATACAGGCTCAGAAAAGTGATGGATGTCCGTGCAGTGACATATATATTGTGTTTTGTTTTTTTTTTTTTCAAGATTTCATTTTGAGTCCTTAATGTGCTATTTAGGATTGTTGACAGCCTGCTGTTGGTCAGGGCTCTGGGCTGCGTAGTCAGGTAGCCTAGTAACTCTTCCTACAGTCTCATCTCATGAAACAGACATGCCGAGAAAACAAGATCAAAACTCATTCTCCATGTGCCAAAGCCAACACACCATAAGCACTTAGGTGATCTTTACCTACCTTCCTGCCACATAATAAACAGGACTATATGCCTGTTTCTAACCAGGGAAGATAATAGAAGAGGGAAGAATGTGTCTTCTTATATCCTTTCTTTCTCCTGAATCAAACCCTTGTACATACCGTTTTATGGGGGGGAAATAAATGAAGGAAGAAAACGTTTTTAAATAAAATTAAAAGGGAAAAATGTTGGAGGCTATCAAAGAGAGAGAGATGTACCTAAGTGAAAAACAGTATAATGGAATAGTCAAGAGAGCATGCTTTGGATGTAGACTACTTGTCTTCAGGTATCAGGCTGCTGCTTATTTGCTATAAAATGGAGATATATAGCTCCTAACAGGGCCTTCATTCACAGTCTCTGTTTTAAAGAATGATATGCTTTTCGTTGTCAAAACTGAGTCTGTTATTTATTTCAGATAGCAGAACTTGTAGCAAGTGAATTTTTTGATCAAGGAGACAGAGAGAGAAAAGAACTCAACATAGAACCCACTGTAAGTATGAAACCTTGTTGGTAGGAATTCAGATGCATTGTTTTAAAGTTGTAGACTCCTTTTTATGGTCCTATGGCATCTTTCCTTAGGACCACAATTTCTGATTTTGTTAAAACTTTTTTCTCATTGGAAGAATTATACATATTCATTACAGAAAGCAAAAGCAATAAAAGGCATAAAAAAGACACTTGGGGTCATCATATTGTATCACTGTTGTTTTGTAATTTGTTTTTTCCGCTTAAGTATTACAAACCACTTTTCATTTTAACAAATATTCTTATGTACTATCATGATTACATGAAATAGATGTAACCATAATTTACCTACTTCCCTTGGTGTAATGTTTGCAGTGTTCACTGTTACAAACAGCACTGTGATAAACATCTATCATAGATGTTTCACTCCAAACATCTATCATCGATGTTTCACTTCTACTCCTCGGTTCCTGCCATCAAAAGAATTTAATAAAGAAGCTGTGGCTGATAGGGAAGGGAAGGAGAGATACCAAAAGAAACATGGAGGAAAAAAGACCAGATGTCATGCCACCACCACTGTCTCCCCAGTTTTCTCAGTATTCTACTTGTTTACTCCTTTGTTCAAAGTTCTCCTCAGAAATGTGTTCACAGCAGTGTTTCATCTATAATAGATGTTTATCACAGTGCTGTTTGTAATAGTGAACACTGCAAACATTACACCAAGGGAACTGATAAACCGCTAAACCTCATTCTTCATTATCTTGTTAGCATAAATTCCCAGTTGTCATGTTGAAGGGCAAACAGTATTTAAAGGTCTTTGATACATACTGCCTTTTTACATAGAGTATGGATCTCAAATACAAGTAAAGATTCCTCTCAACCCACTTCTGTTTTTTAGAATGAGTTTCCTTGAAATGAAACATAGAGTTTTCTTTTCTTTTTTTTTTTTTTTTTTTGTATTAATTGCTATCTGACCTTCCTAGGCTAACCCACTGATTCACCTTTCTAGAGCCAGCTTTCATTGTGTTCTTTAAATAAATGCTACACAGTGGCTCATGCCTGTGATGCCAGCACTTTGGGAGGCCAAGGCAGTCAGATCACTTGAGGTCAGGAGTTCTAGACCAGCCTAGCCAACATGGTGAAACCCCATCTCTACTAAAAATAAAAAAATTAGCCAGGCTTGGTGCTGCACACCTGTGATCCCAGCTACTCGGGAGGCTGAGGCAGGAGAATAGCTTAAACTCGGGAGGTGGAGGTTGCAGTGAGCTGAGATGGCACCACTGCACTCCAGCCTGGACAACCATCCCCAAAAATAATAAAATAATAACTAACTAAATAAATAAATGCACATCTCTGTGTTTGGTCTGTATTTGTATTTTCAGGATCTAATGAACAGGGAGAAGAAAAACAAAATCCCAAGTATGCAAGTTGGGTTCATAGATGCCATCTGCTTGCAACTGTATGAGGTATTTATATGAAAACTACTAGACTTGCTAAACTTGAACTGTTATGAATTAGAACCTAAACTGAAGAGATTAATATTAGGTGCCTATTTTTTGCTTCTAAATCAAGAAATAAAATTATTACTAGTATGGTTTCTTTTACTGATGAACATGTTTGTACTGAACAAGGAACACATACTAATATCTATTGAGTGCCTACTATGTGCTAATCTCCAACAAATTGATTTGGGGATGCTAAGAAGAATTATGTGCCAGTGTTACCCTCAAGGAACAATACTGTATATACTGTGCGTTAGCATATTCTTTTTTTAAGTCTAAATTTTAGCCTAAAGAAAGAAAAGTAATCCAACTTTTTCTCATTGTCATAATGTGGCTTTACTCTAGTTATAAAAATTTTCTGAGAATTAAAAGGAGGTAGGTAGAATATTGCAGGTTCCCATTTCCACGTATCTGCTGGCTTGGCTTTTGGATGGGGGGGTGGTTATTCTAGGCAAATGGATTCTCCCTAAAACATCTAATTTATTAGTTTAGATGTTTATGACTCAGATGCAGAAAGAAGAGGTTGTCTTTCTCTTTGAAAGTTTAAACAGAGAACTATTGTAAGTTTTAATTATTTGGAAAAAGAACATTTGTCATGGAGTTATCATAGAATGTCAAAACCAGAAAAAGAAAAAAAAAAAAAAAACTAGAAATTTTCTAATCCAGATGTTTCAGATTTAGTAATTGAACTTGTAAAGTTCATCTTCCAATGAGACAGATTATTTGTCCCAAACAGGTGGTTAGTGGGAGAGGTGCATCTACAGTCCAGTTCTCACTCCTACTCCAGGGTTCTCGCCATTAAAAGAATTTAATAAAGAACTGTGGCTGACAGGGAAAGGAAGGAAAGATACCAAAAGAACCATGGAAAAAAAAAAACAAAAACAGGTGTCATGTGCCACTGTCGTCTCCCCATTTTTCTCAGCATTCTACTTGTTTACTCCTTTGTTCAAAGTTCTTCCTCAGAAGTATGAAGTGTGTTCAGAGCATTGTTTCAAACACTTGGACATCTCATTATTTCCATAACAGATGCTTTCCTTATTGATTGGATTAAGAGTTTCTCCATTAAAAATACTAATGGCTCTTTTGATTTTTCTCTATCCCTGTAAATACAGTCAACATAGTAATCACATCACCTATTATAGATGTTATCCTTCTACTATATATATATATGTATGTATGTATGTATGCATACAAGTATTCATTTTATTTGAATCTGCTGTTGAAATTCTATATGATACTGACATGTATTTTTAACATTATTACAGAAATAGTTATGTTCTCATTGTAGAAAAATCAGAGGTCGGGCACGGTGGCTTAGACCTCTAATCCCAGCACTACTTTGGGAGGCCAAGGCAGGTGGATCACTTGAGCTCAGGAGTTCGAGGCCAGCCTGGCCAACATGGTGAAACCCCATCCCTACAAAAAATAGAAAAATTAGCCAGGTGTGGTGGCATGCGCTTGTAGTCCCAGCCACTTAGAAGACTGAGGCAGGAGAATTGCTTGAGTAGGGGAGGAGGGGGTTGCAGTGAGCTGAGATCCACACCACTGCACTCCAGCCTGGGCAATGGAGTGGAAACCTGTCCTAAAAAAAGAAGAAAAAGAAAACTCAGAATTACTGAGAAGCAAAAAGGAAAATAAAACCAGTTACAATCCACTACCCAGAGAAAACTACAGATAACATATCAATGTATATGCTTTATGACATTTTCATATACTTTTCATTTAACAATAATTCATTAATTGCCTTTTGCAATCCATAATGTCATTATATCCGTATTTTATGTATCAAATGTGTTTCTGTGAGGGTTCTTTTTTATTCTGTGGGGGATTTTCCAGTGACAACCTATTGTTGAGTATTTGTAATTTTAAGTGTTTCACTATTAGGAAGAAATCTGAAATGAACATTCTTGTGGCTAAATATTTATGGCACTATAATTGGTACATAATAATGCCACACCAAATTATGAATCTTTATTATAATATAATCCAGGATAAAAGCCTATTTAATGGTTCATTGTATGAAACCATTCCCTAGAAAAACACAAAAACTAAGCAGCTCCTGATACAGTCACACTTAGGGAGAGCCAACTGTACTACATAGAAACAAAATGGCTTTTTTCCCCTAAAAGTGGATTCCACACAGATCTGCCTCCCTAGCACAGTAATGTTATTTTGGAATGTGTGTTTGCTCTGTCTCTCAGCATGTACTCCTTATCTGTAGTGTTTTAGAAGAATCATGTGTAAATGATCTGTGTATGTGCTCACACAGCTTGTGAAAATTTCAGCAGTGAGTCTGCTCATGAAATGAGTGGCCCTTTGTAACAGGCCTGTGGGAGAGGGCGTATTTCCTGGCTTCCCTCTAGCTGTTTGCTTTCTTTTTTTTCTTTAGGCCCTGACCCACGTGTCAGAGGATTGTTTCCCTTTGCTAGATGGCTGCAGAAAGAACAGGCAGAAATGGCAGGCCCTTGCAGAACAGCAGGAGAAGATGCTGATTAATGGGGAAAGCGGCCAGGCCAAGCGGAACTGAGTGGCCTATTTCATGCAGAGTTGAAGTTTACAGAGACGGTGTGTTCTGCAATATGCCTAGTTTCTTACACACTGTCTGTATAGTGTCTGTATTTGGTATATACTTTGCCACTGCTGTATTTTTATTTTTGCACAACTTTTGAGAGTATAGCATGAATGTTTTTAGAGGACTATTACATATTTTTTGTATATTTGTTTTATGCTACTGAACTGAAAGGATCAACAACATCCACTGTTAGCACATTGATAAAAGCATTGATTGTGATATTTCGTGTACTGCAAAGTGTAAGCAGTATTCTTGCACTGAGGTTTTTTTGCTTGGGGACTATTTTAAATAATTGTTTTTTGTGTTTTCTGAATTACCATTTTTTCAAGACTGTCTGGAATCTTTCCTTTTTCAAAAGTAGGTTAGGAGCAAATTAACATACATTCTGTGACATTTAATGCCTTTATAGGATAGTGAAAAATGGTGGCTGAGTGGATTTTAAGGAGAAATAATAGTATTTGTCAACAATGTCTTTTTTTAAAAGTTAAGGCACTCTGAAACAAATGGAAAGTACTATGAAACTGTATTGTAAAGAAAACATTATTTAATTGACTTGCTGTTTCGTGAGAGAACAGGCCAGAGAGAACTTTGTCATTTCAGTGCAGTACATTTTTCTAAAGGCTACCCATAAAATCACTTCATCTCACCTACCTGATGCAAAGCAGGTGAAACCTTAGGAGATGATCCAGTCACTGACTTGATTGAGGGATAAGTGTGATCTAGAAATGGAATGGCCTTGGATGTCTGTCAGTGAAGAAAATGTTCTGTTAGAAGATCTCTCTAAGAGTTTTTTTTTTTTCCTTCTGGACTTTCTTTTCAAAATAAAAGTGACAATTGGAGTATTGACCTGAAGTGAGACGTGACTATAGACAAGAGAGTACAAAATGACTCTTTTTCCTGTCAATTGAAATTTAAAGAAAAGTTTTAATTATATAAATAGCAAAGGGCTATTGCCAATACTAGGGTCAAAATTCAATTTGAGGAACAGTGGATAAGAAACTTTATGCCTGAATAACATTTAGCAGTATTGTGAATGAAAAATTACCATATTTTGATGTATAGGACAAGTCAACTGAGATCCAGAGAATTCTGGATATGAATGCTAAACACTGGCCCTTAACTCATATTCAATGGTATTTTCTTCCCATAGCATTTAGTATAGTTAACATTTTCTTAGAATTTGAGCCCATTTGAGTAGATTAATATTCTACATGTGTGCCCCTAAATACACATTTATTCAATATTGGAGAAATAGATAACGAATTAAGCAACTGGTCTAGGAAGGGAAAATTTATTTCAAATATGCAGGAATGTTTGGATTTGGGGAGAGCAGAAAGGAGAGATTTGCTTGATTTGTTAATTTCTACCTCCAACCCACAAAAAAAGATATTTGTTCTGAGTTTCTATCACTAATTTGGACAGAAAATTTCTTAAGGACATGGTAATGCAGCATTCTCAAGGACCTTTCACCAAAATGTGTTTTCCATCTGTTTCCCGATTCCCCTAAATTTTGCCTAAAATTCAATATGTTCCTTAAGTTTTTAAAATTCTGAGTGTGTATATATATCTTGACATAATGCGGTTTTACTTTTATCATTCTGGTTAAAAAAAAACACAAAAAATAGAAGCAAACCCCATTGTGTTGCCGTTATTTTGTATTTGGTAAAGGTTAATCTAGGAAGTTACCAACTGTTTAATGCTATATGTATTGTATACTTGTATTTTCAGGATATTTTATTTTTTTGCCATACATATAAAATTTGTAAGGTTGCCCCTTGGTGGCACTGGTATGTAAAATACACAGACTATCACTAAAATAATAGCTATATATACATACAGGTGTATACTTATGCATGCATACATAAATCCTTAGTAAGGAAAAATTACTTAAAGAATAGCAATCTTTAATAAACCTTTTTATTACATTGTGATTTAGCAGTTATCCTAAAATATGTACTTATACTTTAGTAGTTTGTTTGGTCCCCTTTAGTATGTGTCACTGAGAAATTTTTTAAAGACATAGTAGATCGTGTTTAGAGGCTTTGTATGTGTGTCATTTTAATAAGCAAGAAGATATATTTAGATTAGAAATGGTTTAGTCTGCCTTTGAATAATGTTTATTTTACTTTACTAGTTTAGACATTAAAAGAAGCTGGGCAATGCCTATTTTATTTTATTGTTGGATATTTCAGTTCATACAAAGAATAATACTTCTTTAGGGCTGGTTAATTGGTTCAAATAATTTTTAATTTCCTTTCCAGTGAATCTTCTCAAGTTGGAAAAATATACATATAGTCCTCCTTCACCTTACTCTATATTTACATTACCCATAACTAGCAAGAAGTACTTGTTCTAGATTTTTTGTTTGTTTAGTTATAAGAGAGTAACATGATACCATTTAATTTCAATTTTTAGCCAGAAAAGTCCCCACTATTTTACTAACTTGTTAAAAGATATCTATGTAATTGCCTGGCCTTATGTTTTTCAGTAGATTAGACTGTGCCAATCACAGTCCTGGGAGGATTTGTGTAAGTCACTTAACCTCTGTGTGCCTAAACAAGTTGTGCTTTTTTTAAAGGAGTTATGTTTGGGCAAAGCCTTTGTCTTCAAGCAAAATGTCACAGAAGGCAGCTACTTTATAAGCCCAATGGGCGGTGGAGACCACTGTCAGAAATGGGATATTAGTGTAGAGAGAAGGTGATCTATTCCCATGTGTCATTTCTAATGTTGAGTTTCCAAGACTGAACAAAGAGAATATATTTATTCAGCTTTACTTGCAGATCACTAGTGAATGTGAGATTTAGAGCTCATTGAGTACATTGCTTCAAGGTACAAACCCAGGATGATGATGCTGTCATCACTGTCTTTTTATTTTGAAGAATAGTTTCATTTAGGAGTATTAGAGATAAGAAAGTATATGAAAATATACTGGAAATATTGGATTCTTGGAGAAAACTGTTCAATCACAGATATATTCTTGCCTAGCAGTGAAGTGCCTTTATTTTCAGCATAGTAAACAAATATTAGACCTGTTCCACTTTGATTTACAGTTTTTTTCTGTGTTTTTCACCAGATTGTACTCCTAAAACTTAACAGGCTATCACAAGCAATTGTCTTTTGTTTACAAGATTGATTTAAAATGAGAGGATAAAAAAGTCATCATCATCCTCTCTTATGAATAACTGTAGTCAAAATAAGGTGGCACAATTTAATTGTTTTGTGTCAGAAATACATTGACCCGCCTTTTATTGAGTCCTGCCACATGTTAGGTACTGTGCTCAGCTGTGGAGACAGAGCAGTGACCTCAAGGAGCTCACAGTCCCTGAAGGAGGTGCTGGAGAAGAGACTTAGCTTATGATACTGCCGATTTAATGTGAGAACACGAGGTATACTTCATCACTTCCATTTTCATCAATAACATATGTTTTATGTACCTTCTTTACCTGAAACTTACTAAGAATCTACCAGTGAATGAACGTCCTGTCTTCTTGCAAGTATGAATCAGTTAACCTGTTGATAGTTGAAGAACACTTTAGGGGTTTTGTATTCTTGTATATAGTTTATTTTTTCCATATGCTAGCCAGGTAAAGATTACACAGTTCTTCAGGACTGTTAAATTGTGCATGGTTTTGGACCCCTTCTGCTCTACTACAGAGAGCAAAGAAGAAAGTATTAAAGCTCACTTTACCATTCCATATACTTACTAAAAGCCTGTGTAAACATATCTTAATGAATGTTGTTGAAAGCAATGTAAATAGTTGAACATATAAATTTATATTACAGTTTAAGAAAAGAAAACCTTATGAGGCATCACTAGCCACTGTTAATATCTATTTGTATTCTTATACCTTTTCAATATATTTGAACAAATACAGTTTCTGGCACTATTTTTATACTCGGAAAAGGAGTTATTATGTGTATTATGCTTAGCTTTTAAGTCATTTTAAATAACCATGAATGTTGATTTCATTTCTTTCCTTTCCTCCATCATGAGAGTCATTTCAGATGACTCTTTTATGACAAAATCACTTTAAAGGAACAACTTACCTCCGATTCTTGTATAAAGTCATGAGATGGTCAAGGTGGTTTTCCGTTGTGCAGATTCTTCATCTGTCAGTGGTTTCCTCATTTTGCCATGCTTTGTAAAAATAAAAAGAATGAACAAGTCAGTATGAATACTGTGTGATTATTAGGGGACTCTGAATTTTAAGTGTGGGGAATTAATAGGGGAGTTTGGATTTTAGGCAGGGACAATGGGCCCAATAGTTTGAGAGACTTTAATCAAGCTAACTGGTGATCCTATTAGCTGAAGAAAAGTAATCCTTTCCTTAGTCTAGACTCTTCTCAGTAATAGTCTTCCTTTTATTAATACTCTTTGCTGCCAGTTTGGGGGCTATGTTTTCCATCTCCTTCTCACTTCAAGTCAATAATGACTCTTTGGAGGGTGATTATTACCAGCCTGATGCTACATGAGGAGCTGAGGCTTGGAGCTCAATACTTGACCAAATGGCATGAGCTGGATTTGAGCCCAGATCTGTCTAGTTGCAAATCAAGGGTCTATTCCTTAGTTCTCTTTTTGAATTTAAATTTATAAAGGTCTCAAATCTACTCTTACAAGTCAAATGGGCTATCTGGAAGCATTAGAGACAGGAATTCCCTCACCCAGCAGGTTTGGTTTGTCTTGAGTTTTTACAGTTAACATTTCTTAATTTAGTTCATCTGGTAATAGCTAAGAAAATGCCTTCACAGAATCCAACACCACTGTATCTCAGTGCTTCTAGTCTAGAGGTGTGAAAGCATCAGTAAATGCAGAATTTCTGATTTCATTATTTTGCCACTAGACAAGCCTTCTTCATGCGGGGCAGTGTACCTAGGTTATGTCTAATTCATAAAGCTAAAGGAAGAAGTAAAGTATAAGCTCATGTAGAAAAATATTTTAGATTTTCTAACCACTAGAGAGTGCCAGAGCTTTAGTTATATTTAAAGAAGTAATCTTCCTTCCTGACCATATAGAACTAATAAAACTTTTTTTTAAAGATTTTTAGTGGCTAAAAAATCGCAGGCTGTGTACACCCACCCTGTGATATTGTTCCTAAAATCCAGGAAGGGAGAGGACGGTATGACTTTCCATACAGTAGGAGCTGTACACCCACGCTGGGATTTTGTTCCTAATATCAAGGGGGGGGACAGCATAATATTATTCCCAATATGGCAAGGGGTGTTCATCCCCCCGAGATATTGTTCTTGCCGTTCAAAACAGGAGAGGATGACATGACTCCAGATATCAAAGAAAGGGCAAACCCCCGTGTGATATTCTTTCTAATATCCAGAAAGAAAGAAGAGGATATTCATCCCCATGTCACAGGAGGGGTACACTCACTCTGACATTTTTCCAAATATGCAGGGGCGAAAGAGGATAATCACATTCCCAATATCACAGCAAGAGTTGTACACCCCCGTGTGAGATGGTCCTTCATAATGTTCCAAGGCTGAGGGTATATTACTACATATATGGCAGAAAGTGTACACCCCCCAGGGATATTGTTCCCATAATCCTGGAGGGAAGGGGACGATATTACTTTAAATATCACAGAAGGCGTACACGCCTCCAGTGATACTGTTTCTAATTTTCACGTGGGAGAGGAGGATATGACACCCAATATCGCAGGGAGTAGAAACACTCCTGGGATACTATTCTTAATATTGAGGGAGGAAGAGGATGATATTACTCCCAATACAGACAGGTGCACACCCTCTGAGGGTGTACACACTGAAGGTGTACACCCGTCTGTGAAAGAGTTCATAATTTCCAGAGGGGCATATGATATTATACTATCATAAACAGGCTGAGTCCACCATGGATCGTAATAGCCAGGGGGGGAAGGGGGGTGGCTATTACTCCCCATATCGCGGGGGATGCCTCACCCCCCTGCGATGTGGATCGTAATAGCCGGGGGGGAGAGGGGGTGGCTATTACTCCCCACATCGCAGGGGGTGCCTCACAATATCACAGTTGGGTGTACACTCCTTGCAGTACAAAGAATAATATTATCTTCTCTTCCTTTAGCTCTTGAGAACAATACCACATGGCGGAGCGGGGGGGACAATCCCTGCACTATTGGGAATAATACCATTCTCTCTTTTTCTGGATAGTAGGAACAATATCACAGGCGGGATGGACAACCCCTGTGATATTGAGGGTAATATCATCCTCTCCCAACGTGGATATTAGGAACCATATCACAGGGGGCGTGTACACTTCTTCGATATTGGTAGCGATATCATCCCCTCCTCCCTGGGTATAAGAAACAATGTGACAGGCGGGGTGGACACCTCCCACGACTTGGGGAGTGATATCCCTCCCTGGATATTAGGATCCACGGTGAACACACAGCGTGTTTACGATTTTGTGAGTAATATCATCTCCCCCTCCAGACATTACGAACAGTATCAAAGACAGGTGTACACCCTCTGCAATACAGGGAGGAATATCATCCTCTCCCCGCCTGGATATTAGGAACAATATAGGAGTGTTTATAACCCCTGCAATACTGGGAGTAATATCATCCTCTCCCAGGTGGAAATTAGGAACAGTATCACGGGGGGCATGTACATCCCCTGCGATATTGAAAGTAATATCATCCTCTTCCCTCCTGGATCATGGGAACAACATCACTGGGGGTGTACACTTTCTGTGATATTGGGAGTAACATCGTCTTCTGTGCCTTGGAATATTAAGGACAATATCACGGGGGGGCGTGTACATCTTCTGCAATATTGGGAATAACATTATCCTCTCTCCCCCTGCGTACTAGGAAAGATATCACAGAGTGGGTGTTCACCTCCTGCGATATGGGAATTAATACCATCTTCTCCCCTTCCGGATACCAGGAAGAGTATCACACGGGGGTGTACAGTGTCTGCGATACTGGGAGTAATATCAACCTCTCGGACTTGGAATATTAAGAAGAATATCACAGGGTGGTTGTACACCCGCTGCCATACTGGGAGTATTATCAGCCTCTCCCCTCCATGGATATTAGGAACAATAACCCAGGCTGGATGCCTCCTGCTCTACGGGGAGTACTATCATCCTCTCCCTTCCAGGATATTAATAACAGTATCACTGGGCGGGTGAACACAGCCTGCGATACTGGAATTATTATCATCCTCTCCCCCTCCAGATACTAGGAACAATATCACAGAAGAGCTGTACCCTCCCTGCGATATTGGGAGTAATATCATATGCTTCTTCTGTGAATATTAGGAGCAATATCACCGGGTGGCTGTCCATTCATTGCTATGTTGGGAGTCATGTCATCCTCTACCCTCCTAGATATTAGGATCAGTGTCACAGGGTGAGTGTACCCCTACTGCGATATTAAAACTAAAATCATGCTCTCTGTCCCTGGATATTAGGAACAACATCACAGGTAGCTGTACACCCCCTGTGGTATTAGGAGTAATAATATGATTAATTATTAAACATCAATAATCGATTTTAATAATTATCAATGATACTATTAATAGGATATATTATTAATTATGGATAATTATTTTAAATATATGATTATACACGCTTAAAATTATTAATATTAATGTCATTTAACAATATGATTAGTTCTTAATATTATTATTTTACCAACATCACTTAGTATTGATTTAAGTAACATTACTGATATCATTATTAATAGTGATATTACTGTTAATTATTAATACTAATCGTTAACATTGTTAACCAGTATTAATTTTTACTATCTTTATTGTGATTATTAATATTGATGATTGCTATTAATTTTTATATTAATATTAATAATTAATAGACTTGTTCCTGATATCCAGCGGGGAGAGGATATTACTCCCAATATTGAAGAAAGTGTACACCCCTCTATGATGTTATTCCTAATAGCCAGGGGGTGGAGGATGACATTATTGAAACTATCGCAGTGGGTGTACATCCCTTCGGTCATCTTGTTCCTTATATACTGGGTGGGAGAGGATGATATGACTCCCAATATCGCAGGGGGTGTAGACCTCCCCCGTGATATTGTACCTAACATCCAAAGGTGGAGTGGATGATATTTCTTCCGATTTTGCAGGGGGTGTACACCACCCCTGTGATATGGTTCCCAAAATCCAGGGGGCGAGAGGATGATATTAGTCTCAATATTGTAGGAGGTGTACACTCCCTAGAGATATTGTTCCTAATATCTAGGGACGGAGAGGACGATATCACTCCCAATAGAGCAGGGGGTGTACACCCCTTCTGCGACATTGTTCCTAATAGCCGGCGGGGGAGAGGAAGATATTACCCCCAATATTGCAGGGGGTGTACACCCCCTTGTGATATTGTTCCCTATATCCTGGGAGGGAGATGATGATACTACTGGCAATATCGCAGGGGGTGTACGCACCCGCTGTGATATTGTTCCGAGTATCCAGAGGGAGAGAAAATGATATGACTCCCAATATCACAGGGGGTGTACATTCTCCTGTGATATTGTTTCTTATATTCCGGGGGAGAGGATGATATCACTCCCAATATCGCAGGGGTTGTACACGCGTCCTGCGATATTGTTCCTAATATCCCGAAGGGGAGAGCATAATATTACTCTCAATATCGCAGGGGGTGTACACCTCCTTTGTAATATTGTTCTTAATGTCCATGACGGGAGAGGATGATATGATTCCCAATATCGCAAGAAATGTACAGCCGCCTGTGATATAGTTCCTATGTCTCTGGGGAGAGAATGATATTACTGCCCATACTGCACGACTTGTAAAACCCTTCGATCTTTTGCCTACAATCCTGAGAGGAGAGGATGATATTACTCCCAATATCGAAGAAGGTGTACACCCCGCTGTGACACTATGCCCAATATCCACATTGGGAGACGATGGCATTATGTCCAATATCGCAGGGGATGTACACCCACCCTGGGATATTGTTCTTTATATCGAGAGGGGGAGAAGATGCTATTGCTCCCAATAACGCAGGGACTGTGGCTGTACACCCCTCCTGTGATACTGTTCTTAATATCGTAGGGAAGAGAGGATGATACTACACCCAATATCGCAGGGGGTGTACACCCACCCAGTGAAATTGTTCTTAATGTACTCCACCTCCCACCACCAGCGATATTGTTCCTAATATCCAAGGGAAGAGAGGATAACATTATGCCCAATATTGCCGGGCAGTGTTCACACCCTTTGTGATGTTGTTCCTGGTATTCACAGGTGGAGACGATGATATTACTGGGCATATTGCAGGGGGTGTACACCCTTCTGTGATACTGTTTTTGACATTCAGTGGGGGAGAGGATAACATTAATCCCAATATCACAGAAGGTGTACAGACTCCTGTGATGTAGTTCCTAATGTACAGGGGAAAGGGAAGAATATTGCTCTCAATATCGCAGGGGGTGTAACCACCGTTCCCCACGTATATTGTTCCTAATATGCAGTGGGGTGGAGGCTGATAGTACTCTCAATATCCCAGAAGGTGAACATACCTGTGATATAGTTCCTAATATCCAGCGGGAAAGAGGCTGATTTTACTTTCGATATCTCAGTGGGTGTACACCACCCCCAACCCCGGGGTATCCTTCCTAATATCCAGGCGGGAAGAAGATGACATGGCTGACAGTATCGAAGGGGGTGGACACCTCTTCAGTGATATGGTTCCTTATATCCATGGGGTGAGTGCATGATATTACTCCCAATAAAGTAGGAACCGTACAGCCACCCTGGGATTTTGTCCTTAATAACCACAGGGGAGAGGTGATCTTACTACCAATATTGCAAGGGGTGTACACCCCTCCTGTGATATTGTTTCTTATATCCAGGAAAGGAGAAGATGGTATTAGTACCAATATTGAAGGGATGGACATCCCCCATGGGATATTGTGCTAAAGATACAGGTTGAAAGAGGACGAAATTCCATCCAATATAACAGGGGGTGTACACCCCGCCTGTGATATGAATCATAAAACCTAGAAGAAGAGAGAATGACATTGCTTCCAAAACTACACGGGGTGTACACCCACCCTGTGACATTGTTCCTGTCATCTAAAGGAAGAGATGATGATACTAATCCCACTACTGGAGAAGGTACACACCCCCCTGTGATATTGTTCCTTATAACTTGTGGGGGGAGAGCATGATATCACTTCCAATATGACAGTGGTTTGATAACCAGTCTGTGATATTGCTCCTAATTTCCAGTAGGTAAAGTATGATGTTCCTGCCAAGAGAGTAGTAGGTGTACAGCCGCCCTGTGATATTTCTCCGAATATTCGGGGAAACACAGGAGGACATTACCCCAAATCTCACAAAAAGTGTACACCCATTTTGTGATATGGTTCCTAATATCCAGAGGTGCAGAGGATGGTATTCGTTCTCCTATCGCAGGCTGTGTACACACAACCTGTGAAATTGTTCCTAATATCCTGAACAAAAGAGACTGCTAATAATGGACACACATTGCAGGGGGGAGTAATCGGCTATTACGATCCACATCGCAGGGGGGTGAGGCACCCCCCCACGATATGGGGAGTAATAGCAACCCCCTCTCCCCCCGGCTGTTACGATCCACATCTCAGGGCAGTTCAGGACACCAGCCCTGCCCCAACCTTGACCCAGACAGTGGGTGTCATGGGACCACCTCAGGGTGGGTGGCAGCTCCGCGCGAAGGTATCCCTGCTGCCAAAGACCAACTGTTCCTGCTAGTTTGAATCTGGCCACAGGGTCTCCGTTGGTGAGACAGATGACCATGAGGCAAACACCCTGAAATCTAGCACGGCAGAGTTCAACGCCCCCATGAGAGGCACCATAGCACACAGACTTTGCAGACATACCAGCGAAGGCCACAGCAGACCCTGAGTGAGGAAAAATCTGACCAAGATCCTGCGGTCCTCCCACACAGCCTTTAAACCAGAGACTGGAAACTGTTTCCCTAAAGAGCCAGGAGTCAGTATTTTCAGCTTTGCCAACTGATCTTTGCCTCAAAGATGCAACTCTGCCATGGCTGCACCACAGCAGCCTTCTGCAGGTGGCCTGTGAAGAGATGGGCATGACTGCACCCCCAAAAAACTTTACTTATGGACAGGGAAACTTCTCAGTGTCATGAAGTGTTATTTTTTTCATTTGTTCAACCATTTGGAAATGTAAAATCCATTCTTGATTCACGGGCTACAAGAGCAGGCAGGGACAGGCTGCCCCTTACCGACCTCTGGAATGGGCTTAGAGAAGGAAATGACAGGCTGGGCCAGCACAGCCTCCTCACAGAGGATTCGCTGCAGGAGGGTCCTTCTTAGCAACCACTTCTCAGCCTCCATCTTGGCTTCAAGTGCTGTTCAGGTAGAGAAAGAGAGAACAGAACTGGCCTCAGCTACAAAAAGGAAGGAGATGCAGGGTCAAGCAGCCGTGTAGATCGATCACACTCAACATTCACACCAAGCGGAGCACAGGCAGGACCAGCCGGGGGGAGCGAAGTGGAGGCTCTCTGTGGGGGAGGGACCTCTGGGTGGGTAAGATTCTCTACCTAAAACTCATGTAGAAGCTCTACACAGCAGTAGTTACAGAAAACACACACTAAGAAAAGGCCAAAATAAAAATAGGACACCAAGTTTGGCCAACCGGGTCTCACAAGCCAGTAGGTAAGAAAGCCCAGGAGGGCCCACCAGAGGAGCTGGGGGTGGCTTCCTGCCTGCAGGGGGCCTGGGACACCCCATTCCCACAGATGAGGACCCATGTTTTGGGGAGGAAACTGTCAGAGTCACCCAGTGAGCTGATCACAGCTGGAGCCACAGAGCAGATGAGGAGCCCTGGCCACGACCCCGTGCGGGCTGAGAAGCTGGGGTGGGGGCACACCCCCAGGGACAGATGCAAACAGTGGACCGCGGGCCCTCCTCCTGCCCAGAGGATGCTCAGCTCCCAAGGGACCACCAAGGCCTGGAACCCAGGGACGCACCACCTGACCCACATGCCCAGGCCTCCTGAACCAGGCAATGTCCAGTACAGGCAGGCAGTCTGGGCTAGGGGCCAGGACAGGGGTGGATGGTCCTGCTAGGCAGACCTCCTTCTCCCTCCCAGCTGGGCTGGTTGCACTGTAGTTTTGGTTCAGGCAACATATTGCTGCCCACTTTGGCCACACCAGTCCCTGGTTCCCTGGCTAGGCCCAGTGTTGTCCAACCCACTTACACAGGCCCCACACACCCAGTGCCCACCAGCCTCCTGTCAGCCAGGAGGACCCATGCTCATCCCCTGAAGTATCCATGGGAGCCTGCATCCCACAGGGACCCACAGCTCAGGGCCAACCTCCATGGGGGCCTCTTGGTTGTGGTGGCAGGGGCGGGGGGAGTTGACCCCCAGCCCTCCCATCCTGGCCACTGTGTTTTGTGGGGATCATTCAGTCCTGGGAGCTTCCTGGGGACCCCAGAAGGAAGAGAACAGGGTGGTCATGGCAGCCTCAGCCCCAGGCTCTGGGCCCAAGCACAACAGTCCTTTGGTTCTGGTTTGATCTGGGCGGTAACAACAGGTCATGTCATTCACACAAGGATTGGTGTCAATACAATGCATCAGGGACTGAGGAGGACACAGATCAGCCTCCAGGCCAGTTACATGGGGTAACTTAGCCAGTAAAGGCTGGGGAGTAGAAAAGCTGACCCCTGACCTCCCTACCTACCCTGCCCACCAGATGCCAGTAGCAGCCAGGGATCCCTGACTTCAGGCAGAGGCAGGCAGCACAGTTGCTGCCTCCTTTGATCCCATTCCAGGGCCCACAGGACCTAGAGAAACCTGGCAGGGGCTGAGTTGGGAGAATCAAGCAGGGGGATGCCAAGTGAAGAATGTGAGGGACTGGGTATGAGGGGCACTAAGGGCACAGGGTCTGCTCCCCCTGGGGAGGTGGCAGTGAGACATATAGTAGCCAAGCCTCCGCAGGCCCCACCCTGCTGCCAGGCACACGTGGTGTCCATACCCACCCCAACGGCTGCAGGAAGATTCTTCATCAACAAAATGGGAGGATGCACCCACACCCACATAGGCATTGGTGCCTACACACATCAGAGAAGAAAACTCCTGCTATGCCCAAGGTGTGGGGAAAGGGGCAATGTCCCCTTCCTCCCCATGGTGGGTCCAAAATTACCTGCTCCTGGCCAGCACCCCCACCCCCAACTCCACAGGCTGCTGACCTCCACCACAGTGCCATGCCACGTGCCAAGAACAGCTCAGTGGTACATCCCAAAGGGTGCTATCCTGAAGCAGCTGTGCTGGGCAAGGGACATGTTTCCTAGTCACAGAGGTTTTCTTTCTTTACCACTCACTGGCCCTGTGCCTCAGTTTCCCCCACTGTGGCACAGTGTAAAAATCCCATCTTGAAGGCTAGGAACCCAGAACACCACACCTGGTGAAATGGGGGATGAAACTCCTTGCCTTGTACCTCTTGCTCCAGGACTGACGTCCACTGGGACATGGCCAGGCCAGCATCCTGGGGAGGGCAGCATTCCCTGCCTGGAGAACCTTGTTCCCTGTTAGGTATCACTGGAGTTGAGGCCCCTAATGGACTGGGGGAGGCACAGGGGTAGAATGGAGGTAGCCCCATCATATGGGCCTGTGTAGACCCCAGAAAACAAGCATTGAGTTCAGACTCTTGTCTGAAGCTGCCACCTGAAAGTATTTGGGCTTTGGGGTGTGATGAGGGCCTGGGGTCAGGGAACAAAGTGTTCTGGTTTGGACACGCAGGAGGTTCTCTGCAGCTCTCTCAGGTACAGGGTATGTTGCTAAGTATATGCTTTTAAAAACCCTAGGAGGAGGGGGCACCCAGAAGGGGCCCTGAAGCCAAGGGCAAGGTTCAGTCTTTCCACTTCCCCAGCTGAAGACATGCTGGGGGATAACTCTCCAGAGTTTCATAACAAAGAAGAGAAAATAATCAAAAAGACCTGGAGGATAGGCAAGCTAATGAGGGCTTACTGGGATTACCCTGCCTAATCCTCAAAACAAACCTTCCCTATCTGAGCTCTGGGCCAGGTGAGGAAACAGGTCACAGTAGGACATTCAGATCCTGGGCAGGCAGCTGGCAGCCTGGAGCCCAGGAGGTCCAAACAGACTGCCCCAACCCCAGCCCTCAGCCAGGAGCAGCTCCGCCCACAGCTCATTCACTGGTAAATCAGGCCGACTGGGCTGCCTGCTCTTCCCCAATCCCCCTTGCTCACCAGGCAACAGCCTCCCTGCTTGTGGCTGCCAGACTGCGGATGGTAGTGCACATCCCCTTCATTCTGGCTTCTCAGCTGCCCACACGGCCATCCCTCTCTGCCAGGCCACCTGGAGCCTGGCAGTGTGCATGCAGGGTGGACAGCACCTGGAATACTTGGGCTGGCTTGGCTGGGGGCTGTGGTTCCTGTGCAGGGTGGAGGTAGCGCCCCAACCCATTCCCTGGCCCCATGGCCCCTCTGAGAAGACCCTCCACACCCTCCACATACTGCCAGGCCTTGACCACCAGTAGCCCCATATCCAGGAGGCATCGACGTGCTCACCTCTGATTGGCAGTGGGCATGCAACCCTGGGGCAGACCCCTTAGAATCCCAGGTATGAGAGAGCTAGGTGAGGGCAAGGGTGGCATCAGAGAGAAGGGGGCCTGCCCCTCCACACCTGTGGGTATTTCTCAAAAGGTGGAGATGAGAGACTGAGAAAATAAATAAGACACAGAGGCAAACTATAGAGGAAGAAAAGTGGGCCCAGGGCACCTGTGCTCAGCAAACGGAGGACCCACACCGGCACTGGTCTCTGGAGTTCCCTCAGTATGTATTGATCACTATCTCTACTACCTCGGCAAGGGGGATGTGGCAGGACTACAGGGTAGTGGTGGGGAGAGGGTCAGCAGGAAAACAAGTGAGCAAAGGACTCTGTGTCATAAACAAGTTTAAGGCAAGGTGCTGTGCCTCGATGTGCACATCGGCCAGATTTATGTTTGACTTTACACAAACATCTCTGTGCAGTAAACAGCAGTAGTGCTACCAGTATGTCTCACCTCCAGCCATAAGGCGGTTTTCTACTATCTCAGTAAATAGAATGTATGGTCAGGTTTTACACGGAGACATTCCATTCCCAGGGATGAGCAGGAGACAGATGCCTTCCTCTGATATCAACTGCAAAAAGGCCTTCCTCTTTCACTAATTCTCCTTAGCACAGACCCTTTACGGGTGTCGGGCTGGGGGACAGTCAGGTCTTTCCCTTCCCACGAGGCCATATCTCAGGTTGCCTCAGTGGGGCAAAACCTTGGACAATACCCAGGCTTTCTTGGGCAGAGGTCCCTGAGGCTTTCCGCAGTGCACTGTGTCCCTGGGTACTCCAGACTGAAGAATGGCAATGACTTTTACCAAGCATACTGCCTGCAAACACATTTTTACTAAGGCACATCCTGCACAGCCCTAAATCCATTAAACCTTGAGTCAATACAGCACGTTTCTGTAAGCACAGGGTTGGAGCTAGGATTACAGATTAACAGCATCTCAAAGCAGAAGAATTTTTCTTAGTACAGATCAAAATGGACTTTCTTAGGTCTTTGTCTTTCTACATAGACACAATAACAGTCTGATCTCTCTTTCTTTCCCCCACACAGAGAGTGTCACCACTGTATGTCAGCCACTGGGGGACAGGCTTCAGCTTACACCCACCTTCCAAATTCCACCCTCTCACCTTGGCAGAAGCTGGCCAGCAATTGGGGCCAACGGATGGGTGGGGTCTGCAGACGACACCGTGTTCAGGTCCCCATGACAGCCTCACACATGGGTGGTGGCCCTGCAGTTCCAGGTGCCACGCACATGCCAGGCCCTGCTCAGGCCCTGATCTTTGAGGAGCGGGAGCAGCAGAACCCGGGCACTGACCCCACAGTGCCACTCACACCCACAGACGATTCCCCACACAGGCATCAGGTCTCAGTCCTGGCCACCTCCCCCTGCAGGGCCTCAACTCTTTCCCGGGACTCATGTGCTCCTTCCTTACTTGCAGCTCTGGTAGGATGTATTACTCTGTTCCCAGGGGCTCCGAGGTGGCAATGGCCACGGTCATGCAGAGTGCAAGGGCACAGGCTGGGTGCCCATTGTGGGGACCCTGACTGCAGCACTCCCAGACTATCATCGGGCATGCTGGCCCCCAGGCTTAGCTAGGGCACCAGCGGTAGGAGTGCACTGCTCTGGACTCTGCAGGAGGAGGACAACTGTCACGGCATCTTTATGTTCTCCTGCTGGTGTCACTCTGTGCTTCTCATCTCCTGTTTGTAGGATTCAGAGCAGACTCTCTGAAGGCTTTGTGGGAAACAGCAGAGTCCAGCAGAGAAAAGCTCAGCTGCAAAGATGAAAAAATGGCAGGTGTGACATGGGCCCCCATTCAGATTCTGTATTTAAATGAGGTCTTCCAGAACACCTGCTCTCATGGGATAATACTTCAAATATATAAAAAATTTTTATTATCTTTTTTTTTTTTTTTGACAGAGTCTCACTCTGTAACCCATGCTGGAGTGCAGTGGCATGATCTCGGCTCACTGCAACCTCCACCTCCCAGGTCCCGGTTCAAGCAATTCTCCTGCCTCAGCCTCCTGAACAGCTGAGATTACAGGCATGCACCACCATGCCCAGCTAATATGTTTTTTTTTTTTTTTTCTTGAGACGGAGCCTTGCTCTGTCACCCATGCTGGAGTGCAGTGGCACGATCTCGACTCACTGCAATTTCCACTTCCTCGGTTCAAGCTATTCTCCTGCCTCAGTAGCTGGGAATACAGGCGCCTGCCACCATGCCCGGTTAATTTTTTGTATTTTTAGTAGAGACGGGGTTTCACCGTGTTAGCCAGGATGGTCTCGATCTCCTGACCTCGTGAGACAGAGTGAGGTCACCTGGGCGACAGAGCGAGACTAAGTCTCAAAAAAAAAAAAGAACAATATAACCCAAATTCACTCAAAAGAAATAAAAACAAGATGACAAGTCAATGGCACTGAAAACAGAAAATCAACAGAAGAACTCAATGGGACAATAGCTGTTTCTTCATAAAGATCAACAAAATTGGTAACTATCAAGCCAGGCTAACAAAGAAAAAAAGAAATCACGCAAATTACTATAAGGTAAGTACAAAAGTAATGGCAGTTTTTGCATTCTTGGAATTTGCTGTTTGATACTGGAACACCCTCTTAAATAAATGTGGTTATGTTATTCATCATTTTAATGGGTATTTCTTGCCTTTGTTTTTTTTTGCTAATGACATTATTTATTTATTTTAGACTATGGAAATGATGTCAGACAAAAAGCAAATTCAAGCGACTTTCTTATTCGAGTTCAAAATGGGTCCTAAAGCAGGGAAGACAACTCACAACATCAACACATTTGGCCCAGGAACTGCTAATTAATGTACAGAGCAGTGGTTCAAGAAGTTTTGCAAAGGAGGCCAGAGCCTTGAAGATGAGGAGCGTAGTGGGAAGCCACCGGAAGTTGATAACGACCAATTGAGAGCAACCACTGAATTCAATCCTCTTACAGCTACACGAGAAGTCAGCAAATAATTGAATGTCAACCACTCTATGGTCATCCGGCATTTGAAGTCAATTGGCAAGTTGAAAAAGCTTGTTAAGTGGGTGCCTCATGAGCTGACCAAATATTTTAAAAAATCATCCTTTTGAAGTGTTATCTTCTCTTATTCTATGAAACAACAATGAACCATTTCTTGATCAGATTGTGATATGCCACAAAAAGTGGATTTCATACAACAGCCAGCTCAGTGGTTGGACTGAGAAGAAGCTCCAAACCACTTCCCAAAGTCAAATTTGCACCCAAAAAAGGTCATGGTCACTGTTTGGTGGTCAGCTGCCGGTATTCTGATCCACTACAGTTTTTGAATCCTGGTGAAATCATTACATCTGAGAAGTATGCCAAGCTAATCGATGAGATGCACGGAAAACTGCAGCACCTGGAGCCAGCACTGGTCAACAGGAAGGGCCCAGTTCTCCACAACGCCTGACCACATGTCATACAACCAGGGCTTCAAAAGTTGAATAAACTGGGCTATGAAGTTTTGCCTCATCTGCCATATTCATCTGACCTCTCGCCAACCAACTACCACTTCTTTAAGCATCTTGACAACTTTTTGCATGGAAAACACTTACACAACCAGCAGGTTGCAGAAAATGCTTTCCAAGAGTTCATCGAACCCTGAAAGCATGGAATAAACAAGTTTATTTCTCATTGGCAAAAATGTGTTCATTGTAATGGTTTTTTTTTTTTTTAGACAGAGTCTCACTCTGTTGCCCATGCCAGAGTGCAAAGGCACAATCTCGGCTCACTGCAACCTCTGCCTCCTGGGTTCAAGAGATTCTCCTGCCTCAGCCTCTTGAGTAGCTGGGATTACAGGCACATGCCACCATGCCCGGCTAATTTTTGTGTTTTTAGTAGAGACGGGATTTCACCATGTTGATCAGGCTAGTCTCAAACTCCTGACCTCCTGATCCGCCTGCCTCAGCCTCCCAAAGTGCTAGGATTACAGGCGTGAGCCACTGCACCCAGCCCATTGTAATGGGTTCTATTTTGATTAATAAAGATGTGTTGCAGCCTAGTTACAAAAATTTAAAATTCATGGTCCAAAACCACAATTACTTTTGCACCAACCTAATAATATAAGAATTAAAAGAGGCCTTTATATTAGAGAGCCCATGGATGATAAAATAATAAAGAAAATTACAATCTCCATAACCCACAAACTTGGTAACTTAGACCAACTGGATGAATTAAAAGACACAATCTATTAATACTAAAACACAGGAGAAATAGGCATCTAAATATATTTATATCTATTAATAAAATGGAATCAATACCTAATAACCTTATAGAAAACTTATATATTCCAAAAATCTGACATTCTGTCATGTTATTCTAACTGGTGGGATTTGGGGATTTCCATTTTGATAAGAACATAGGTGAGTCACACACACTTAATTTTAGTGCTCATTGGTCAGGAAACCTATGTCCACTATAGGATACTGCAGAGCAATGCGTTATGGAGAATTTAGGCAAGATAATATGATTTTCAGAGTTAAAGGAAGACACCCTGTTTTATATACAGTAATTCCTCATAATATCATAGGGGATACAATATTTAAACTTTGGGGTATCCCCAGGTATAATTCTTATTTTAGCCACATGTGAATTTCAGACACAGAGGCTTCCCAACTTTGGTGGCTTTCAACAAATGTGGAAGTTAATTCACAACCTATTTTGTGGAGGCATAAAATTCAATGAGCACTCATTTAACCTTTTATTTTAAATATTATTTTTGCAAACTTTGCATTTCCAATTAGGTGAAATTTTAAACCTGTTTCAGTTCTTATCCACTTTTTTTTTTTTCCCCCTGAGATGAAGTCTTGCCCTGTCACCCAGGCTGGAGTGCAGTGGCATGGTCTCGACTCACTGCAACCTCTGCCTCCCAGGTTCAAGCGATTCTCCTGCCTCAGCCTCCCAAGTAGCTGGGATTACAGATGCCTGCCACCACGTCCGGCTAATATTTTTAGTAGAGATGTAGCTTCCCCATGTTGGTCAGGCTGGTCTTGAACCCCTGACGTTGTGATCTGCCCACCTCGGCTTCCCAAGGTGCTCGGATTACAGGCCTGAGCCACCACCCCTCTTTTTAGGCGGAGGGGAATAAGGGTTGCTTTAAGTTAGGAGGGACTCCCATTTACCCAACCCATTTGTGTACATCTCTTCCTTCAGAGTTCTTCAAATCAGCATCACCATTGTTAAAGGCCTCCCACATGGTGGTAATTGTGCTACAGGGTTTTACGAACATGAAGTTTATGTTTGATTGAATTAATCTCCTTGCTGTGGCACAAGGGGGCCATAGGTGTTTTCACCAATTATGAGGCAGGTTCACTGTGCAATGGCTACCAACATTTCTGAGTACAATGAGACCAAACACATTCATACATAAATTCCATGAACTGAATGTATTACTTACAAACAGCAAACAGAAGACAACAGAAGTCTGGGATTCAATATGAACTGCTACCACAAGATCAGGAAGGCTACCCAGAGCAGATGGATGGAGTTTTGACTGTAAATGCTTCACTTGCACTACAACTGAGGGACCCCAGAAAGCAGCCCACCTTGGGTTTTCTCCCGGGATGTGGTTTGCTGGACACGAGCGTTAAAGGCCATTCTGTTTCGAGCAGGGACTATAAGAGCCTGGGCTGTTCTGACCAATGTCACCTGATTATCAGGATATTGCATTCCCAGCATATCATACAGTTATCTTGAGAACTATCAGTAAGAAAGGGAGGAAAATAGCCCTGCACCCTTAAAACTGAAGGATCAGGATATTTGTTGTGACAGAGGCACAGAGAGTAGCGACAGAGCGTTCTTGTGAGCCATCTACTAGTTCTCTTGACCGGAGCGTGGCACCTGACTGCTTTTCTCTTTCCTTTCAATGGAAACTGTTTCAGAATATTTCAAATATTTTGAGTTTCTGCATCTATAGAGTTGCGGCACATGATCACTGGTAGTGTAGAATCTCTGCCTGGTTAAAGGAAAGAGTTCAGGAGCCCATCGACCCACATTGGAGGAGACCACCTAATCCTCCAGAGAGTGCCACTCCATCTTCCTGGGGTTAGCTCCACATGCAGTAAGGCCATTATGTCTAAGGCCGTCAAGACTTGCAGTCTGAAGATTAGACTTTTGACATGCTGATAAGCAGCAGTGATAACAGAAGCCCACACACTGGCTAGGAATTTTTCAATGAAAGCAGCTGAGACGCTTCTTCATATGCTTCGGTAGGAGCTAATATCAAACTCTTTCTTCCCATTTTCTTTACTCATCAGTGCCTGAACCATGAGGCACCATAGATGTACACCTCATCAGGAGGGTGTATGGGACAGCAGCAAGGGGAGCAGCAGCACAAGAAACAAACAAGGCCACTACTTCTGCCTACATAATAACTATTGTCTTGGAGTGTACAATAATAAATAATGTTCACATGGCTGCCCTAAGCATACAGAGATGGTGACAGAATAGATGCAGGGACTGCAGAGATATAGCCTGATTCTTGCTAATTAGGACTTAAGTGTTGGCTTATGTGCTGTGCTTTTGTTCATTAATAAGCCAGGGCCTCAAAACTGCCTGCTAAGCACAGGCCAAATGCCATGCTGGGGTGCAATTAAACATTCACGTCTAGGAGATGACAGCATTTTAGTGTGGGAGAAGATGACAACACCTGAAGACCACAAAACACTGTGCAGACCAAAGGGAAGGCCCATCATCAGCTCACGGTTCTGACCCAGGTGACTGCTGATGTGTTAGGGAACCATCAGCCAACAGCAGGTAAGTCAAGTTGAGCTGGTGTCCTGCATGAGGGCTGGTCCATTCCATTTGTGCTGCCAATTGTTTCAATAGCGTCTCATGCACCCCACTGGTGAGGAAGGAATTAGCACCCTATGTTTACTGGCACTGTTAAACACATAATATCTATTACTAAACAGATAAGCCAGACATCAGTTATTAATTATGTATAGGAGGATGGTGTAAGCTACCACAGTAATGTCAATGGTACAATGACATAAAATAAGGGCCAGGATGTGCATTGGGTTTGACAACTAAAAATTCATCTATGACCTTAGTGAGTAGTTGCAGTGGACTGGTGAATATGAAAGCCACGTTGCAGTAGATTGAGGTATTAATGAAGGATAAGCATGTGAAGACAAAAAGTACAGATTATTTTTTCAAGAAGCCTGGCTATAAAGAGGAGGATTGAGTAGGTTCTAGAAATGTCAACAGAATTTAAGTATCTTCATGTCTAATGGGAGAGACTTGATCGTCTTCACATCCCACCTCACCCAAATAAGCAAATAAATAAAAAAGAAAGAGAGGGTGACAAGAAACAGTAAATTCAGATTTCTCATGAATGGTTTACCATTCCATTGACACTGTCCTCGCAATAGTGAGTTTTCATGAAATCAGGTCATTTAAAAGTATGTGGCACTTTCCCCCTCTCGCTTGCTCCTGCTTTTGCCATGTGATGTGCCTGCTCTCCTTTGCCTTCTGTCATGATCGGAAGCTTCCTGAGGCCTCCCTAGAAGTACATGTCACCATGTTTCCTGTATAGCCTACACAATCATGAGCAAATTAAACCTCTTTTCTTTATAAATTACTCAGTCTCAGGTATTTCTTTATAGCAATGCAAAAACAACCTCATACATAAGTGTAACAATTAATAGGAGTAAAGAAAGTAATAGCAGGTAACTCTGTAATTGAGAAGGCATAAATTGAGGGAATTGTTTGATGGTTTATTTCCTCTGTGAAGTAATGTGCAGGTTGTCTGCTGAGGGCAAGGGTAAAAGGCTACAGGAGGGTGATTAAAGGCACAGCCATTGTTGCAAATGTGGAGGAAGCTGATTGAAATACACAGAAGTCTTGCCAGGGAGTGCTGATAATTAGTCTAAGACTAGAAACCATGCATGCCTAATAGCACCTAGGTCAGTGCAGGAAAAAGTGAGGGAGTTTTAAAATTGGAAGCAGGATATCAATTGAATAGAGAATTTAAATAAAACAGGAAGGGGCTTTAACTTGAGAGAAAATAGAGGCAACAACTGAGAAAATTTCTCTCCAAGCCAATAACTAATGTGCAGGAGAAAATAAAGGAGCTGAGAGCATGGAAAGCTGTGGTCAGAGTGGCATGTTAAATACAACAGAAGGAGCAGCTTTAATGATGACAGATCACAGGACACAGCCCTGGATATAAGTGGATAAAGCATAAAAGAAGTAAAGGTCATTAGATATGAGGGGGTTAAGGAGCTGTGAAGCGAGACTGACAAATGGCTTATCCACATGGACTTTGAGGTCACCCAGGATGATGGCAGGACACAGATAATGGTGAGCCAAGTACCAAGATTTTCAGTGATAGATGGTAGATGATAATGCTAGAGGGAGTGGATGGCAGATAACAATGATGAAGTAGGCTGGACAACAGCCAAATGGGAGTGGCCTCAGAAAACAGTATTTTATTTTGAAAAAGGCAGAAACATAATGGTTTGGATGTGGCAGTAGGGAGCTACAATAATGCAAACCCATCTCTTTCTACCTGTGGTATGAGGGGCACAGGAGATGAACAACCTCCTATCTACATTGCTTGAAAGGGACTCATCATTTGCGAATAAACACAGACTACTAAGAAGGAATCATAAATCCTTCATGCAAGATCATTCAATGGACACATGAATCTTCTAAAATGGCTGTTTCTTTAAGCTGTTTTGTTATTAATGAGAATTAGCAAGCCATACTCACCACTCTGTGGTAGACATTCTTCCGTACACTGCTGTACATTTATAATCTCTTTGAAAGAAAACCAACCAGTCATCCCAGATACAAAATCTAAAACCTAATTAAATAGGTCATAATATTTCTAAAATTTAGAGGCTACTCATTAAAACAGAATGAAATAAGCTTTGTCGGCCAACTTTAGAATTCTTTCTCATTCCCCATTCACTGCTAGGGATTTGACAGTAACCTTAAGACTTTCCTGTTACCCCTTCAATCTGTCCCTCAAATCCTTCTCTCATATAGCTCTGATAGAGAGCTCTATTTTTTGACATACAAAAAGCTAAACAACTTGAGATCAAAAAATAGGATACACAAATTCTGAGATGATTAGAATATGCCTTAAAATGCTATTTCGCCATAAGGATATATAAAGAACAATACTCTACAAGCACACTCCCTTCTATTATACAATGGGGTAAAAGGATTTTTTGATCTCTAGAACATTATTCCTTTGAGATGAGATTTTAATACCCTACTGCCCTTGCTAATGATGTCGCTGGACTTCATGATAACAATATTCCTTTGGTTATCATGAATCAGCTGTGTCTTTTATGAGCTACTCTGAGACCTTTAGAAGGTCATTATACCTGAGAGAAGAAGGGTTGCCTGACTCACTCGTGGTAGTTCAAGGCAAGAATCTTTGAGCAATCAGCATTCAAGCTGAGACCTGAAGCAGCAGAGGCATGGACATTCAGGGGACTGGGGACTGCAAGAAGTTTAACAGATCTAGATCTTGTAGTACACAGTAGGGAATGGAACTCTATCCACATGCACACATACACTTAGTCCACTTATGACCCCGAACTGCAATATTCAAGTCTTTTAATACTATCAAAATGGAAAAGAAAGGGCTGGGTCTGCCCTTAGCTGGTTGGCTCAATCATATCATCAGTAGGAAAGATCTGTAGGGAAATTGGCCCCTAAGTTCTGTATATTCTTTTCTAGATGGACTACAGATAAGTGATAAAAACTGAGGAGCTAGAGTCGGGGAGCTGGAGAAGGAAAAGTGTAATGTTAAAAATATAACCTGAGCATTAAGAAAAAAACCAATGATGCCACTCTACAGAGATTACAGGATGTCCTACGTAATGTTAAATTAGGTCACTGCTACTGATATAAATTGAAGACTGAAAGTTTAACATGCTTATTTTGTTACCAGGCTTGTGTGAGAAGAAGGGTTGTTTGCTTTACATTGATCCTATTTGGATCCTTCTGTGAAGCTTAAAGTGGCCATGAGACACAGGTGAGGTCATGGTGAAAATGGTAAGCCATTTTAGTTTCTTCCTGCCAACCTTCCTTCCTGAGTCAGGCACTTTCATTTCAATCGCTATGAGATCACATAGTGGAAAGATGTATTCCCAGAGGGTGATACAGTGGAATACTATCCTTAACAGGCAAATCCAAGGCATAGCCAGTCCCAAGTGGATCACTAGTGCAAATCATAAAATACCTAAGTAACTTTTAGGTGACTTTCTCATAAACACCAGAACGACATGAGTTTTCTTAACAAAATATCACAGTGGTTTGAGACCTAGGATGCTTCTAAAACATTGTTATTGCTCCTAGATTTCCTTTGTCAGAGAGTTAGGAGAGAAACAGAGGTTTAATGAGTATCTTTTATCTACAAGTTGTTCAGGTGGGTGCTTTATGGAATTTGTTCATAAAATATGCATATCAGGTATTATTATTGTCTTCATTTTATTGATGAGAACACTGAGGCTCAGAGAGGTTGAGTAAGTAATCTGACGAAGATTCTGCGGAGTAAGTATGTTTAGTCAGCACTGAAGCCCAGGTCAATGGGTTTTGTTTCTAAAACACATATTCTTTTCACTCTACCACATTTCTATTTCAGTGACCAGATATACCTATTTTTCTGACCTAAAAAGAAAGAATGGATTCATTCTCCATAGGCTTCTGAGTTCACAAATCACCATAACCAGTCAACTACCTAAAAGACTGTTGTTAGTCCTCAGCTTTAAACAAACTTTTCTACTTCTCTCAAGTTGAAAGCATATTAGGTTGATTGCTCCCAAGTGATAAGGTTTTAATTCTCTAAAAAAAGAGAAAAAAATCACAATGTACCTAATTTTGAAAGTAAAGCTTAAATTATGAATGTAAAGGACTTCCCATTATGACCTTTGTCCCCAGCTCATAAGTGTGTATGTGTGTTCTTTTTCGTTCCTTTTTTGACATTTAAAAAATTATTTATCTTTTAGAGATGGGGTCTGTCTGTTGCCCAGGCTGGAGTGGACTGGCATGATCACAACTCACTGCAATCTCCAACTCCTGGCTCAAGAGATCTTCCCGCCTTAGCCTCCCAAGTAGCTGGGACTACAGGCATGTGCCATTATACCTGGCTAATTTATTTTATTATAATTTTTAGAGTCAGGTTGTTGCTATGTTGCTTAGGCTGGCCTCAAACTGCTGGTTTCGAACTCCTGGTCTCAAGTGATTCTCCTGCCTCAGCCTCTCTAATGGCTGTGATTACAGGCAAGAAACACTGCACCAGGCAACTCTTTTTCTTTTTTAATGAAATAATAGAGTTAGTAGAAAATAGTTTGCTTTTTAAAGTGCTTACTTAATAAAATAAAAAGTGGGCAACTCGAAATAAAAAAATCAAACAATATCAAAAATATTTAAAAGATTTTTAAAAATCAAAATATAAAATAATACCAAAATTTAAAAACCGGGATTCTATTCCCCAATGTTCTGTTCAAATCTGTCAGATTTATCTTCCCTTGACCCTAAGTAATATCTTGGGCAAGCCCTAGAGCTTCTTTCCTGACCCTTAGTTAATAAGATGTTATCTGGTCACATTCAATCACAATAATAGACTCATTTTAGTAATAAACATCTTAAGACTAGTAATTAAAACTCTTTACTTCACACCAAGTTTCCTCCCCAAGCTTGGCCTGTTCCAGGTTGGCAGCATGAAGTAGGGAAAGGAGAGATATGGTGACCTTTTCTTTGTACCTTTCTAGCTATCCTCTATACCCTAACCACACATACATACTGAGCTGTGGCTTCTGACTCTACTGGGTTTGGGGATGAGAGGCAGTGAGACTGAAATGAAGGAGTGGTTTTATTTAATGGCACAGCTAAAACCGGATTTTGTTCTCTGCACATGGCAGATGTTTAAAGCTAATTCTTTCTTTTATGCAAGTTTTTATACTATCCAGCCTCATTTGTACCTCTTGAAATTTTGCTCATGGCCTATCACCATTCAGGATCAAGACAAAAATTAATGAGCACTTATTGCGTGTGATGCACTGTACAAAGTGCCAGGATATTTATCCAAACTCCTGACAATGCTAAACACAAAACAAAAAGACATATTAGAAAACGAATCTTATTAACTAACTTTTCAACTATATTTCATCATAAAGTCTTACTTTATAAGATAATTGCTGCTATGAAAAAGAGACAGGTCATGGTCTCATTTCCCAGATATTATCTGACTTACGCTATAAATTATATTAGCTCCAACACAGTGTGCACTTTGAACTTAGAAAAGCAATCTTCAGATAGCATGCATTCTAATTCTTGAAATAAGTATGCCCACAAACTGTAGTTTAAGACAGAATAGGTATGCTTCTCATGTTTTAATTCAGTTGAATTTCAGAAGATCTCAGGAATGTACAGAATGAGGATTAAGAATTAATTAATAAGAATTCTTATTAATTAATAATTAATTGCTTGACATAAGAGTAGTTAGGTGATTTCGTGAACTTTAAACTTCCACATCACAGTATGGGGTTGGTTCTAAGATAAGAAACATAATAAATTCTTGCCCAAGCACAGACCTGAATCTCTAGTTGCCTGGAGGCTGACTCAACTGAAATCATGGCGTTTAATGGCACTTGGAAGGTAGACCGGAGTGAAAACTATGATAAGTTCATGGAAAAAATGGGTAAAGACTTTATTTCTTTGTGGCTTATTCTTTGTTTTCTTACAAACATTTTTCTTTCTAACTCCTAAATCTCTAGGAGATTACAGATAGCTTACGGATAGCTCCTAATGTGGTAGTGAGGATCCAGAAGATGTTCAGAGGAGGGAAACCATATTCTCACTTCTTACATTAGGAAGAATCCACTATCTCACTAATGGAAGAAGAGATTCTTTGAGTGCTGTCCTCTGAAACACACCAAAAAGATCCAGATATGTTTCCTTCACTCTTTAACTGAAAAATGACTTTTTTGTTGTTTACAGTAAGAAAATGGCAGCGTGTAATGATAACTTCCACATTTGAAAATGTTAAATTCTAGGAGATGGAAAAGCAAAGACCATATAAGAAAGTAATGAGAAAAAGTTCTCTTAAAATTTATAGCTCTGAATAAGTTAGATTTAATTCTCATTTCTTCTAACTTACAAAAGTTTTGGAATAATCTTGAGAAGCTATGTATTTTCTTCAGGGAGGCTTAATTTAACTGATTTATAAATGGATACCAATACTCTGGCAGCCCATATACTACACAAGACAGGCAAACAAATTTGTGTCATTCCCCTAAAAGAAAAATCTGCATCAATTATAGCTTACAGTTTAGGAATTCTAAGTTTAAATTTATAAAATTTGTAGATTCTTACAGTGATTTTGGCTATAACATTTGCTAATTTTCTCATTTTTGTGTCAGTCAGAAATGCCACAAGAAACAGAGAATTATAAAGTTCAAAATTTTAAAGCCACTATGAAAAACAAAGGGGCATTTAAGAAAAAAGAATACTGTATATGTAGAATTAAATATGTGCTTCCTCATAAATATATGAATACACATTTTAATCCTTCATTTGATATTTCTAGAACTTGATTTACTTAACACTGAAATGAACAGTTTGTTAATCTTATTAAAGTTGTTCAGCTCTAAGATTCTATAATTCTGTACTGTACTTAATTTTTCTCAAGTTTTTGAAAAACACTTTAATCAGTCCTCTTGATCTGATTGAAACTGAACTTCTATAGAAGCAATCTGAATGCTCTTGTGCAAAGGCAATGCTACCGAGTTTTCTTTCTACCCTCAAAATAAACAAACAAAACATAACTTGGAAAAATAAACGCTTCCTATGGGATTTGACTTTATTTTCTCCATTGTCTTACCTTTTGCAGGTGTTAATTTAATGAAAAGGAAACTTGCAGCTCATGACAATTTGAAGCTGACAATTACACAAGAAGGAAATAAATTCACAGTCAAAGAATCAAGCACTTTTCGAAACATTGAAGTTGTTTTTGAGCTTGGTGTCACCTTTAATTACAACCTAGCAGACGGAACTGAACTCAGTGTAAGAACATTTTTTATGAGCAATGCATTCTTGATTTTTCTACCCAATATTAAAATGATCTCTGCTCTATTTCATTGGTTTGTTTAATTAATGCAGGTCTCCTTCATTTACTGAAGAAGCCAATGAAGTTTGTCTATGTTACATATTGCACAAATTGGCAGGGTTATCTAAGTATTATGCTTTTATTTTTATACGCATCTGTGAAGAATCTGAATTGAACAATAAGAATTAGAAAAAATATCTTTTGAATGACTGAGTGTAGACTTATTCATAAAAAAATTAAAATTGTGTTTTTAAACAGTACAGCAACAGAAGCTTTTAGAGTTAATATGTAACTTAACTGTAATAGCAATTTAATATGTTGAAATAATAAAAGAAATGAACAAATGAACAAATGAGTGAGTTACCAAAAGCTTTGATGTAGTGCAGGTCATTGGGAGTGTACCTTTTCATGTTTAAGATAACACATTTTAGGAAGTCATCATTTTCAACAAATTTTTTAAAAACTTTTTTAGCCTCAACATTTTTCTATTTAAATTATGTATGTTTGTAATGACAATTTAACTACTGAATGTTTTATCAGTTATGCCTTTCTTTAATTAGTTCCACAATCACACAAATTAAAACAAGCACAGAGTTGTTAACCTCTCCATGAAACTTATTAACCATGTTAATAAGTTAACCATGACTATATTTCTGGATATGTAACATGAAAGATTCAGAAAGAAGCCCTGCTCATCTGCCTTAAAATTCAGCATATGGAAATTATTTAAGAGAAGAAACATAATGGTTATCAACACATACTCTATAGCCCAATGGTCTAGGTTCAATCCTGACTGTGACTTTAGGTGAATCACTGGGCCATTTTACAGTCTCCTCTTCTGTAAAGTAGGATAATAGTATCGATTTCATAGGGTCCCCATGAAGATTAAATGAAAAAGTGTGTCTACAGAACTTAGAACAGTGCCTGACATGTGTAAGACCCTAATAAATGCCATTATTGTTATTATTATTATTATGTAGGGGACCTGGAGCCTTGAGGGAAATAAACTTATTGGAAAATTCAAACGGATAGACAATGGAAATGAACTGAATACTGTACGAGAAATTATAGGCGATGAACTAGTCCAGGTGAGTTGTAACATTTACAGCTATTTTCAAAAGGCAAAAATTACTACAAAACAATAATTTTTGTCACTGCTGAGCTAGATCTTCAGTAAACAGACTTGTTTGCTCATAAATCTTACTGATTTTAAAAATATTGTATAGCTATTTTCTGATGCCTATTTACTAAAGAGAACTTATATATGTCAAATGATCAATGCCTATTTTAACCGAAAATGTAAATGACTACAAACCAACAAGTGTTTTAAAATGGCTGTATCCTATATCTGTATAAAATCTTGCTATCAAGTACAAGAAAAAATAGTATAAACTCATACTCATATAATATATATGAACATATACAATATAAAAATAGTATAAACTCATATAGTATAAAACTATAATACCAATATTTTTCTTAATTTAGATGTAAATCTTAAAGATAAATTCTTCTGTTTGCTAACACCTTTCAGACTTACGTATATGAAGGAGTAGAGGCCAAGAGGATCTTTAAAAAGGATTGAACATTATTCTTGGAGCACAGCCCAAAATACAAATTGGACAGAAGATCTATATTGTACCAGAACTGTTTCTTTCACCCCATCAAGTATAAGGTTACTGACTGATTGGTCCTTTTATAAACATTGGTATATTTCCATTCGTGCCAAAGCAAAATAAGTAAAAGCTAATTAGGATTTAATTTGTTTTATATTCTCTAAGACATATATTTACTAAAAGAATTTGTGACATTTTAAAAAACAAAAATAAACATTGTGTCCATGTTGCTTTACATGTAGCCTTGCCTTTTAAAACAAAAAGTATGTGAATATGAATTGACAGATTGTTTTGGTAGAGAGAGGGTCTTCCTCTGTCCTTCAGGCTGGAATGTAGTGGAGAGATCATAGCTCGCTGTAACCTCAAACTCTTGGACTCAAGTAATCTTCCTGCCTCAGCCTTCTGAGCAGCTAGGGCTATAGGTACACTTCACCATGCCCAGCTAATTTTTGTTTTCTTTTCTTTTTATTTTTTTTTTAGAGATAGGGTCTTGCTATATTGCCCAGGCTGGTCTTGAATCCCTTGCCTCAAGTGATCCTCCTGCCTCAGCCTATCAAGTTGCTTTTTTTCTTTACATTTGATAAACTGAAAACATAGGCTGCATATGACTCTTTAACATCTTGCACTGGTTGTGAATACTTTTCTGGCACTGGTTGTAAGTAATATCTATTATTACAAAAATAATATATGCTCAACCAGAAAACTTAGACATAAGAAACACAAATGTAAAATAAGTATTTCCATAACTCATAATCCAGAGATAATTGCCATTCTAATTTTAAGATATCCTCCCAGTCCTCTTCCCTGGGGATAGATATTTCCCAATACATACCACTTTGAATAGGATGACAGGAAATAAATGATGTACTAATTCAAATTAAATTATTGTATTACATTTTTCTACACATCAGTGATTCCCAGGCTTGGCTGAAAATCAGGATCATCTGAGAAACTTAAACAATTTCTGCATTCTTAATCTCCACTGTTATTCTATTCTATCAGAATCGCTAATAGAACCAAGAATTCTAGAAAATTTCCTGGTGATTCTGATGCAGCCTGTCCACTAACTAGTTTTTGAGAACAATGGAGATATCAGCTATCAATGTTATTTTTAACCACCCCCCTTCTTTTTTGTTGTTGTGGTGGTTTTCTTCACATAAACACATACATTGTCAATTTTCCAGGGCTCAAAAAGTTTCCTTTTATTCATATTTTCACATGACATACTATTTCATGTGCTTTATGTAATTGTATTTTAGCAAGGTATATATTAGGGGATGGAGAGAGGGGTCAAATTTTTAAGCATTTGCAGCTGCAACTCTGGACTTTTGACAAATTCTTTTTGACACTGATGCACATAACGGTTTAACATTTACATAGTTCTTACTACTTGCCCCACACTGTTCTAAGCAGTGACACATACATTAAAATGTAGGAAGGAAAATGTTTGAGTACCTGATGAAAATGAATAGATTAGAGAGTGTGTAATCTTTGAAAGTTGATACTGTGTGTTCTCACTTATAAGTGGGAACTAAATAATGTATACACATGGACACACCAGAGTGTAGAATAATAGACGCTGGAGACTTGGAAGAGTTGTAGGGTTGGCCGGGGGCCGGGGTGAGGGATGAGGACTTATTTAATGGGTACAATGTACATTATTCAGGGGGCGATGGTTACAGCCCAGACTTTACCACTATGCAATATATCCATGTCACAAAACTATACTTGTACTCCTCAAATTTATACAAAAAAAACCTTAAATCTATGTTCATTTTATAATTTCATAAAAATCTTCACATAGGAAATAGTAATTATTCAGATTTTCACATGCTTTTCTTCATAAAAGCTCAATATGCTTCTATCCCTCTAATCTTATGTGTCTACCATATATGAATCAGGAAAAGGTAGGTATTAATCTCACTGGAGAGAGACAAAGGCACAAAGAAGTTTATTATCTTGTCTAATATTGTACAAAGTCCATGATGAACAGAAAAATTAAATGTAGGTCTTGACTTTCAGCCTAGATCATCATTATCTATGCTATTACTCAGCCTTTTATAAACAAAAATATATTAAGAAAAAAATGTGCTTAATTCCTCAGTGGCACCCAAGAATAGCACTCTAAATGAGTCAGGTCAGACTGTAAAATAACGGTGTTCAGTGATTAGACACTTATCTATTTCTAGTCTCACTGCAGGCTTACTTTTTTCACCATTTATATCCTTTCTAGAATTAAATTTCCACTATGTATTAGTATTGGAGAGCAGCCTATTATTTGTTAAGTGACTTCCATTTCAATAACCCTTTTTTGGGAAAACTAACCTTGTCATTACACCACCGCGGCTGACCAAAAGAGGGCCCAAGAGCAGTCAATCGACCACAATTGGGCCAGATCATGAGCTCTGTGTAGAAGGAAAAATAACAACTAACTGAACCCACAAGAACCTCTTTTTAGGGAGTTTGAATTTGAGAAGTACAGAGTTAGTAGTTGATAGGAAGGAAAAAGGCTTAAGGAGGACAAATAGAGCAGACAATAAGTAGAAGTCATGAGTACCTGAAACTATGAATAAGTAGAAACCATAGGGTAAACAGCAGAATGTTGGGGCAGTCAGAAGCAGGTGTAGTAGTAGAAGCTGAAATATTTACACATGCAATACAGTATCTGGGATTTGCTTCAAATTGCTTTCTCCCCAATCTAGGGTTGGGGAGGAAGATTGATACAAGTTGGCAATTCTTACAGCTGTTGCAAAGTGCCTGACACATAACACATGATAGGCTCACTGAATAGGAACATAGGAATTCATTATACTCATCTCTGTAGTACTTTTGTATGTATTTGAGATTTTCCATAACAAGAAGTTAAAAATATAGTATTTACATACACATATAACTCCAGAATCCAGCCACTTTCCATCACTTCCACTGCTATCACCTTAGTATGAGACACCATTATCTTTTTCCTAGATTACTGTTATAACTCTCTAAAAAGCCTACAAACTTCTACCTTCCCCACTCCATCCCTTTAGTCTCTTTTTCTACACAGCAGCCAGAAGGATCCTTTAAAAATCTAAATCTGATACGTCACTTCTCTGCTGAAACTGTTGCAATGGCTCCCATTTTCACTCAGAGGAAAAAGCCAATGTTCTTACAATGACCTGTAAGACCCTGAATGATCAGATTCCCTGTTACCTATCCAACACATGGTCCTGTTTTTCATGAAATATCTGGGGGAAGAGTGTTTAAAACAGAGGAAACACCCTGGAGCAAAGACACCAAGGCAGTGGCAAGCCTCATAAATTTGAAGAAAATAGCCTGGAAAGAGTCCCCAAGATCACCCAGAGCGGACCAAAAACAAGACCAATGTTCAGGAAATACAGGCTGATTCAGCTTTCCTAAAATTTAGGAATGATGTAGTGAAAGAGACTGGGTTTTAGAATCACAGACTTGCCCAAATTCTTGTCTTCCCATTTACTGACTAAAATTCAAGTTCTGATTCTCAATTTTTCTCATTTGAAAAATGGGGAGAATATAATGATTTTCTGAGCTTGTTGCTAACTGAGGTATTATGTATAAAACATCGAGTGTAATGCCCAGCATATACCTGGTACTCAAATGTAACACAAACATGTACCCTTCTCCTGTAGAGAAAATGGGGTAAAGTATATCCTGAGCAGATGGGAAAACTCGTTTCTTAAAATACCTCTCATGGAGTCCGCGTGAGAGAGTGAGCCTTGGCCTGGTAGATGAGAACACTTAGATCCGGTCCAGTCTGTGACATAACTAGCTGGGGACTTTGGGAGAGCCTCTTCATCTCTTTGGAATGTAGTTTAATCATCTTTAAAATGAGAGGATTGAACTAGATCTCTAAATTTTCTTTCAGTGCTAAGATTCTATGATGTCTCAATAACATTTAGTGATTCCTTCCTTTCTTAAGCAGCCCTTTTGGTGCGGGTCACAAGGGACAGGGCACTAGAATAATGGAAGGTAGAATGGGAAGAGGGAAATATTTACATTATAAAGTATGGCTGGTTTCATGGGTGTATGGCTTATGCAGGCTCAGAGGGCCCTCTGTGCTCAGTTTAATGCTCTTCTCTTACTGTCCTAAAATTCTCAATACTTTTTGAACAACTTTTGCATTTTCATTTTACACAGGGCCCTGAAAATTATGTGGCTGGTCCTATTTCTATGGATTGACTATTAATAAGTACAAAAGATATTTTCCTATGAGGAACTAGAGAGAATGGCAGCAAGATATCTCTAGGCACCTAAAGAGGGGTGGATGGATGGAAAAGATAGTTGCCTGAGATAAAATGGAAATGAGATAAAGTTATGTGGGGATGGGGAGGGGAAAAAGGAGGTAGATGGTCACTTCAGCATTATAAAGTGCTGCTTTACTTTTTGCTACTTGCTTTCTCTAAACTATAGTATTAGAATGCCATCTGCTGGCCAAGGATACACTCTTTCAGAGGTTTCCAATGCAGTGTCTTTGCTGCATTTCAGTGTCTAGGGAGTGTTCCAGAAAGGTCTGATATACCATATTCTATACTTTAAAATGATAATTATTAAATGTTTCTTCAGTTCCAAACTCCATATTAAACAAAGCTAATACAAAGACTCCTCTTGAACTGATCCACTAGAACTGCTTTCATTTATTGAACAAAAAATAATTTTAAAAAAGCACTATGTGCCAGGCAGAAAGTATTTAATGATGAACACTATTGGTAGAGATACTTAGGTCATTAAGAATTTCCTCAAATGGATACAAATTCTCAGGCTCATCTTGGGTCTGAATCAAAGTACCAAGAATAGCATCATCATCTTCAGCATTGGATGGTCATCTAGAGTAGGGTTATACTTTCACTCAGTGTGTGCTAATAATGCAGGATGCTGTATATTGCCTTCAGGCCCGAGGACCAACCTTCAGGCTATTGTCTGGAACAGATTTTACTGGAGAATTGACTGGAAAAGAAGAGTATGCAAGACAATGGCAGAAGATGAAAGTTAGGAGCAAATGATGGAAATCAATAGTCATGGATAAAGCACAGTGTTCCAGAGGGCTTCTCTCATCCATATATATCCTCATTGAAGAATCCATTAGAATGATGGATTGCGAGAAGTCCTCCCTGCCATGTAATCAAGATTATCAGGAATGAAAGGGGGAGCTTAAATAATTAGTAGTTAGGACTGCTGTGAAGTGAAGGAGTAGTAGAACTCTGAAGGAGGGCAGGCAAGGAAGTGCTCCCTAAATGTCAGTACAGTTTCAAAGTCACATCTCTCAGATTACAGGTAGTGAAACTTGTTCTTATCAAACGATTCTGGCACACTCACTATATTCACTGGAGAAAACACCTGAAAGTCAAAGAACAGTACTCTTCGTAAACTTGAAAACAAAACATCCTTTAGGTAAAGGAGTATATGCTCAATGTCATTTCTTGGTTTCAATTTAGAAACTTTTTTTTTTTTTTTTTAGACGGAGTCTTGCTCTGTCACCCGGGCTGGAGTGCAGTGGCCAGATCTCAGCTCATCACAAGCTCCGCCTCCCGGGTTTATGCCATTCTCCTGCCTCAGCCTCCCAAGTAGCTGGGAGTAAAGGCACCCGCCACCTCGCCTGGCTAGTTTTTTTTATTTTCTAGTAGAGACGGGGTTTCACCGTGTTAGCCAGGATGGTCTCGATCTCCTGACCTCGTGATCCGCCCATCTCGGCCTCCCAAAGTGCTGGGATTACAGGCTTGAGCCACCGTGCCTGGCTCAATTTAGAAACTTTTTAACAAGATTTTTTTTTAAAGGATACTGAAGGGCACAAATGTGACACAGAACTTCCTCTCTTTAACATATACTCGGAACACAGAAACCTCGGTGAGGATGGAGGTTATTTCACAATCCCAGTCCAGACTGTTTGTCCTGCGTGTTCCCATGGCACAAGGTGTTCAACTCCAGCAATACCATTACTCTGAATTCAATCTGCTTGCCTGCCTCCTCTAGTTTGTGAGCTATATGAGGGTAAGGATAGGGTCTTATATCTGTACTCTACACTGTATCCCTCTAACACATAGTAAATATTAATGATTGTAATTTGGGGCATGCTGGGCAGCCCCAGCCTCAAGAAAGCCAGCTTTCCCTATTCTTTCTTATACTCAGAAGATCTATTGAGGGAATCAGTCCTTGTTGTTCTTTACAAAGAGATAAACTTATTTTGAACCAGATCACCATAGCCATATCTGATTAGGTCAAAAATGGCCACCTGATCCAAGGGCAGTCAATTTCTATACTTGAGAGCAGCCAATGATAGAACTTTGTCCAAGACCAATAATTCTCATTAATTAAAACCAGGTTTTAATTTGAGTCTGTTGAGAATTTGACTTCAATACACAGGAAAAGTCATTAACTAGTAATGATGGGCAAAAGTTAAAAGATACAGATGGAAAAGCAAACAACAGAGGACACGAGGTAAAAGCAGCCATAAGTTCTAGTAAACAAAAACTGGATAGAAGAAAAGAGGGGTGAGATAACATTTTTAGATGTGGAAGTAATGAATTCTTGCTTCTGGTGGATAAAAAGATAACTTGTTCAGTATAGGCTCCTTGTACTCTGAGTAGCCAAGAATACATATTCCTTTAACCAAATATGCATCAAGCACCTACCACGTGCTAAATATGACATGAGTTTTAGTGGTGGACAAGACTAATCTATTTTGTTCCCATGGAACCTCAAATCTAGCTTAGCTTAGAATCTAGACATGGAAGACATATTGAACAAGTAAAAATTATTGTGATAAGTATGATAAAGGAGTAAAGGTAGGCTCTCATAGAAATATATGCTATCTTGAATTATACTTTCCATTGAACTATTTTTCATAAGATGCTTGATTGTATGGACTTTCTTGAATTCTTAAAGGGCCTAACTCACATTTCAGACTCCTGTTATCCTTATTTTCATACAAATTGGCTCCTACACACAAGCGAGAAATCACAAAATCTAAATAAAGGCTTTCTTTAAAAAACATAGCACTAACTCAGATACAGTTAAATGCAACTCCTTCTACCACTACAACATTTATTAATACATGGTGTTTCCAATTAGCCAGATATTTTTCAAAGTGCTTTATAATACCAATTCAAGTTCGTCATCACAACAAAGTCTGTATAACAAGAACAATTATTGCTAGTCTCATTTTACACATGAGAAAACTGAGGCAGAGAGAGGTTATATAACTTGCCCAAGGTCAACAGCCGTAAGTCGCTGAACCAGAATTTGGACCCAAGCAGTCGTCCTAGAGTCCAAATTCAATTTTACTTAATGTGGTTATGCAGATAAATTTTCATTCAAAATATCATCCATCAAATATGTATTAAGCATGACTTACATGCAGGCACTATGTGCCAGGTGCTGATGTAGGTGTTACAGATATGACAAAGAACAAGACGGACAAAAATCCCTGTCATCATGGAAGGGATACAGATAACAAGCAAGAGAATGAAGTGAAATATATAGTACATTAGATGATATAAGTGCTATTGAGAAAAATAAAACCAGAAAGAGGGATGTGGAGTGTCAGAGGTGAGATCACGGATGCACTTTTAAATAGAGACTCAGATAGCACTGAATACGTAACATTTGAGCAACACCCTGAAGCAAGTGAGAGAATGAACCATTCTGTTTTAGTCAGAGCCCTGGATTTGGATCCTTGAGCCAGTGGCGGTCTTAAAAAGAGCCTTGGAATTACACTGAGGGTTCCTGGGCTCTGTGATATAAACAGTCTAGGGCTGGATACAGTAGCTCACACCTGCAATCCCAGCTACTCAGGAGGCTGAGGCAGGAGGATCCCTCGAGCCCAGGTCAAGGCTGCAGTGAGCCATGATCATGCCACTGTACTCCAGGCTGGGAGAGACTCTGTCTCAAAAAAATAAATAGCCTAATTAGCATAGCCTATGGGGGCTCAAAGTTTCTAGCTGAGGAAGAACAGAGTAATGTAACAAAATAAGCATTATGAAACAAGCAATAGACTCCTTCTATCTTTTGAACTCCTTCTATCTAGGATTATTTTGTGAAGCAACAATACTGAAAACTTTATGAACTCTATTCTTCCCAGTTTCTAATTGTTATAAAACCAACACATGATCGATGTATTTAGTCTGCCTGGGTTACAAACTGATGAAGTCATTCTCACAATAGGGAGAGTAGCCTTGTCTTCCTGTGGGGGTCATTTTACTCATTCCCTTAGGTTCCTAGGGAGTACCCTTAATCCCCAGGCAAGAGTCACTCTATGAAAAGAAAGTTGTTTATGAAATTTAGCATGCATTGGAATGATGAAGAAACAGAGAAAAACACCACAGATGTACTATTCCTACATTCTATAACTTTGACCACTAATGAACCATGAATCTGTATCCCTCTTAAGTTGATTTAGGTTAGCTTTTTGGTGTCATCTTTTACCTTCTATGCCTCATGCTTTTCAAAATCAAGTAACATTTCCCCAACTTTGAGGTACTTGTTACAATACTCCAACAGCTTAAACGAACAGAACTGCATCTTTATGTGGACTACTTGCCAACATAGAAAATAGGGGGAAAATACACATTTTCTTTTGAACTCTGAGAATACTCTAAATTTGTCATTTATTTTTTAAGCATGGGAACATCTTTTCAAAAGAAATCCTCATGGAAGTCTAACAATACCTACACTGTCAACTCTACTCTGCACCTAGAAGAGGGTACACTAGCTCATTCTTCATGCAACAGTACTTGAGGTTTTCCACTTTAATACGCCTTTCAGGGAGTAAAGAATGGCATAACCTGAGGTTGTCACAAGAAGCCATTATCTGAAGCATCTGGACTTGTTCAATCAGATCTGAGTACAAAGTACTGGACTAGAAGGTGTCCTCAAAGTCTTACAATGGGTCCTGGAATATTGGGGTTTAGCTGGCAGCAGAACCTCCTCCTTTCATATCTATCACTACCTTTTAGCTATCAGCTGGAACATGGGGGCCAAAAGGGCTTAGGTGTCCTGTACCTCACAGACCTAGTATCTTCTAAGCTTTTCTACTTTAATTTTCTCAGCACCTGAAAAATTCACCTTTTAAGACCTTAAAGAGCCCCATTTAAGATATAAAGGCAAGAGCCAGGTGTGGTGGCTCACACCTGAAATCGCAGTGCTTTGGGAAGCCAGGTGAAAGAATCACGTGAGGCCGAGAGTTTGAGACCAGCCTGACCAACAGTGAGACCCTGTCTCTCCCTCTCTCTATATATAAAAATACATAAAGAGAATTATTTAAGAATTGCTACCCTGATTGCTTCCAGACAGTCCAATTTAATAAATTACAGGAATTATCTGTTTTAGAACTTTAAGGTTGATTTAGTCCCCTAATGAAGACCAATGTGACTTTTTGTTGTGGGGAAGGTGAAGACTGTCAAGCATTAATATTTTTTGGGGGGGGTGGGGGTTCTTTTAAGGTGGTAAGATATATATAATATACAATTTGACATTTTAACTATGTTGTATATATAATTCAGTGACTATTAATTATATTCATAATATTGCGTAATCATCACCACCACCATCTATTTCTAAAACTTTTTCATAACCATAAACAGAAACTTTCCATTAAGCAATAACACCTAATTCCCCCATCTCCCAAGCTCCTGAAGAATCAAATATTTTCTCCCATTCTATAGATTGTCATTTTACATGTGTCTGGCTTATTTCATTCAGTGTTTTTTCAAACATTATTTTAAAACACTTAGCATTATTTCAAGAATCATCCATGTTGTAGCACATATCAGAACTTCATTCCTTTTCATAGCTGAGTAATAAATAATTCAAGATACATATAACTACATTTTGTTTATCCATTTATGGACAGTTGAGTTGCTTCTACTTTTTGGCTATGGTTAATAGTGCTGCGATGAAACAGCATACTTGGTGTATAGTTGGTGTACAAGTATCTGAGTCTTTGTTTTAAATTATTTGGGATATATACCTAGAAGTAGGATTGCTAGGTCATATGGTTCTTCTTTAACTTTTTGAGGAATCTCTAAACTACTTTCCATAATGGCTCCATTATTTTACATTCCCACCACCAATGTTAAAGGATTTAAGTTTTTCCACATCCTTGCCGACTCTTGTTTTTTTCTGTACTATTATTACATTATTATTGCCATCCTAGTAGATGTGAAACAGTATCACATTGTGATTTTGATTTGCATTTCCCTAATGACTAATGGTGTAGAGCATATTTTCAACTGCATGTTGGCTATTTGTATATCTTCTTTGGAGAAATGTCTGTTCAAGTCCTTTGATCAGCACTTTTTTTAACTGGGTTCTTTTTGTTGTGGAGTTGTAGTATTCTTTATATATTCTGTATATTAAATCTTTATCAGATATATGATTTACAAATATTTTCTTCCATTCTGTAAATTGTCTTTTTACTTTCTTTATAGTGTTCTTAGATGCCCAAAAGTTTTCAATTTTGATGAAATGCAACTTACCTATTTTGTTGTTGTTGCTTGATGTTAGCTGTGGGTTTTTCATTATACCCTTTATCAAGTTGAGGAAGTTCCCTTCTATTCCCAGTTTTCTGCATGTTTTTATTAGGGAAAGGTATCAGATTTTACCAAATGCCTATTCTGCTAAATTGAAAAGAAATGTTTGTCTTTTTTCCCTTTGTTTTACTAATGTGGCATATTATGCTAATTGACTTTCTTATGTTGAGGTATCCTTGCATTCCTGGGATAAATCTCACCTGGTAATGGTACATAATCCTTTTAACATGCTGTTGGTTTGGGTTTGCTAGTAGTTTTTAAGAATTTTTTTTTTTTTTTTTTTTGAGACAGATTCTTTTTTTTTTTTTTTTTTTTTGAGACGGAGTGTCACTCTGTTGCCCAGGCTGGATTGCAGTGGTGCGATCTCAGCTCACTGCAACCTCTGCCACCTGGGTTCAGGAAATTCTCTTGCCTCAGCCTCCCAAGTAGCTGGGATTACAGGTGCCTGCCACTGCACCTGGCTAATTTTTGTAGTTTTAGTAGAGACGGGGTTTCACCATCTTGGTCAGGATGGTCTTGAACTCCTCAACTCATGATCCACCCACCTCGGCCTCCCAAAGTGCTGGGATTACAGGCATGAGTCACGGTGCCCTGCCCTTTTTGAGAATTTTTGTATCTACATTCATAAGGGATACTGGTCTGTAATTTTTTATAGCGGTAAAAGCATATAACATAAAACTTACCATATTAACCATTTTCAAAAGTACAGTTTAGTGGTGTGAAACATATTCCTACAGTCATGAAACAGATCTCCAAAACGTTTTCATCTTGCAAAACTATAACTCTATGCCCATTAAACAACTGGCCTTTTCCTTCTGTCCCCAGCCCCTGGTAACCACCACTCTACTTTCTGTTTCTAGGAATTTGACTACTTAAGATACCTCATGTAAGTGGAATCATATGGTATTTGTCTATCACTGGCTTATTTCATTTAGGATAATGGCCTCAAGTTTCATCCATGTTGTAGCATTTGACAGGATTTCCTTCCTCTTAAGGCTTAATGATATTCCATTGTATGTACATAATACATTTTTTAATCCATTCACCTGATGATGGACATTTGGCTTGCTTCCACCTCTTGGATATTGTGAAAAGTCCTGCTATAAACATGGGTGTGCAATATCTATAATTTTCTTTTCTTGTGATGTCATTATCTGCCTTAGTATGAAAGTATTCGCTTAAAAGAATGAGTTAGAGAGTGCTCTCTCAGTTCTATTTATTGGAAGAGTTTGAGTAAGAACAGAGTTAATTCTTCTCTAAATGTTTGATAAAATTCACCAGAGAAGTGATCTACTACTGGACTTTTCTTTGTTGGAATGTTTTGATTACTGATTGAATCTCTTTCCTTGTTATAGGTCTGTCCAGCTTTTCTATTCATCTAAGTTATCTAATTTGTTGACATACAATTGTTCATAGTATTGTCTTATAATCCTTTTTATTTCTGTAAAGTTTGGTGGTAATATGTACACTTTCCTTTATGATTTTAGTTATTTGTGTCTTCTCACCTTTTTCTTCGTGTAGCTAAAGTTTTGCCAATTTTGTTGATCTTTTCAAAGAACCAATTTTGGTTTCATTGATTCCCTCTATGGGTTTTGTATTCACTATTTCATTTATCTCTGCTCTAATCTTTATTATTCCCTGTCTTTTGATAGCTTTGAGGTTACTTTGCTCTCCTTTTTCTATTTCCTTATGTTGTAAAGTTAGGTTGATTTGAGATCTTTCTTTGTTAATGTAGGCATTTACAGCTATAGATTGTCTTCACTGCAATCTACAAGTTTTCCTAAGTTGCATTTTCATTTTCATTTGTCTCTAAGTATTTTCCAACTTCCCTTATGATATCCTTTTTGAACCACTGGTTGTTTAAGAGTATGTTAAATTTCCACATGTTTGTGAATTTTCCAGTTTTCCTTCTGTTATTAACTTCTAACTTCATTTCATTGTTGTCAGAGACCTTTCTGACTTCAATTTTTAAAACTTTGTTGAAACTTGTTTTATGCCTTAATATATAATATATCCTGGAGAATGTTTCATGTATACCTGATAAGACTGCATATTTTGCTGCTGTTGGATGGAGTTCCATATGTGTCTGTTAGGTATAGTTGGTTTACAGTGTTGTTCAAGTCCCCTATTTTCTTATTGCTCTTCTGTCTAAATGTTCTACCTATTATTAAAAGTGAAGTATGAAAGTTTCCAAAAATTTTTGTAAAACTGTCTATTTCCCCCTTCAATTCTGTCAATGTCTGCTTCATATATTTTGATTCAGCAATTTCTTGGTTGCTGTAAACTTTTGACTGTTTTCCAGCATTCTGACAAAGTTATTTCAGACATCTTTTGCTTGTTTTTCAATGCTGCTGTGGAGGGACAGAAACTTGGAGTGGCTATTCCACCATTTTGAACACAGGTCACCCAAGGTGACTTCTGACACTAGCTTTCACTAGAACAGAAAAAAAAAAAAAAAACACCACCAATAAATCTGTTCTCCAACACGCATATTTACAGATATGAACAAGAAAGCTGAGCTTCTCCAGTAGAGGCCTTAAGTCACCTTCTCTGCATCTATCTCTTCCATTCCATGTTGGTCCTTGAGTAATCCCTAAGGAATCACAGCATTCCATGAAATTTAGTTTAAAAAACACTATTATAAATCATTAAAGCCCCTTGATACTTACGTGTCTACTGCCTGTGATTTGATGTCATAAACAGTTGAACAATAATTTTGGACTAGATGATCTCTTGCTTATTTTCTGATTTACTTTTTTCCAACAAACTTTCCAACTTCTAGTTAATAAAATGCATTTTCATTGAGAAAATTTGAAAAATATGGAAAAGCACAAAGAATAAAACTATCTGTGATCCCATCTTCCAAGGATAACTTCTGTTAACATGGTTACAGTTGTCACACTTATAAGTCTAATTCTGGTCAATATTTTATATATAGCAATGATCACCTTAGCACCCATTTATTTATTCTAAATTAACAGCTTTTTAATTCCAAGCCTAGGTTTTCATTTCAAGCACAGGTTTCCTATGCGTGGAAACCTATAATCTTTATGAGATAAAAACACGTCACCTATTGACTAACCTTTGAAACTCCATCCTCAATGACTGCCTCTCTAACACCTTTCAATAAAACAAATAACGGGTTGATGGCTGATGATTAGCTTAATGAAATTTCAAAGTTGTAGGTTTCAACATCTTTGTCATTTGTGCCTACTAGTCAAGCTCTGCTCTAATGAAGTTGTTTTTAAACTTTTAAAAGCAGAAGGATGCTTTGTTTTGAAATAAAATCTTGTTATGAAATTCTAAAATATAAACAAAACTAAGTTTTTATGGTTGAAGTCTGTTTATACATGTATAAGTAAGTAGCACAAAGAGGTTTAATTGTATCTGACTAGTGTGTTCACAGCCAGTTCTGCTCAGCCTTCCAAATACCCAAATCATTATGCAGAACCCCAGGCTCTGTGATACTGTTTGAAAACTTCATTGCTCTGTTATATGTCCTCAGTCAGTATTTTTAATGAATCAGTTGGTATTGCTTCTGTATCTCTTATGGCTCCTTGGACAATGCCTGACACACAGCAGGTATTAAAAAGTATTTACTAAAATTAAAGAAGGAAAATCCACAAAAGGGAAAAGACGGGCACGTATCCATTACTAGTACTTCAAAACATCTCAGTAAGTATCCCCGCTGAGAGTATAGATCAGTAGTGTTAGATCCCACTGGTATCATACACCATTATGTTCTAAAACACAAAATTTTACAAGTATTTTTTTGACTGGGATTGTGTTAGTGGTTGCAGAATTTAACAAAATATTGTTGAATACATATTAAATTTCTTTCATGTGGAAGACACTGTTCGAAGAGCTGTGGAGATTGCAAGATGGCAAAAATACTGTCTTTCCTTTAAAAAACACTTAATACTTGCTAGGTTCTGTGGCTTATGCCTGTAATCCTGGCAGTTTGAGAGGCTGAAGCAGGAGGATCACTTGAAATCAGGAGTTTGAGAAAAGCCTGGGCAACATAGTGAAACCCCATTTCTACAAAAATAAACATTAATAAAAAGCAAGCCTGGCATGGTGGTGTGTGCCTGTAGTGCTAGCAACTGGGAAAGCTGAGTGGAAGGATTGTTTGAGCCCAGGGTTTCAAGGTTGCCATGAGCTCTGATTGCACCACTGCACTCCAGCATGTGTGACAGACCAATACCCTGTCTCAAAACAAATTAACAAAACTTAATACTCTAACAGGAGAGAAAATCTACATAAAATTCCTACAAAGCAAGCCAATGTGCCAGACAATATCAAGAAAATTTCAGTGTTTTTTGGGCCAGAGGTGGGGACATTTTGAAAGATGACCAATCTAACAAATAGCTCCATTAATAGGAGGCCATTACAGAATGTAGAGGGAAATAATAGGTGCCAAAGTAAGGCAAAAATCTATGGAAACAAATATTTCATTCACTGCCTTCATCTTGAGAAAATAACCCTCTCCTCAAGAAGAAAACAAGACATAGAAGGTGGAGACAAGTTAAATGTGACTTGTAAATGTGAAGTTTTCACAATTGGTATGTAGAAATACCAAGAATGGAGAGATCAGTGTGAATTGTAGTGAAGGAAATTTTACGAAGTTGGCACTTTAAGTTGGGCCCCAAAGGATGAGTAGGATTTAGACAGGTGAGAAAGCAATCCCCAATACTGGAAAAAATATACTATATTTCCAGTATAACAGGAAAAACATGCACCAAAGCCCAGAGGCCAAGAGAATAGTTTCCATGAGGAAAATGGAAGAAAGCACTCTGACTGAAGCAAAGAATGTTTCCTGGGCACCAGGTTGGCTGAGTAGAGTGGAGCCAGATTAACAGTGGGTATAAAGGTGGGAACTGCTAAGGCCAAGATAAAGATAAAAAGTGCAACCTAGTTAGGATGATAGTACAACTCTTTCTTTGTTAGAGCAGGGAGGGAACAGAGTCTTGCTCTGTCACACAGGCTGAAGGGCAGTGGCACAATCACAGTTCAAGCGATCCTCCCAGTTCAGCCTCCCGAGTAGCTGGGACTACAGGTGTAGCACTCAGCTAACTATTTTTTGTAAAGATGGGATTTTGCCATGTTGCTCAGGCTTGTCTTGAATACCTAGACTCAAGCAATTCACCCACCTTGGCCTCCTGAAGTGCTGGGATTACAGGTGTGAACAGTGCCCAGCAGATAGTACAACTCTTAAACAAAGAAAACTATGGAAGATATACAGAAGAGTTAGAATGAAAGAGAAGAGCCCAGGCACAGTGGCTCATGCCTGTAATCCCAGTACTTTGGGAGGCCGAGGCAGGCGGATCACCTGAGGTCAGGAGTTCAAGACCAGCCTGGCCTGGCCAACATGGCGAAACTCTGTCTCTACTAAAAATACAAAAATTAGCCGCCGTGGTGGCAAGCACCTGTAATCCCAGCAACTCGGGAGGCTGAGGCAGGGAGACTCGCTTGACGCCATGAGGCGGAGGTTGCAGTGAGCCAAGATCGCACCATTGCACTCCAGCCTGTGCGACAGAGCAAGACTCCGTCCCCAAAACAAAAAAAAAAAAAAAAGAGGTTGTAGTGAGCCAAGATCATGCCACTGCATTCCACCCTGGGCAACAACAGGGCAAGACTCCATTTTTTTAAAAAAAAAAAAGAATTTAAGAGAACAATAACAACAAAATGAATAAATAAAATGACCCAGAAGATGGAGAAGTAACCTGTGGTACAATCAACAGGGTTGTTGTTAGGACAGGTACTCAATTTGAAAAGGAAGAAAAGATGAAATTAAGATGAGAAAGAATAATTTAAGAGAAACACACATACTTCCAGATGAAAATTACAGTAACCAAATTCTCCTGTTGGAGAGATTATTCTGTAAAATTAATTTAATTCCTAGGATGATCACGAGGATGCTTTATCACATGGACATACTGGCTTGAGAGCTGCATAAGAAAAATTTGCATTATCCCTTAGGTTAAAGCAAAATTCACCATCATCTCCCTCCTGAGAACTTATTGCACTTGAAGTTCAGAAGGTTTGTAATGTCTTCTTAAAAACACTTAGCTATCTTTGGCCTGATGGTTATAGCATTTTCATGCACCACCTTCTCCACCCCAGCCCAATCATATTAATTTTGCTGACAGAACTATGGAAGTGTTGGATCATGGTTACAGTGCAATGATTCAATCTGTAGTCCCTAGTGCATATTTTTCACTTGAACATGTGAAATAGAAAGTTTAAGGTGGTTGGACAAGTGCAGAGGAGTAGATGATTGACAGTGAACCCGGATTTCTGTACAGTACTTTTTAAAATTTAAATTGCTTTGACAATGGCAAATGCCAACTGAGCAAGGTGGCTCATGCCAGTAATCCCAGCACTTTGGGAAGTCAAGGCAGAAGGATCACTTGAGGCCAGTAGTTCAAAACCAGCCACAACACACTCTAAACTCATTTTTGTAATGTGGAATAATCAACAATCATTGGGACTCTTACAAGGGCAAAGTCGGAAATAGAATCTTTCAACTGAATTTAGTTAAAATAACCCCTCCTTATTTGCATTAGTTACTCTTCCAAGTCTGACAGACGTTCCTGACTCAAGATCAGATCATACTATCAACATACCCTCATGATAAGCATGTGACTCTAGGCCAAGGACAAGTTTAAAACCACTTCAAGACCTGTTCAGTTTATGTCATGCTTCTTCAACACTAATAATCTCAATAATTTTTTATCAATCCTACTTCAAAAAGTAGGAGTAATTGATCCTACCTTGTCAGCGAGAAGAATGCTTCCATCTCCGGTAGGGGCAATTGTTTACTTGCCTTTCCTAATTTTTGTAAAGATTCAATGCCACTTATGCCCAGGGTCTTTTTGTCTACTACCATCAGACAATCTGCATTACAGCACACAATCTAATTAATTATCAGGTAATGACTCTCTCATCCCAGAATCTACAAAGCATTTTTCTTGAAAGGCCATATACTATCTCTGTCTCTAAAACCTGGCAATTGATTTGGAGGCAAATTGGAGCAAGGTTAGGAAGCTATGGAACAGCTTTAAGACTGCTGGATTTGGAGTAATTTTAGGCTTTATAATTTTTTTAGTAACCTTAGACAATTCACTCCTTTTGTGTTTCATTTTCTAGTTCTATAAAATGCAGTACAGCCCCTTCAAAGAAGTTTTACGACGATTTAATGACTTTCTGTAAAAACACAACTACAGTCTTATCTCCATTTACTATGCACTAAGAGAACCACTTACATATCTGGGTGCCCATATTTTCTGAACAATTCAGGAATCATAATGTGAAAAGAAAGAGAATATTTGAAATTGGACCCACTAGGTAAAATCCAGGCAGTATGGGTCATTTTCTTCCTGCTAGCATTCTATTCTTGCCGAGGCTCACACTCAAAGTCAAATAACCTTTGGATTATTCTTCCCCGCCCCCCTTCCCCCCAGACGGAGTCTCGCTCTGTCGCCCAGGCTGGAGTGCAACAGTGGCAGGGTCTCGGCTCACTGAAACCTCCGCCTCCCGGGTTCAAACGATTCTCCTGCCTCAGCCTCCCGAGTAGCTGGTATTACAGGTGTCCGCCACCACGCCCGGCTAATTTTTGTATTTTTTTTTTTAAAGTAAAGACGGGATTTCAGTATGGTGGCCTCGCTGGTCTCGAACTCCTTACCTCAGGTGATCCGCCTGCCTCGGCCTCCCAAAGTGCTGGGATTACAGGGGTCGTGGCCAGGTTATTCTTAAGCCCACTCCCTTGAAGTACCTGCAAAATACGTGCTGGTCTCTGGCCCTTTTGGAAACTCAGTCCTGTGAATAGGACGTCCACCTCATTGGTGGTGTTTCAAATACTAAGTGTAAAATGCTAGAGACACTACAAAACCCACCAGGGGGTCCTTCCTAACACGTTGGCATAAGGATCCAAACGGAATACAGGGATAGGACAGGTGACCTTGGGCAGTTCCAGGGAGGAGTCCATCACCTGACTGGAATGGGCCTTTCAGTGGGACGAGAGTGTATTTCTTCCAATGAAACCTGAATAACCACCTTGCGTCCTGGAGTAGGCGGGCCCATTGACTTAGTATCAAGGCGGAGGCCGTGCTTCCTGTCCGCGGTCACGTAGGCAGCGGAAAGCCGTACCAGGCGCCTGCGCGCTGGGAAGGGTAGGCTCAGAGTGCTTTCCGGAACCCGGTGAGTGGTGGACTGCGCAGGCGGCCGGATTCCACTCAGTTTCCGGTCCGGCGAACACCAAAGTCCAGGAATCTAAGCATTTTCAGTTTCTGGGATTGTTAGGAAGCTGCAGGAGCGAGATGGAGGTGGACGCACCGGTTGTTGATGGTCGAGATGGTCTCCGGGAGCGGCGAGGCTTGAGTGAGGGAGGGGGGCAGAACCTCGATGTGCGGCCTCGGTCTGGGGCAAACGGGCTTCCCAAACACTCTTACTGGTTGGACCTCTGGCTCTTCATCCTTTTCGATGTGGTGGTGTTTCTCTTTGTGTATTTTTTGCCATGGTGAGTATCTTGAATGCAGAATTGGAGTGGTAAGGAGCTTAGAGATAATTTGCTCTCTTTTGGGCGGAGAGGGGACTGAATTCCGGAGGTTATATATGTCCAAGATTACGCAGCTGGTGAGTGTCGCAGTCGGGTGGGTGGGGGAGAAGGATTAGGAGTAAAATGTTCTTTTTTCTTTTTTTTTGAGACGGAGTCTAGCTCTGTCGCCCAGACTGGAGCGCAGTGGCGCGATCTCGGCTCACTGCAAGCTCTGCCTCCCGGGTTCACGCCATTCTCCTGCCTCAGCCTCCGGAGCAGCTGGGACTACAGGCGCCCGCCCCCGCGCCCAGCTAATTTTTGTGTATTTTTAGTAGAGACGGGGTTTCACTGTGGTCTCCATCTCCTGACCTCGTGATCCGCCCGCCTCGGCCTCCCAAAGTGCTGGGATTACAGGCGTGAGCCACCGCGCCCGGCCTAAATGTTCTTCTTTTGAACCTCCGTGGGCGTCTCCAAAGAAGTGTGGAGAAAACTTGGCGTCATATTTTCTCATGATTTGGAATGAAACCAGCTAGGCTTGAGTTCCTGCAGCACCGTGAAGCGACCGGAGAAGTTATTTCGCTTTTTGGAGCTTTATTTTTTCATCTGCCATTTGGGACCGTTAGTGACCCAGGTCATAAGGGTGTAGTGAAGATTGAGATCGTAGTGATTTGCGTGTTGCCTGGCAGTAGTAAGTGCTCAACGAAAGCTGTTTTTTACTATAAAGCTGTTTTTTAACCATGAGCAGACTACGCAGCTATCTCAAACTTAACATGTCCAAAACTGAACTCTTAACAGCTTCTTACCCAAATTTACTTCCCTTGCAGTGTTCCCATTTCAGTAAACGCCAACTTTATCCATCGTTACCTCACAGAAACCTGAGACACTTTGTCCTTTTCTTACACACATCCACATATCCTAAAACACCAGGTCACAAAATTTTATAGAGTTTACTTGTAAAACCCATGCTCTCCATTTTCATCGCCACTCGCTCTGAAAAGACAGTTCTGGCAGAGGATAAAGGAAGGGAACTTAGAGAATAGGGCAGGAGGAAGCGGACACCAAATGGAGACGGTGATAAGAGACAAGCTAAGGAGAAGCAGTGAGATGAAAGAGGGTTCCTATGGGAGAAGAGCAGTGTAGCCCATCTAGAGAGCTCTCCTGGACTTTGGAGTTGATTGTTCACTCACTGTTAACTCCTCTCAGTCACCATGCCTATGAGTTACTTCTGAAATTCTGACTTCTTGATAGACAGTCACTTTTCCCAACCCCCATCCTATATTTTCACCAAGATTTGGGTGTCTTAAGCCTCGCTGTCTGATTTCTTGGATGGTGTGGTAACTTAGAGAAGACAGAGAGGGCCAGGCACAGGGGCTCATGCCTTTAGTCCCAGCTACTTGGGAGGCTGAAACAGGAGGATTGCTTGAACTGGGGAGGTCGAGGCTTCAGTGAGCTGTGAACGCGCCACTATAATCCAGTCTAGGGGAACAAAGCAAAACCCTGTCTCAAAAAAAACGGGGGCAGGGGAGCCAGAGGGATTAATGGGGAGGATGGCAAAAGGGATAGGGATTTGTATAAAATTATCTGTCGAGCCATTTGTAAAGGGAAAGTTTTACTCTCCCTCCCTATTTTGGTAGAGACTAATAATCTCAAATACAGTGGGTTTTGTGTGTGTGTGTGTTTATGACCTGAATTTTCAGCTCTGGATAGAAAATAGAGGCCTTACAAGAAATGTTCCAGGCTTTTCTTTTTCTTTTGTCAATATGTAAATGGGCATGAAGTGTTAAAAATTGGGAAGATAAAGCAAATATTGCTGACAAATACTTGCTTTTTACAGACTCGTTTGCTGATATCTAAATTAAGAAGTTGGTTCTTGAGTGAATTCTGAAAATGGCCACAAACTTCTTGAATAAAGAAGACAAGACTCTCAACAGAAGAATTTCACATCTCCAAGGGACCCTTCCTTTCATTTTACACTTTGTTACTAATTTGCAGAACTCTATTAAATGGGTAGGATTTCACCCATTCCTAGCTAAGTTGTTAAAATTAAACCATTTGGTTCTTTAAAAACTTTCCAACATCTAATGGCTTTACAGGAGCTGAATATAAAAGCATTTATACTTAAAGGTCTTGTGTATTCATTAAGAAATATAGTAATGTCTTTTAATGTTTTAAGAGTTGATGAGGATTTAATATGATGCAAGTAATAGGGTGATTAATAAGGGAAGGTGTTTATGAATTCAAAAGCCAATTCAAAAGCAGGGAAAGATTTTGAGAGAGGGAACAAAGTATTCTTAGATTGCATAGAGGCTAAGTTCCAGTTTTAATTTTTAGGTTTAGTTGGACTCTGTTATGAAAAGATAGGTTATGGGTGGACGACAGGTTAATACAGGTTTAGAAAAAGCAGGTAATATCAAAATATTGGAAAGCTAGCATGCATGCCCTCTTACCTGGGTATCTTCCCCCTTTTTTCCTTTTAAACTCTTGAGCCTCCTAGAACGAAGGATTATGTGTTTCAAACCTATTTTTTATTACTGTTAATGGCATTAAGTGTGCTTGTGCCCAAAACATTTATTTTTATAGTATCTGTAACTTGCTTAAATACTTCAGCGAAGTCAGCATATTTACTCATTCAACAAATACTTGAGCCAGGTATTATTTTAGACACAGCAGTGAACAGAACAAAAAGGCATTCTTGCCTTCATAGAGCTTACATTCTTACTGTTATTTAAATCTAAATGTTATAAAACAAGAATTTACATTCTAGGGTTGATCAGCTGGTATTTAATCAAAAAGGCCACACTCCCATAGCAGCTACTCTAAGCTGTAGTAGCTAATCAAAAATAATACTGTTGGTCGGGCACAGTGGCTCAACGCCTATAATCCCAGCACTTTGGGAGGCCAAGGGCAGTGGATCACTTGAGGTCAAGAGTTGTGAGACCAGCCTGGCCAACCTGGTGAAACCCTGTCTCTACTAAAAAATACAAAAAAAAATTTAGCCGGGCATGTTGGCATGCACCTGTAGTTCCAGCTACTCGGGAGGCTGAGACATAAGAATTGCTTGAATCCAGGAGGTGGAGGTTGCAGTGAGCCAAGATGGGGCCACTGCACTCCAACCTGGGCAACAGAGACCCTGTCTCAAAAAGAAAATATTCCTGTTAGCCCTAAAGGCTTTACATGAGGAATGGTAAAAGTGGTCTCTTGTTTAAATTAGTTGCATTCAGTATATATAAATTGTCTTAAATATTTTGAGAATATTCCCCTCCCTTTTAAACAGGGAATAAGATGTGGTAAACTCTGTGTATCTTCCTACGTTTCAAAATGGTTCTTAGCGTTAGTCAAGTCTGGAATATAATTCCTGAGTAAAAGTTAGCAATCATGCCTTTAAGGTGTTGCTGCATCAACCTAAAGAGAACCATCTATGGAAGGTATGGTTGAAACATCTGTGGGAACACAGAACTGGGATTTCACTGAGTTTACCAAATCAATTGTGTGAACTGTTTCTGCACTGCTTGCTAATGGTTTCATCTAGTAAGTGTTTACTTATATAGCTGAGTTTGGTTTTATTGTAACAGATTACCTGGTGGTGAGATTGTGAGGTGATTAACAGTTCTCACAGTTTACTGTTAGGTCACACACAGACTTCCGATCATAATCCATACTGTCTTTTTGAGCCTAAAATCAGCCTACTACCACAACTACCAGATATTCTAGTATAGTGAAGATGGAGAGATCTTGGTGTGAAGGTTAATTTTATGTGTCATCTTGATTATGCTAGAAGATGCCCAGATTTCTGGGTTTGTCCATGAGGGTGTTTGCAGAAGAGATTAGCATTTGAATCAGTAGATCAAATAAAAAAGAGCCATCCACTCCACTGTGGGTGGGCATCATCCAATCCTGTGAGGGCCTGGCTGGAATAAAAAGGCAGAGGAAGGGCAAATTCTCTCTTCTCTCTGCTTGAAATGGGACATCCATGTTCTATCCTTGGACATTGGTTCTCCTGATTCTCTGGCTTTCAGACATGGAGCAGGGCCCCTTGGTTCTCAGACCTTTGGACTTGGACTGGAACTACACCATTGGCTTTCCTGGGCTTACTGTCTGCAGACAGCAGATGGTGGGACTTCTCAGCCTCCATAATCATGTGAACCAATCCCTCATAATAACTTTATTTCTATGTCTCTCTATATATATCCTGTTGATTCTCTTTCTATGGAGAACCCTGACTTAGTAATATGACATGACTGTAATTGGCAGTTTTTAAAATGTTTAAAATTGGTGGCAGTATGAAGGTTGAATCTTTCCTATAGATAAGAAATTGTACCTACGATTAAACTGTGCCATAGCAAGTATAGTGACTGCTTACATTACCCTCAGTTTGAAAGCTTTTAAGGGATAAATGGAACACCAAGAAGTTACAAACTTGCTAACAAAACATAAAAAAAGACATCAAAAGAAAATCAATGTGACTCTACTCTGATAAAATTCTTTTGTAAATTCACACCATTTTATATAAGTGAAATGATTGTTTTAGTAGTTCCTTTTGAAATGAACTGGCTTATTAGCAGTTGCAAGGGATATAGTTTTTAGGGGGCTTAACCTGAACGTTTCAGGATGTAAAGAGCTGCAAATGCTGAGTCCATAAGTGGCATGGAAGTACATTTGGAGACTTCAGCCTGTGAGCTAAGAATATTTTTTACATTTTAAAATGATTGAGGGAAAAAAAAAGACTTTCATGACATGAAAGTTATATGCAATCAGGATTTCTATGTTGACAAAGTTTTACTGGAAAACAGCCATGCTCATTCATTTACATATTGTTTATGGCTGCTTTCACCATAACAATATGTAAAAGGCAGAGCTGAGTAGTTGTTACAGAAATATTATGATCCACAAAGCCAAAATTGTTTTCTATCTTTATAGAAAGTTTGCTAACTCCTTTTCTAAGGAGCTGTGCTTTAGACCTTGCTGGAGTTTAACTCTTAGGATCTCTCCTGTAATAGATAACATTTCATGATCAGTGAAATTCCAAGTATCCGTGACTTAACCCACAGTAATCCATGTTGGGGGGAGGGTGACGCACAGTTCATGAATACAAAGAGAAGTCCAATCATATAAACTTAAAAATCAGTTTATCTTAAAATTTTTTTTGGATGAGAAGAAATTGATTTCACATGAAAATAGAACATTGTGAAGGTAAGTATTTTAAACATTACAACTGTTGGCTGAATTATTTACAAAGTTATAATGAGCTTATATCTGAATGAAAACATCTATAAAAATAAATAGGCACCCTAGATGTAAAAATTTTACATGAAATAAAATGATTAATATATATGTATCAATCTGTATTTGGAGTGTTGAATCAACGTAAAAATAAATGGTCAGTTTCTAGTTTGTGTAGCAGTACATCAGGAGGTTTCAACTGGACAGTACTTAAAAGAGGCAAAACTGGACATTTCTATTTGATGTCTACAACTCAACTGAGTTGAAAAGAAATCTCTGAAACTGCTGTTAAATACAAAAATTAGTTTAAATGTTTCAATAATACATTTCCAACTCACATCTTAACCAAATAGGAAAAAAAAAAAAAAAACTACACAAACTTTCTGACAGCTATTAAAAAACTTGAAGCCCATTTTTCTAGTATTTTACAGTGTTATAAAAGCAGTAAAAACTTTGGTATTTCAAATACAGGTTTACAAACTTTATTTACAAACCCTCCATACTAAAAAATTATGTTAAAAAAGAGTTTTCTTAAATGATAAAATTAATTTGGCATTCAAGTATTTCTAACTTATGAGAATATAAAGTAATGATCACTCACTATTATAGTTTAAAAAGGCTAGTAAAAACTATAGGTAGAAGATAAAATTGGGCCACGACTTGGTAACTCTGGTTAAACTTTTAGTTAGACTTTTATAATCAATTATTTTCTGTTTATCTAACAGTATTCACATTAAATTATTTACAACATTTTAGAATGTTTTAACACGATTTACAGAATCAGTCAAGTGGCTACATTTACTAGTTTACTGAATTATATTTATGAGGTTTATCCATTTAGGAATGTAAGGAAAACTTTCGTTCTGTTTCTCAGTTATCTGGAGTGAACATAAAACTATTCTAAACCACAATTAGTTTACCAGCATAGTACAAAATAAAATGACAACTAATGAAATAAGGCAATTAAAGTAACTTATTTTTACTCATAAGGTTACCATAATAATAAAAATTCCTTTAATTTTCAAAGCCCGGGTAAAATTACTATTTGTTCAAAGTAGATAAAAGGGAAGGATGCTTCAATTAAGCATTTTATTAAAATTAAACTCTATATCAAAGAAATTTAATCTGGAAACCTAGATAGATTTTCAAATTCAGATAAAATGGGTTGACAACCTATAAGCAGGTAATATTACAGCAAAGAAAATGTAGGCAATGACAGTGACATACCCAGTGGGGGCCCTACATTAATTCCTAACACTGTAGGAAACCAAACCAAAATAAAGATCTTTCATATTTAAAGTAAACCAAACCAAAATAAAGATCTTTCATATTTCACACAAAATTAGAAAAAAGAGTGACAAGATAAATAAATATACTAAAGTTTAAGTATTTTAACTTTTTAATTTACATGGCTAAAGTAGTATTTATGAATACCTATAATAGTCAAAGGCCTAATTTAGGTAGATACTCTGAAGACAAAAGTTCTAGGAGCAAAATTAAATTCCATCTGATAATTTACAAATTGTTAATCATATAAGGCTTTTCTTTCCCCAAATGCTATCAAATTCACAAGTCATTTTTTTAAAGACACTTAAAGGGATCACATGCAGTGACTATCATAGAAGTCAAAAACAAATGGGTGAAGCCCTTTTCTGGTTACCCATTAGAAAGTGCTTCTTCATAAAGCTATTCTTTGTCAAAAAAGTACCAGGCTATGTATCGCCTGGTACTTTTCAATTAGCATAGTTTATAATCTCCATACATGAGTACTGGTTAGTTTAATGCTTCCCAGTCTCCTGGCCACAAAATAGGGGGACAAATTTAATTTTTATTCAAAATTTTTATTCAACTGTAGCATTTAACAAATGAATTATTATATCTCCCTGATTTTCTATTTTTCACGACATGCCAAGACTATTCAAAGGGAATTTCTTAAATATCTAATAAACTGATCATAAAATTAGATATGTGTATACACGTATACACATACATATGTATAGTGATTAACAACTTTAAAAATGCCACGGGCTTTAATTTTATGTATCACTAGGTTTGGTCAGTAGGTTCCCATTATATTTAAATGGCCTCTGAGAAGTAAAAGTTGGTCAATTTTACCAGTTATCTATTAGAATGTATGCTAGGTTTATATCTTTGTTCAGAAGGGCAGCTTGAACCAAGATTATTTTGTAACACAGGTCCTAGTCCTTTTTCACTCTAAGATAGTGAATTATTACAAAAGCCACTGCTCTCTGGAAAAGCGAGCTTGGGCCTCTGATGGTATTTCAATCTATATGTATCTGTCATGCAGCTATCAACTGAAAAATAGGTGGTTAAGGAAACTGTCTCATTTGGACAGGTAAAAATAGAGTCTAGTTCTGGTTGGCAAAATCCATCAACGGCACCTGAGTTTGCCTGAAAATCATTAGTTGGGGACTTGGACGGGCAGTTTGATGTGTTGCCAAAACACTCTCTCAGTTGAAATGTTTCTTTATGTCTTTCATCATTCACATGTGTACTCATTTCTAAACTTGGTTCTGAAGCTGTACTTAAACTGTGCTTCGGAAGATGAGAGGTAGCTTTAAACACCTCTGTAAGTTTGACATCAGGTGGAGATTCGCTTTTCTCTGACTGTGGCACAGTGGTTATAGCGTATTTCTTTGGTGGCAAAGGGGGTGGTGGATTCTGGCAAAAAATTTTTGGCATCTGACACCCATCAGATCTACCGGCTGACTGAATTATACATTCTGTGGATACAGAGTTCTCAAAGTAACATTGATCCATGATATTTTGCTGCAGGATTAGAGGAGCAGTTGCTGGCTTTAACCCAACAGTTTTTAGGTGTGAAGACCATAATGAAGATGGTTCATTACTGTTCACTCTCTTCCCAGAAGCAGAGTTATCAACGCGAAACGGCAAACCTGTTCTCTCAGAATTTTCTATATTAAGCCACTCAGAAAATTTGCATTCATTTTGTTTTTCAAGTTTCTGTTCATCTGACTGGTGCACATGTTCTCTTGCATTATAGTCCTTGGGTATTTGTAGACTGGATGAAGGAAGTAATTTTCCATTGTTTTCATGTACATGTGATCTGAAATATGAAAATAAAAACAAAGCTAGAACATCCTATGCAAATATGTGAAAGTAGGGGAAAAAGCGTTTTGTAGTTTGATTTTCCCAAAATAAAGTTTATATTATTTTTACAACAAAACCACAAAAATGGAAAGACGTTTGCAACCATTAACATTTTCAACTCTCTCCAAATCCAAACTCTTTATGTCAGAATATGTGTTTATCAGAAACAGCCATCATTACCAGAATCCCATTTCTAATCATTAGAAATATAATTTTAAAAACTCACTTCAACTTAAAACACTAAAATTACATTTATTTGTAGCAATATATAGAATTTGAGGAAAGTATTAACAGTCAAACAGTACCCTAAAACATCTCCCCACCAACATTCCGAACTTTAAAGGCAACAGAGGTAGAAGTACTTAAATGTTGATATGTAGTAGTATAGTATATTACTTTATTTTATTTTGCTATGGTGAGGGTCTTGCTATGTTGCCTAGGATGGCTTTAAACTGGCCTCAAGTGATCCTGTTGCCTCAGCCTCCTCAGTAGCTAGGATTACAGACATGTACCACCATATCACACCTGGCTGTATACCAGTTTAAAATAATTTAATCAAGATTACCTTTAGGTAATAGTTATTTTCTAAGGTGAGGGTTAATGGCAACTATAAACTAAGCTTCAAATTTTCTCTTGGAAAATATCACCTACCTCATAAGAATGCTGTGAGGATTGAAACAGATAATCCGATACTGTACCTGGTACTTTGTAAGCTCTCTATCCTTAGATCCACATTCTATTAACGATTTCCAATAAGAAAGGCATCTTAATACTGTAGACACATTGCTTTCAAAGTAATAATATGTATTTATGCCCTTCTGATAAACAATGTGCCTATAATACATGTATTTAAGGAAAAAAATTATGGTTACCTTTTTATCAAATTATTTTTTATTTGTAAATGTGATTCTGGGTGGAATTCGTGAGATTTATAGTCTGCTTCCAAATTCCTGAGTTCTTTTCTAAAGCCTAGGGTTGGGTGGGGTGGGGAGAAGAGATGAGGAAAACAAAATTATTTAAATTATCTTACAGAATTTATTTCATTTATACTTTTCTATATATACATAAAGCTTTTTATAAACAGGTAATCTCTTCCAATTAAAAAAAAAATGAATTCTTGAAGACTCAATTCAAAATAACAGTTCTTTTTTTAACGCTTTATGCAAAATTTCTTCAGTTTATTATCACTTGAGGGTGTCATCCGTGACAGAACAGTGCTATTCCTGCTGGGTCATGCAGATCGGTATATGTGTTTCCCCTGTTACTTGAGACAAGATCTTTACTGACCAAGTGTTAACAGTGAAAAAACCCTGCATTTGAAGATTGTTGGCTTGAGTTGCAGTTTGGACTCACTAATTATGGGTAGGTAAACAAGCCTCTTAACTTCTTAAAATTTCAGTTCCCTCACTTATATAATGTGATAATGATAATCCATTTTACCTACCTCATGGGAATATTAGGAATTTAAACTTAATTAAAATTGGTAGGAGGTTATTATGACAGCATATAAAATATACCACTACTAATTAGCTACCATTTATTGACTGCTTACTCAAGTTGTGAGAATGAATATTTCATTTAATCTTTACAATAACCTTAATAAGAAATGACTATCAACTTGATGTTACAGATGAGAAAACAGTGGCTTAGAAATGTTAAGTATATATATCTATATACTACAGAATTAGATCTTTATGACTCAAAAGTCGGTACTCTTAACTATCATGATGCCATAATGCTTCCTAATAATTGATACTTAACTTCTCCCCTGGTTCTGACATTTAATAGGCACCAAATAGTTTTTGAATTTAATTTTAATGAAGTCTTATGAAAAAAGTTATACTAATAATTTACAGTGTGACTTCTGTTACTTCCAAGTGTGTTTATACTTCCAAGCCTGCTACATGGTAAGATTTCATATACCAAATTAACCATTTTCTCTGTGTAATTATAGCTAGCTCTTGATTAGTGCCTAAAGGTCAATGTAGCACCAAATAAAATACAGCAGATCTATTTCCCTCTGAACAATTCTAGAAGAATTCACTGGAGAGCCTTTAACAATCTTAATGTTCAGAGTAAAACATTATCTACATTTGGATTTCTCTCTACAAAACATGACCTTAACCAGCTATTGCCCTCTAATCTTTATAATTAAATGAAATTAATGTCCAGACTACAGATAAAGTAGGCCCAACTGAACAAACAAAACCCTGAAAACTAAAAATTATTTTAAAAGGTAGAGATGAAGAAAAGGGAACTAAGACATTTGGATTTGTACAGGAGTTTACCTGAGACCATCTCAGTTTTTGATTCCCCCTTACGGGACAGCAGGTGCTTTATATCTGAGAACCTGAAGGTCTATAGGGAGCTTTTTCCTTTACTAAGGCACAAGAGGCCTGGGGCACCAATATACTGATAGAAAAGTCACAACCACCAATGTATCAACAAAACACAAAAGTATCTTTAGTTACTTTGTGAACATCATCACCCGCTTATCGTAGAAATGAGAAGTAGAAAACTGTATAAAATTATTTTAGTCATGTACCACCACAATGATGATAGCTACAGTTTATGGAATACCCAGTATGTACCAAGTCTTAAGATTATTCTAGTTCAGCAATTCTCGAAGTGTGGCCTTGGACCCCTGGAGGTCCCCGAGACCCTTTCAGGGGGTCTATGAAGTCAAACTATTTTCATGATAATATTAAGATGTTACTTTTCTTTTTGACTGTGTTGCCATTTACACTGATGGTGCAAAAACAATAATGGATAAAACTGTTAGCATAATTCAAGGCAGTAACACTAAACTGTACTAACCGTATTCTTCATTGTCATATACTGTGTTTTGTTTTTTTTTTAAGCCAGTTTTACTCAAAGAATGCTTAATAAAACAGTAACAATTATTTTATTAATTTACTTCATTTGCACATCTTTTTATTATTCTATATGAGGAAATGGGAACTATGCATAAAGCACTTTTGCTGTGGTAATACCAGGCATGACAGCAGTTTCAAGAAAAAGCATTTATAAGATTGTCTGAGCTGTCAGCTGAATTTAGCTGGTTTTTCACAGAACACCATTTTTACCTGAAAAGATACCAAACTTTGGTTATTCAGACTTGGGTACTGGCAGACCTTTTCTTAAAAATAAGTGAACCTGTCAATTCATGGAAAACAACTGGCAATATTTATTACCAATGATAAAATTCAGGCTTTGAAAAGAAAGTAAGAATTTTGGAAAACTTATATCCACCACGAGTTTCGCAACTTCCCAATACTTACAAAGACTTTCTGCTAGTATCTATGGTGATACTAACAAAAATAGTTTTTAGAAAGATATTAGTGAAATGTATCAACACTTGGAAGCCCTGCATAACTTAGCAAACCAGTTTTTTTTTGTTGTTTTTTTGGGTTTTTTTTTGAGACAGAGTTTTGCTCTTGTTGCCCAGGTTGTAGTGCAATGGTGCTATCTCGGCTCACTGCAACCTCTGCCTTCCAGGCTCAAGCAACAGTCCTGCCTCAGCCTCCTGGGTAGCTGGGATTTCAGGCATGCGCCACCACGCCCGGCTAATTTTTTATATTTTTAGTAGAGACGGGGTTTCTCCAAATTGGTCAGGCTGGTCTCGAACTCCAAACCTCAGGTGATCCGCCTGCGTCGACCTCCCAAAGGGCTGGGATTACAGGTGTCAGCCACCGTGCCCAGCCGCAAACCAGTATTTTTTAAATGACCATACATGGATGTTACAAAATCATGCATGAGTAAAATATCCATTCAAAGTGCGAGACAAACTAATGTATTTTAATGTAATGGAGGATGAATAGTTAAATACTGTGGTTTCAGATTTCACATTGCATTAAAGAAACTACTACTTAGTGTAGTGTCAAAGAAGAATATCCACAATTTTTAGGAAAAGCTATTAAAATATTCCCATTTCCAGCTGTATTATCTGTGTGTAAATGGGCTTTCTTCATACATGAAAACATCACAACAGTCTGAATGCCAAAACAAGAATCCAGCCATCTTATATGAAGCCAGGCATTAACTGAGATTTGAAAGCATAAAACAATTTAGCATTCATCTCACTAAATTTTTGTTTTCAATAGTTAATTTTCATTTAAAAATGTTATTTGTGTTAGCATGTACTGGGTTATTTCTTTAAATGAATAAATATTTTGAAAGTTTCAATTTTAGTGCCTCATTTAGCAAATGCTGATAGACATAACCTACAGAAACAAAAGCTCTTTTAGGTCATAAATCCTTTTCTAAGATTATAAAGATATCTGAGGCCCAAAAGTTTGAAAACTACTGTTCTAGTTGGTAACAGTTGTCTTTTAAAACATCAGTCACAACTGTTCTGTGAAACAATTCCCTTTTTCACACTTGAGGAAACGTAGGCTCAGGGAAGTTAAGTGACCTAACCAATATTCTATATATCTGGTAAGTACGAGCATTTAAACCAATCCAGGGTTCACTCCAAAGCTAGTGCTTGTGCCACTGCACTATGCCATTAATATACAAAGTCATTATACTAAATCTCCTTCTGATGAAACTAGGCCACTCGTGTGAACATCAAATAACATGCTGATGCCCATAGAAGATAGCAAAATATATGGCATTAGCATGAACTGTCAATTAATTGTCTACACTTATGTTACAGTTCTAGTAAGTTTTTCTGCATTCTCCTGTATTTTTAGTTGACATTTTCCTCATGTTCATTCATCTCATTTTCCTCTCATTCTCCTGCTTCTACTTTACCGTACACCAAATCTATGAAAGCTGCAAAGAAAACAAATCAAAGTTATTAAAGCAGTAACTTTATTTTTTAAACAATAAGTGTTCTTTATCTTAGATATTTTTTAGGTATTGCCCTATAAGGGGAAAAGAACCTATATTTGATTATGATCAAGCTCTGCAAGTTAAATCTTGGAAGCAATTTCCAAGAAAGAGTCATTTAATATACATGAGAATTTAATACCCTCTATGCCAATATTGCTCATATAGTAAATAATAAAAACTTAAGATGGTAGAATGAGAGGAACTATAAGTTTGGCATTGATTTAAGATTTAACACTTTTACTTCCACTAAATTGCAGTAAGCGCTCTGATTATATATGTGCCTTTAAAAAAAAAAATTTTCCCCAGAAGTTAGCACAGTATCTAGCACACAAAAGACATTCAAATAAAGGTCTGCAGAATAAACAATTGCCTCAAAAACACACTGTTGTACTTTTTTTAAAGTCACCTCCATCCTGCCCATCATGTTCCCACCTCAGTGGTGCAGGAAAAGTTAAGTATGAATTGAGAAAATCTTATCTTTCCCTCCCACTTATCTCAAGTCTGTAAGTGCTATACTCATAACACTTTTAAAAAGCAGTAAAATTTATCCCAGAGTCTCTCTAGAAGGAATATATTATTTTTCACGTTTAAGAAAATCACTGTAGGTAAGCCTGACACACTGCCTGAGGCTCAAAAACTCTGCCAGTCTTTTCAACAGCTATTTTATGATTAAAAAAAGATGTGACAAGAAATAAGATGTCAAAAAGAACCTCAATAATTTGTCAACGTTTAAAGCTTAATTTTTGGGTTGTCATTGTAATTTGCTACCCAGTGTGATTTTTAACTTCATACTATTAGCCGATTCATAATTTATTCGCCAATTCATAATTTCAAGTTTAATGTTCACAAAACAAGAAACAAGTTTATTTAGTTCTTAAGTAATTCTTTACTTTTATAAATTATTCACACAATGGGCAGCAGGAGGCAGCAGAGGTTTTATTAGCATGTTTGAAATTGTAATATCACTGTGGCAGGCATTCAACAAAGTGGTTTGACTTCAGAATTCCAACTAACTTAAAAATAGATATGTTATTTTTCTCTTCTGCTGACATAGACATCCATGTGTCTTTGTGAGGAATTCTGGCTCCAGGTTATTCACAAATCTAAGACAGTTCAATTTTAACACTTTGACACAGAAAAAAAACCCTCAGTATCAAGGCAAGAAATTTTAATAATGCCCATTTTGATTCTGTATACGTAAAAAAACCCAAAGCAGAGTATTCAAGAAATCAAAATACATATTTCATTTGAAAAAAAAATGACCTACATTTAAAACAGACATATAGAGAGAGAGAGAGAGCAATAAAACCAAACTGCTGGCATAGACAATGTAATCTTCACTCTTGTATGAGATTTCAGAATATAATGGTAATACTACATTTACAAACCCTAAACATTCAACAGCAATAATCAAATCAATGACTGAATTTACAATAAAAATATATTTGAAATAAATGTGAGTATTTTAGAAAAATCAGAAAACTTTAACTAGATAAATATTTATGGCTAAATTTACCACATACTAAAAGGAATAGAGAGATACTTTAATATGTAGTAATAATCTATACTATCTGAAATCTAAATTTGGGGATTTTACAAAATAAAAAAGCAGGAATCAATACCTGCTTTTCACACTGGGATTATAATTTAAAGGAAGAGCAAATATTGCTATTTTGCTACAAAGTAAATTTCAATCCCAGAAGTTTAGTTTCAAAAAAGTACATAGGTAGCCATTTGGTGGTCCTGCGTAGGCCACAGCAAGAGAAAAGATTATGTGTTATCAGTTTGTGAATTCTTAGAGAAAAAATGTTTAATATGCATAGAAAAATAATCGGCTGACAAAAGTACTTTTTCTCTAAATACACTTTCCAATGTATTTATCTTAAATGAACAAACTCTCTAGTTTGCCAAAAACCTCTTAGAGAAACGTACAAATACTTCTGACAAAATTTTTTATTGACTTAATTCTAGGATGTAACAACATTAAGGACAGTATATTTCACTTAAGAAGGTAGAGGTACAGACTATTTGTACAAGAAGAAATAAGGGACTTAACAGATTTTTTAAACCACTGATTAACTTCTTTCACTCTTATTTGTTAAGTCCCAGATCATGACTTTCAGCATTAACTAATCCTGACTTCTAGGATCCACTGAGATTAAGCCAAGTATTGCAGACTCCAGAAGCAAACGGCAAAAGTTGTTGAATTCTTTTGTGATCTGTTACATATGATCTGTAAATATCCTAACCTACTATGTACTTATCTCAGTAGATAACCGCACCTCATAGAAAAAAGAAAGTCCATTAGGTATAAACACTTCAACTGTTCTACCTAACACAAATACACACTCATCAATATCTGCTCTCATCTTTCTCTCCTTCATCACAGAAAAGCTACCATCCTTTTCACTCAAATCCTGTCTCCACCTTGTTTCCTTCTCACTCTACCTCAAGGGTCTTACTCCATCAATTACTGTTCTGTTCTATTCTTTATGCCTTTCTCTCCCTGTACATCATTAGTTCCTTATCTTCTGCAATATAAATACCAAGCATGTCCACTTGAAAACAAACAAAATGCAAACTAAGCACTTAGTTTCATTTTCTCCTCCAGGTTTGCTATTCACAGCAAAGGTTTGGAAAGACAGACAAAAATTCATTTCTTCTCTTGCTTCCTGTTATAAAAACATAAGGTCATAGAGATTTTCATGGTCAAAACACATTGTTCTAAGAATTTTGCAATAGGTGTCCTCAGTTAATATGAAAAAGTATGTAATACACTTAAAGGGTTTTCTTTTTATTGTGGTAAAATATACATAACAAAATTTATCATTTGAACTATTTTTAAGTGTACAGTTCAGTGGTATTAAGTGCATCTACATTGCTGTGCAACCATTAGTCTACTGTAATCTTTTAACTTTTTACTTGGAAATAAATTTTCGAAATTCAGAAAAGTTGAAAGATTTAAAAAGTATAAAACATACTTTTTATCAGAAGAAATCATTTTTGTAAGAAGAAATCATTTCTTCTGTCCTGAATGTAATTTAAGGCGTGTGAAATCCCTCCACTACAATTCGATTTTAAAAAGGGGGCTAAAACATTCCAGATGGCATTGTAGCAATTTAAACAATGTTCCCAAATGTAACAGATTTAGGCAGTGTAGGGATGGATTTTTGCAGCAGAATTCATCATGACATAGGCAGACAAGCCTACAGAATATCTCTATTAATGGGAAAAAAGCAGAAATAACAGCAGCATTATTATAGATTTTGGTCCTCTACCATTAAATATACTTGCATAGACTAATATTAAAAATTGACAAAATGTCAAGAAAATATGAAAATAAGAAATTTCTAAGGCTCTTTGAATTTTAAGTCTTTTAGCTATTGATATAAAATGATTCTACAGTTCAGTAATGTAAGTGTGCCCCCATTTTATAAATAAGAAATAGGAATGACCAAGAAAATCATATATAGTCACAAAATTATAACAAATTGTCCTTTGTGGGGGGAAAAAACCATGCACAACAAGTTTTTAATTTGGGGGAAAAATTCCTATATCACTTTTCCACATATTCTCAGTCCCAGACTGGGGGAAGGGAATACATAATACCACAAGGTACAACACAAACAGATGTTCTCAAGTCAAAGACTGGCTTAGAGAACCATGGTAGGCTTTGAAGTAGAAAGTTTATGAAATCAGAAATAACTTTAGTATAATTTATTTAGTTAAATAAAGAATGGGTTACACAAAAACACAATACAATACCTATTAAAACAGAAAATAACAAGTGCTAGTGAGGATATGGAAAGACTGGAGTCCTTATGCACTGCTGGTGGGAATGTAAAATGGTGCAGCTGCTATAAAAATAGTACAGCAGTTCTTGAAAACATTAAATATATACCACAGGACCCAGCAACTGCACTTTTGGGTATATATTCAAAAGACTTCAAAGTAGGAACTCAAACAGATATTTGCACACTAATATTCATTGCAGCATTATTCACAATACCCAAAGGATAATAACAACCCACATATCCACTTACAGATGAATGCATAAACAACATGTGATATATAATACAATGGAATGTTACTCAGTCTAAAAAGGAATGAGATTCTGATACATCTACAACATGGATGAACCTTGAAGTCATCATGCTAAGTGAAATAACCCACACACACAAGAGGAGAAATATCATATGGTTCCACCTATATGAGATACCTAAAATAGTCCAATCCACAGAGACAAAAAGTAGAATGGTGATTGCCAAGGGCTGCAAGGAGGGGAGAATGAAGAGCTGTTTAATGGGTAGAGAACTTAAGTTTGAGAAGATAAAAAAGTTCTAGAGATGGATGGTAGTACATTGCACAACAATGTGAATATACTTAATGCCACTGAATTGTACACTTAAAAATAATTAGAATGGTAAATTTGGTTATACACATTATCACAAAAAAAGCATTTTTAAGTACATCACACACACACTTTCATATTAAATGAGGAAAACTCCTGCAAAGTTCTTATAGCAATGTACTTCTGACCATCAAAATCTCTACGATCTTGTGTTTTTATAACTATCAGGAAGCAAGTATCATTTTGTAACAAGTACTGAACTTGCAGTTATTGTTCAATCTCACTGACTTTTGCTATGATTTCTGGCCAACCCTTTACTGTTTCCTGTAATACTTGGTTACCAAACTTATCAGATTTTATCAGGCGAGACATTCTAATATGGGAAAGGAAGGTTATTTCCTTAATATAAGTGTTTCCTTCTGATAGTATACCATTTGATGAAAACAAAATAATTTAACATTTAATCACATTCTTTGTCTGCAAACTGAAAAATAATCCCCACAAAAGCCTTAAGGATAATAAAGACTAAAAAACATTAAAATTTGCTATTCATTGCTCTTTTATATTGTGAAAAATTATATCCCTTCTACTCCTCTGAATTATAAAATTTGAAAACATTGTCTTTGATCGCAGCATAATAATTCCTTTGCTAATCATCTTCCTTGACTTCTCTCCCCCAAATTCTTCAGGTATATACTCCCAATAGCAACCCTGAATCCTGTATACATTCAAATTTCTAACTTTCTTTGCTTCTGGACTGTTATGTGTTGCTAACAAATCGCCTATAATAATCCCACACCATTGCATAGTTATTGTTGCCAAACGGAACTTTTCCAGAAGGCTGTTTATCAATCTTTCTATCTGTTTTTAACTACTGTGACAGTCATTAGAGTTGTACACACATACTTCCATTCAATTCCAAGCACCTGTAAAATTGCAGTTTTCTACCTTCTCTGAAATCAGGCCTGGTTAGAAGACTAGCTCTGGTCAATGATACGGAAGTGGAAGTGCATGTGTCACTTCAGGTTTGAAGTTTTAAGAGTTGGCAGGTGATTCTCCACAATATATCTTCCTTTATCTCCTCCTCACCCATATCCCCTTAGCCTGGGATCCTGAGTGACTCCTAAGAAGAGACTACACTGACCACCTCTGGACTTGTATTGTGAGCAAGAAACAAACTTGAGTTAACACCTTGAGATTTTGAAGATACTACCATTGCATAATCTAAAACCTACCTATCCTGATAAGAGTTTCCCCTTTTCTCATAGCTTTTCCCATCCTTTAAAAGCCTTCAAGTATGAATGCTCTCAACTTCCCTCATCATTACTCATAAACTTATCAGTAACAGGACCATTCTTATCTTCTTTACTCTTACCTCAATGGACCATTCTCTTTTTATGCCTATTTCCCATAGGCATAAAAGGTAGGGGGTAAAGTCAGAAAGACCAACAGTCTACAGACAGTTTCTAAGCTATCAGAACATGACATTTTTCTTTGCAAATATAGAAATATACCTTCTGTTAAGTAAAAGTAAAGTGTTAACAAGCCACCATAGACAGATACTCCTGCCTATTTGAGACTCAAATAACAGTTTTAAGGGCAAGTATGAAAAGCAACGTGTTCAAGGGTCCCTAATGTGGACACTTAAAATGCAAACTGCTACTAAAAAAAAAAAATTGAAAGACTTCATCATCTAAATCAAAAAATAATAATAATGCTATCTTTAATATCAGAGACATATTCAAACAGCACATTAAAAAGGCTGCGAACTTCAAAAGCAATAGTTATCCAATCAAATAAAAAGATACAAAACCATTATTAACACTTTGTGAAGCCAATGTGGAAAGTATAGCATGCTTTCTTTTGTATAACAATATATATACAAAGAAGAATGCTGATTTCCTTCTTTCCACATGTACTTGATTAAAACATAATTTAAAACATAATATATTAATAAAATTTGTTTATTGATATTTTAGGGTTATTTAAAAATAATGTTCATAGTCATTTTTATAGTCATATAGGGTTTTCTCTTAGGTACATCATAATAGCAAACAATAAATTATAATTTATTTTTTACAGCAACTATTATATTCAAATAAGCTTTTTACCTTCTAAGTGATTTTGGCTCTGAAGGGAGGTACAGTCCCCATGTTCTTTATTTAGGTTGCTTGTCTTAATCTGGTCACTAGAAAATAAAATACACACTAAACACATCAGTTATTATGGACTGCCTTTGTTTATTCTAAAAAAAGAAAAAAAAAATTTGTTAAACATTTATTATATGCCATGTGTTGTTCTAGGGCTTAATGTACATTATTTAATACTTAAAAGTAGTTATCTTTATTTTACAAGAGAAGATAAAGACTGTAAAAGTCAAACGAATTTGCCCAATAATTAAAATCTAAGTCTATCTGGTTATAAAGTCCTGATCTTTCTACTACCCTAGGCTACTCCATTCCAAGAAGAATTATAAAAAATTACCTTGTTAAGTCTTTTTTTTTTTTTTTTTTTTTTTTTTCCAGGACCTTTTGCTCTTTTGCCCAGGATGCAGTGCAGTGGTACAAACATGGTTCACTGCAGCCTCAACCTCCTGGGCTCAAAAGATCCTCCCACCTCAGCCTCCCAAGTAGCTGGGACCACAGGCATATGCCACCATATATGGCTAATATTTTAAAACTTTTTCATAGAGATGAGATCTTTCCATGTTGCTCAGGCTGGTCTTGAACTCCTGGGTTCAAGCAATCCTCCTGCCTCAGCCTCCCAAAGTGCTGTGATTACAAGTGTGAGTCACCACACCTGGCCCTTTCCTTAAGTCTTTATTGAAACAAGCATTTTCATAAAACAGCAGTTGATTTTTGCAAATCTACCTTTTAATAACAAATGTGGTCAAATATCAGCTAATATCAAACAAACACATGTTAGAAGGATTAAACAGTAATATAATAAATGTATTTAGAATTAATTGAACACAAAGTTATTTGATTGAATTTTTTTATATTTGCTAAAGGGAAAATATCTTCCATGAGAATGAGTTGTGACACTAAAAACTAGCTTCAGTTCTGAGTTACAAATGTTAGAGGTGAGATTATAAACATTACATAAATTGAAGAATTAAACAACAGGCCAGGCACAATTGCTCAGGCCTTTAATCCCATCACTTTGTAAGGCCAAGGCAGGTGGATCACCTGAGATTGGGAGTTTGAGAGCAGCCTGGCAAAACCCCGTCTCTAAAAATACAAAAATTAGCCAGCCATGGTGGTGTGTGCCTGTAGTCCCAGCTACTTGGGAAGCTAAGGCAGGAGAATCGCTTGAACCCGAGAGGCGGAGGTTGCAGTGACCCATGATTGCACCACTGCACTCCAGCCTGGACGACAGAGCAAGACTCCTTCCCCACAAGCCAAAAAAGGAAGAATTAAACAACCAACTTAATGACTGAGATGATACCAATTGAAGTCTGTGCTTTAAAACCAGTCAATTGTTGACAGTGACACAACAATGATAATAAACTTCAGTACTTTCCAAATTTTCTAAAAATAAAAAACTGCTATTTTTGGAATCCGGAAATAACTATTAAAAATGGAAATCTAAAATATCAAATAAACTGCAATATCCTAGGTTTCTTTACAGAAACATACTTCTGTTTAGAAGAAACAAACTTTTTAAAGCTCTTTAAAACAGCTCATGCTGTTTCCATCCTATTTAATTGACCCCAAACTTCGACAATTACTTCATGCAATTAACAAGAAAGAACAGTGATGGAAAAATGATTCATTCAACTTTTACATTACCTGAAGCATACTGTTTCTTTAACACCACTGATATCCATTACTGTACCATTTCCATCAATAACAGGTGAGTCCAAATTAGTAGATTCATTACTGATGTGATCACTGCTTTCATATCCAGACTCAGTCCTTTGCATCTGCCAATTATCACCATGCACTTTACCCTCTACAAGGCCTTTATTTTTGTCTGCTCCTTTTCCATTAGATTCAAGGGAACTTCTGCTTCCTATTTCCTGCTTCATTTCATCTTCATATATGGTCATTAAACCTTTTTGCTTTGGATTCTCTTTTGGCCAATTACTAAAACTTTGATCCTTGCTACATTTAGGCTTGTTACTGATATTTGGTTTATGTCTTGGACTATGCTGTCTTTTTTCACTTTCACTAAAAATACTATCAACGTTTAATGTTTCTCTCATAGGTTTCCAACCTCGGTTCCGGCTTTTACTGCTGCTATTACAGCTGTTTCCTCTATCCCTAGAATCTTGGCTGCTGTCTGTATCATATCCAGTGCCACTGTCGCTCTTAACTTTGCCAGTTATTTTCTCCCCAGGAGCAAGAATCTGGGATTTACTTGAACTTATTATTTGTGCAGAAGCTCGACTCTGCAGTACAACTCGGTCATGTTTATATGATCCTTTTCCTTGACTATGATATAGATGTGGATTCCCATGTTGTCTAAAACCATTTGGGGCAGGAGGTGATCCAGATTGGAAATGTGAAAGGTCTTCATCAATCAAATCTTAAAAAAAAAAAATTAAAGATACACATGAATTACTCCTCAGAGTCACCTTGTAGTCACAAGGCAAATACCTGTTAGAGATAAAATGTTAAAGAGTTTTAGGTAAATAGTAATTGCAAGTACATATCACATACTGCTTTGAGATTAAAAAGGGTTTTTCCAGTCTTTATGTATGCTTAATGAGGGGTATTTATAAAAGAAACTTTAAAAAATGACCTCTAAGGTAGATCAAAATTGAGGCAGTTTTTTAAAAAAAATAAGCACTCTTATCTCACTCATAACAAAAATCATAAAAATACTTTCCATTTCTTATATTGGTAAAGATTTAAAAGTTTGTTAAACCAATTGCTGCTGAGAGCGTGAACAAACAGACATCCAATCATTATTGGTGGGAGTGCAGACTAGTTCAGTCTTTTAGGAGGGCAACTGAGCCACATCTGTCAAAATTAAAAGTAAACATATCCTGACCCAGCAATTCCTCTGAAGGAATTTTATACTATGGCTATATGCAAAAATGTACAAAGTTATGTGTGAAAAAAGATGTTGCTGAAGAAAAAATCTTAAATCAGCCTGTAAAGTCTATCACTATCAGTTAAATTATGCTCTGTCCATAAAGAAAAAAGCATAAAACCATAAAGAGACATGCTTATAATGTGGAAATGGAAATACTAAGTAAAGAGAGGGAAAGTCAGGTATTGCCAGAAAAGAAGTCCCTTCACTTAGTTTTATAAACTTCCTCATTACTTGAATGTGCCATGAGTGAATTATATCTATAAGTAAGTTAAAACATTGAAATCCATATACAAGTATCCCAGGTTAGAATTAAATAAGAACCAGGATATTTTGCATATTTAGATTTAGTATAGGTGTATTAAATTACTCATTATTAAATATACACATATATAAAATATAATAGGTCTGGGCACCCCTGTAATCCCAGCACTTTGGCAGGCTGAGGCAAAAGGATCGTTTGAGGCCAGCAGTTCAAGACCAGTCTGAGCAACACAGCAAGACCCCATCTCTATAAATAACTTTTTAAAATTTAGACAGGTGTGGTGGCATGTGTCTGTAGTCCTAGCTACTCAGGAGGCTAAGATGTGAGGATAGCTTGAACCCAGGAGTTCAAGGCTGTAGAGAGCTATGATTGTGTCACTGCACTCTAGGCTGCACAAGAGTGAACTCTTACCTCGTAAAAATAAAGTTATTAAAAATAACTTTAATATAATTTCATTTCTATGTATAAACTATATACAGAAATTATATATTTATATATACATATACAGAAATATATATAATTTTTATATTTCTATATTATATATGTATTTAACTTATATATTTTATATATATTTTTATATTTAACATATACAGCAATTAAAGTTATAAAATTCAGTTTTAAAATAAGATTTTAGCAGCTCCTTTTAAAATCAATAGTACAAGATCTTAACTTACCTCTATGTCGTCCTAAATCTTTTCTTTGTCCCTTCTCTAAATCTTTCCTTTGTGAAGAAAGTAAGTTTTTCTGTTCAATAGCTTTCAGAGCACATTCTCTGGAAATGTCTTTTATCTTTTCCCTTTGATCAATGTGACTTAACTTAGCTGTAAAAGAAATCATTCTTACTATGATACAGATCATTTTTCAAATTGCTCAATAAAAATAAAACGATCTATATAAAAATGTTAAGATACAATTTTAAAAAGCATAGATATGTAGATATATAGTATACAATGGTATTTTTATGATTAAAAACTAAATGTGATTTTTCTTGACACTGGAGATGCATGTTGTCTTTTAGAACTTCTTGTATAGCCTCTAAAACAAGTATAAAAAAAGAAAGAGATCTGCCATTAAAATAATAAGAGCTAAAGGTAACTGGTCACTATTTGCCAGATGTGTTACTCATTTACTTCTTCAAAGTACAATTACTGTCTCTATTTTGGGTAAGGAAACTGAGGCAGAGAGAAATTAGAAATTTGCCCAAGTTCACAAAGTTTGTAAGTCGAGAACCGGGAATATGAACCCAAGTTGTCTGGTTCCAATGCTTCTATTCTTACACACACATATACTATTTCTTGGCTTAAAACTAGGTGTCTTTTGAAAAACATAAAATGCCTTGATCTATGAGTATCGATAATCTGTGAAAGGAAAACTTTTAATATTTAATTTTTAATAATTTTTAAAAAGCCTTTATTTTAGTTTTTTGTGGATAACTGTTAATTCTCAACGTTACTACCCTTGATTAAATGAGTTACTTTTATGATTACACATTATTTCATTAATATATTTAAAGGTTGATTACAAAATCATCCTGAACATCCACACAAGAGTTACATGTATTTCTAAACTGTAACTGTACACAGTATCATGAGGTCTCATTTTGAACCCAAGTTACAGAACTCGACTTGTGAAAGTTAGTTATAGGATAACAATAACAAGACAGAGTTGAATAAAAATGAGGTTAAGAACAAACTAAGGCAATAGTAACTTTGAACTACTGTTGCATTCACTACCAGTAAATTTAATTTTGGCATTTATGCTAAATTATTAACTCACGTTTTTCTGCTTCAAGCTGATTATTAACTCCTTGAAGGAAATGCCACATTGTTGCTTTATTTGGTAACTGTCCAGACTGCCTCAGGCCTACCACAGTCTGAGTGCATGGAGAAACTCAAACAACTCATGGAATCAAACTGGTCAGGTAAAACTACAGCTCTCAGAGAAATGCATAAATCAAAAGATGAATTTTGTTACCTACTTGTTATTATCTCTTCATAGGCAAGGAAAACTAGGTAAGCATCCTGCAGTAAGTGAAAAAAGGAAGACACTCACTCGGAACTATGTAAAAATGACAATTTAAACACAAACCTGGTCCTCTCCCTACAGCTGTGTGACTGTGGCTCCGATTAGATGATGAAATATTATCAGTTTGAAATTTCTGATTTTCTCTCTGCTTTGCCTGATCACCAAATCCATTTTCTTTTAAATTATCTGACTTATGAATTACAGGCTTTTCACATCCTTAAAAAAAGAAACAAAAATGTATCATTCCTTTCCGTACCATGAAAAGAGATGTTTGAATCATTTTTTTCAGATTATTTTTAACTGTAAAAAAAGTTACTTAAAACTTAAGAGGACTGACATCATTTAAGAATTTTGAAATGCTTTATAATGCATTCAAAAAGGACCTGTTTTGGACTTTTCCAGTTTACTACATCTTAAAACGTACTTCTCAAAAGAGCTACTAGTGAAGCCTCTTCTGTGATTGTGTGACCATAATAGTGGGTAACTCCTGAAGGTGTTTCTGAGGCCACTGATGAGAAAAGGTTCATTCCAAAATACTAAAAAAATTACTAAAATTGCCTCAACTCTACTCAAAGTCAAATTTGAAATTATCCTCAATATTTGTTGCGAGAAGTCAGGGAGCCTGAACAGAGGACCCGGCTGAAGCCATGGCAGAAGAACATAAATTGTGAAGATTTCATGGACATTTATTAGTTCCGCAAATTAATACTTTTATAATTTCTTACACCTGTCTTTACTACAAACTCTGAACATAAATTGTGAAGACTTCAAGGACACTTATCACTTCCCCAATCAATATCCTTGTGATTTCCTATGCCCGTCTTTAATCTCTTAATCCTGGTCATCTTCGGAAGCTGAGGAGGATGTATGTCGCCTCAGGACCCTGTGATGATTGTGTTAACTGCACAAATTGTTTGTAGAGTATGTGTGCTTGAACAATATGAAATCTGGGCACCTTCAAAAAAGGAACAGGATAACAGCAATGTTCAGGGAACAAGGGAGATGGCCTTGGACTCTGACTGCCAGTGAGCCGGACGGAACAGAGTCATATTTCTCTTCTTTAAAAAGCAAATAGGAGAAATATTGCTTGATTCTTTTTCTCAGCAAGGCACATCCCTGAGAAAGAGAATGCGCCCTGAGGGTAGGTCTATGAACGGCCCCCTTGGAGGCATCCCTCTTTTATGGTCAAAGTCGAAGGGATGAAATAAGCCCCAGTCTCCTGTAGCGCTCCAACACTTATTAGAAGGAGGAAATTCCCACCTAATAAATTTTGGTGAGACAGGTTGTCTGCTCTCAAACCCTGTCTCCTGATAAGATGTTATCAATGACAATGCATGTGGAAACTTCATTAGCAATTTTAATTTCGCCCCATCCTGTGGTCCTGTGATCTCACCCTGCCTGCACTTGCTTTGTGATATTCTATTACCTTGTGCATGTGATCTCTGTGACCCACACCCTATTCGTACACTCCCTCCCCTTTTGAAAATCGCTAATAAAAACTTGCTGGTTTTATGACTCAGGGAACATCACAGAACCTGCCGACATGTGATGTCTCCCCCGGACACCCAGCTTTAAAATTTCTCTCTCTTGTACTCTTTCCCTTTATTTCTCAAACCAGCCAAGATGCTTAGGGAATAGAAAAGAACCCATGTTAAATATCGGGGATGGGGTTCCCCCAGATATTCATTTTTATATTCAGAGTATTAGTATTCCTAGTTGACTGTGATAATAGAAAAACATGGAGAATTTTTAAAAGAAAGAATTACCCATATTTTCTGCAACAGATTTGTAATGTGACCAGCTGACAACCTGCCTAAGTGCATCGTCAGTAGAAACTGCTGTCCCATCTGGGTTTGCGTAAAACAAAAGCAGTGGCTGAAAGTGGCATCGAATGCATTTGGAGACAACATCTTTCCATCTAGTTCCAATCTTTAAAAAAACACAAAGAATAAAGACAAAACAAAACCTTGTAATCAATGTGTTATATGAAAAGACAGAGACTCTGAGTTATTTTATATTTTTTAAAAATTTAGATATGCAGCTGCCAGTAGTTCAAGTATATATCATATTATATAATTAACTGTATTTAGTAACTAGTCTAAATAAAAATCTTTTAAACATTATCATTTACAAATTTGATGGGCAAATAAATTTTTAAAAGCTTTCCAAATATGTGGTTGACTGACATTTGACAAAGACTTCAAGGCAATTCAATGGAGAAATTTAATTAAGAGTCAGCTCAACAAATGGTGTTACAACTGGAGATAAAGAATTTTTACCATGAGAAAAAATAACTTTAACCTGACTTCATATAAAACAAACAAAAAAAAATTAACTAAGAATAGCTCACACAAAAACTAAAACTTAACCAGAAGAAAACAAAAGAGAAAATCTTTGCAAACTTGGGGAAGGGCAGATTTCTTAGCATACCAAATCACGGAAGAAAAATATTTTAAAAATGGACTGAATCTAAATTAATTAATAACTTTTGATCTTAGAAAGACACCATTAAGAAATTGAAAAAAAAATAAGCAACATACAGCTAATAAAGGACTACTATGCAGAATAAAGAATGCCTACAACGCATTAAGAAGAAGATAATCCAGTGCGAAATACTGGCAAAAAATCTGGACATTTCACCAAAAGAAAGATGTAAGAATGGTCAACAAGCACAAGAAAAGATGCTCAAAATATTACCAACCGCAAGGGAAATGCAAATGAAAACCACAGTGAGATAATATTATACATACACCAGAAGGGCTAACATTAAAAAGAATACCAATACGAAGTGCTGCTGACAATGTGGAACAACAGGAACTCTCATACACTGCTCTCATAGAATGTAAACTGGTATAACCACTTTGGAAATCAATTTGATAGTTTCTTGTAAAGTTAAACAGACACTTACCACACAACCCAGAAATCCCACTTCTAGGTATTATCTAAGAGCAATGGAAAAAAATATGTTCACAGATTATTCATACTTCAATAGGTAAATGGATAAATTGTTGTACAGCCATGAAACACACAATAAAAATAAAGTGTGAATCCAAACAACATGAATGAATCTTAAAGACATTATGCTAAAGGAAGGGAAGCAGACATAGAGCAGTACATACTATAAGAGACCATTTATATAAAATTGTAGAATGAGTAAAACTAATCTATAATGAGACCAGCAATTTCCTCATCCTGGGGTGGTGTGGGGGGTATGACAACAAAGAAGCCTGATAGAATTTTTCCTATTGTGATGAACATGTTCTGTGTACTGATTATGGTGGTTACATAGGTGAATACATTTATCAAAACTCCAATTGTACACTTAAAATGGGTGTGTTTTAATGTTTGTGCACTATACCTCTATAAAATTGATTTAAAAGCAAAACAAAACCAAACAAAAACACTACAAAGCATTCTAGAATATTTTTGCAGAGAAGGAGACTTTTAAGAAACAATTCTGATGAGCTGTTTTGAACTACATATATTCAGCTATTTATCCTCCTCACTGGGGATTCCAAGAGACGTGAGGAGTCCATTTTTTTGTTTGTAATGTGTGTTTTTTGAGAAAAGGTCTCACAGTCACCCAGGCTGGAGTTCAGTAGCACCGTCTCAGCTCACTGCAACTTCCTCCTCCCAGGTTCAAGGGATTCTCATGACTTTGCCTCCTGGGATTACAGGCATGTGCCACCACGCCTGGCTAATTCTGGTATTTTTAGTAGAGACGGGGTTTCACCACATTGGCCAGACTTAAGAGTCAATGTGAAAATAAAATAAAAACCTTCACAGGGTAATTAATATACCCAGTTCTTCCTCCAAATTTTGAATAATTTAAACTATGTAAAAGCAAAGTAGAAACTGCAAAATGTTTTTACACATCGACTCAAGATGAAACTTAATAAACTCCTACATCAAAGTACTAAGTAATTCAAGCAAAGTGCTAATTTTAAATATAAATACCAAAATTTTAACAGCTTTATTGAGGTGTACTATATGAAGTAAAATTATCTAGTTATAGTGTACAAGTCAGTGAGCTTTGACAATACAATTGTGTAATCCTCACCCCAAAATATTACCTGGTACCCCACTTTGCAGTCCCTGGAAATTAGTGATCTACTCTCCAAACCTTTGTTTTTCCTTCTAGAATTTCATATAAATGGGATCATCGCATGTAATCATTTATATCTCACTTCTTTCACTTAGCATAATGCTTCTGAGATTTGTTCACATTATTGCATGTATCAGTTCAATAGTTCAGTCCTTCTTGCTGAGTATTGTATTCCAGTGTATAGCTATACCACAATTTGTTCATCCATTCACCTATTGTTGACATCTGAGTCATATCTAGTTTGAGCATTATGAAGAAAACTATCCTGAACATTCAAGTACACGTTTTATGTGGAGTTAACGTTTTCACAAGAGTGGATTTGCTGGGTTATATAGTAAATATATGTTTAAAGAAACTGACAGTTTTGAAAGTGAATGTTCAATTTTGTGGTTCCATCAGCCTCGTGTGAGAGATCTAGCTGCTCTTATCCTCACCAACTATTTGTATTGTCAGTCTTTTTAATTTTGGTCATTACAACAGGTGAGTACTAGAATCTCATTATGAATTAAATTTGTATTTCCGTTGTGGTTAATGATGTACTGAATATCATTTCAAGGCCATTCATATATCTTCACTGGTGAACTGTCAACATTTTTTGCTGATTTTTTAATTGGGTTTTAAGAGTTATTTCAATATTCTGGATACAGTCTTTATTAGATTCATGCGTCACAAATATTTTCTCTCAGTATATGGTTTGTCATTTTATTCTCCTAATAGTATCTCACTGAAGAACAACAATTTTAACTTTCAATGAAGTCTAACTTACCAACTATCTTTATGGTTCATGCTTATTAAACGTTATCTAAGAAATCCCTATACATAAATAGTAGTTTTACTATCCTTCCCTGATATTCCCATCTCAGTCATTTCTGGTCTGTTTTTATTAATTTTTCTTCAGGTTCTTTGAATATTTGGTAATATTTTATTGAATGCTACTTTGAAGTGGCATACTGAATTTCACTGAAGTTCATAGTCTTGGGTATTGAATTTTGTTGTGTTATTTTAAAAGTGGGATTAGCTTTGAACTTTCAAGGCTTGTTTTAAGCTTTTATTTCTTTTTTTCTTTTTTTCTTTTTGAGACGGAGTCTCACTCTGTCACCAGGCTGAAGTGCAGTTGCACGATCTCAGCTCACTGCAACCTCTGCCTCCTACCTTTTGTTTTCCAGTGATGCTTCCCATCTCTCCCAACTAACCCCAAACTTGTGTGGGTTCACCCCTCACATGCACAAATCACAATTTAGCCACAAATTCCAGGGAACCCTTCTGTCAATTTCCAGAACTTTCTCCCTGTGCAGTTTTCTTTCTAGTATTCTGTCCTGCAAATTTTAGCCATCTAGGCCTCCCTGAACTCCAGTTTCAGTCTGCAGAACTCAGTGACACTGCTGGGCTTTGTTTGGGCTCCCACTGCCTGCACTGCAACCCAGAAACTACCTCTAGGCAGTAAGCAGTGGGTAATTATAGAGCTGACCTCATTTGTTTCCCTTTTCTCTGTTCAACTGCATGTTGTTCAATGTTTAGAGTTGTTTCACCTATGTCCTAGTTTTAAACAGTGAAATGCCTATTTCTATAGCAGTTAATCCTTCATGGGTAGAATTAGAAGTCCACTAAATACCAAATATTTGAATTTGTATTGTCTTAATCACAGTGCTGATAAATGGCCTTTTATTGTATATTAAAATGAAACTAAATAGAATTCTACATCATTTGCTTATAACAAACAAAGAACTTGCATTTTTAAATGAGTTTACTACTTAATAAAGATTGCCAAAGCCAGTAAGCTTTGGCAAGACCAATAGTTTTCAACTGTACTATGTCTGAATTTCCTGTAGAACTTAAAATTTCAGATACCTGCCTTTACACTACTGAATCAAAATTTTAGGAGTCCAGGAATGTATGTTTTTTAAAAAGCTCCTCATGTGATTCCAATACTCCTTATTAAGAACTATTATTCACTACTTTACTAGACAGCATTATTACTATTTGAGTAAATAAATTACACTTGGCCCTTGAACAACACAGGTTTGAACTGTGCAGGTTCACTTATATGTGAATTTTCTTCTGCCTCTACCACCCAAGACAGCAAGACCAATCTTCCTTTTCTTCCTCTTCAGTCTCCTCAATGTGAAGATAGCAAGGATGAAGACATTTATGATGATCCATTTCCACTTAGTGAGTGGTAAATATATTTCCTTTTGCTTATAATTTTCTAGGTAAGATTTTTTTCTAGCTTACTTTACTGTGAGAGTACAGTATATAATACATATAACATACAGAATATGTGTTAATTGACTGTTTATGTTTTTGGTAAGGCTGTCTGTCAATAGTAAGCTGCTGGCAGTTAAGTTTTGAGGAAGTCAAAAGTTGTACATGGGTTTTCAACTGCACAGGGGCTTGGCACTCCTATGTTGTTCAAGGGTCAACTGTAATTACCAAAAGATGTAACTGATATATCTATTTCTGTATTCCACACACAAAATTTGAAAAAAAATTGTCATAATAAAAATAAAAGCAAGCACATTTTCATCACTAGTTATACAAAACTACTGTGACTCATCTACAAAAAAAAAAAAAAAGCAAGTATGCATCAGGCAAAAAGGATCATCACTGACACACAGATCACTGATAGTTACATATTTGTATACTAATATTCATTAGTCTATTAATATTCTGGAAATGGACTGCTTTAAAAGTTGGCTTCAAAATAAGCCAATTTCAAGAATAACAAAAGAAAGTTTGAACTTAATGTTGCTATCATTGTTATGTTCATTTATTACTATTTTACATAATAATTATATCATCCTTTTGAATATTAATATCAATATATCATTTATTAACAAAAAGTAAAAATCACAGTAATTATTTCAGTTAAAAAAAGTGTCACTTACCTCTTTCACATTTGCATCATCAAAAAATACCCATTTGGAACTTTTGGTGTGAAATGCAAAGGCACAATAATGTCGGCTGGTGTAGCAGATCATACCAACAAGGTTAAGTTCACTATTTTTGGCATTTTCATCAGTAACTCTATAAAAAAGCTGTTTAAAAAAATTAGTAATTTACACTTAACACTGTATCTTTTGCAAAATGAGGAATAATTAGATGAATCATGTATTTGACACATAATGAAATATTTCTCACGCATACTGCCCCAATCCAATATTATGATATTATTACTTGAAGGCACCACTGACATCACATTGTTAACAGAATTACCACTTTTAATTCATTCATAGAAACTTTAAGTCCAAAAAAACGAATTCACTACAAATTAGTAATAATAGAGTATCTCTAATGACACATGACTGACACTTTTCATAAAGAAATTCAAAATATGAGATAAATTCCACATTTCTGGTAATTCTTGACTGAATCACGTATTTGAATGTTCATTAAACATATAATCTAAAAGGTAATTATCTCTAAAACTTTAATTGTAACATCAACCAACTCAAAATATACTATGAAAGTAACAAGCATATCAAGAGATTATGGCCAGGTATGCTGGCTCATGCCTGTAATCCCAGCCCTTTGGGAAGCCAAGGCAGGTGGACCAACTTGAGGCCAAGAGTTCGAGAACACCTGGCAAACATGGTAAAACCCCATCTCTACTAAAAATACAAAAAATTAGCTGGGTATGGTGGCACATGCCTGTAATCCTAGCTACTAGGGAGGCTGAAGCATGAAAATTGCTTGAGCCTGGGAGGCAGAGATTGTAGTGAGCCAAGATTCGCCACTGCACTGCAGCCTGGGCGACAGAGCAAGACTCTGCTGGGGGGAAAAAAAAGAGATCAGTACTTTAGATGATTTTTAAATCTTAAACCTTTCTAAGTTAACAATATTTATATTTACAATCATGACTATAGATAAAAAATCATCAATCATCATTTTAGAGTGAAAGAAGCAAAAGTCATGAGACAGTTTAGTTTGTAATTAAAAGCCATTGCTAGTCTATGTAGTAAAGGCATTCCAGTTAGCCTGGTTTGATTAAACTTGACTTTATCAGATAAAACATCGAAATAGTATTATTTTGTTCAGAAAAAAAAAATTTAGTTCTGAAATCAAAATAAGTGTATCATAATATATATCAAGATGTTGTAGACGAATTTGAAAATAAAAGGGAAGGGAATGAAAATAGATAAGATACCCCAGGAAGATAAAGATGTGTTGCTAGATTCCGAACAATATCTTCGGTCAAGTCAGAATGCTCAGAGTCCCAGACTAAACCAATTGTAACAATCTCTGGGCAATTCATTAAAACACGGCGAATTTTTATTTTTTGGCCACAGTTACTCTACAGAAAAACACAAAAGAAAAGTTCTAAAATTATGAAAACAGATAAACCATAGGCAAAACCTTACACAGTTTGTATTATATAATGACATTTTTAACATATATTTGCAATTTATTCAGTATACTAAAAAATGACTTCTAACAAGCGATTTGTCTTAATTATTGATTAAACAAGAAGTCTATTTTAAATAAAAGTATTCTTTGATACTTTTGTAAATCTGTTAAAGAATTCAACCTAAAAAAAAAGCAGAAATAAAACCACTGAAGTCAGTATACAAATATATTAGATGAGAAAAGAGTATCATTTAAGTTTACTGAAAAGAAACTTTCTCTTTAACCAAATGATAAATTTCAGGACTTTGAAAAAATTTAATCAACATATGCTACCTTCAAACCTTCACAAACTTAGGAGTTTTTAAAGAAATTATACTAAGATAAATGGTACACATGGTATAATCGAAAATAATATTTTTTTAAAATTCTTAAAGCTAATTCTATATATAGAATCAATATTTACATGATAATATCTGAATGCCTATTTTCAAATTTACAGAACAAGAACCATACTAACATTCTCCAAACTATACTTACAGGACATTTCCTATAGTCATCTGTTGTGTTTGCTGCTTGTAGCAATTCTGCAAACATTTCAGGTTTAAAGCGTTCATGCCTTTCCAACATTCTTTCAACTTCATTGCTACAAAAAAAGAAGCAATCCCAAATTGGGCCTATGAGCTTAAAATTTTAATAAATTGCACATGAAAAATATTGTCAGTTTAGATGTGCATCACTTTTTCTGTCTAAAACATAACCATAACTGAAAAATGAACCATAAAATACATTTCCATAAAATGAAAAATTATTAAATTTGCCAAGTATATGATGAAAAAATTAGCTCAAATAAAGAGAACAAAATAACATAAAATTATATGTTTGGAACTAGACGAATGAAGCTAAGATCCTCTGTCTGGAGATAGTTTTAAGGCAAATGTTTCATTTGTATTATTACTTAATGAGTAGAAACTTAAGTTTAAACCCTACCCTAACAAGAACAACAAACTGTAAGAAAGGCTCCCTCTCTGGCCCAAAGTTCCTAGAAGCAAAGTTATCAATTTCGGCTAGAAGGTCCTTTGCTGATTAAATGCAGAAGTCACAACCAGAGTTGTTAAAGCCAGACTTACGCCTTTTGTTCTTATTATGAATATTACTCCTGGTTTTGTGTGTGTGTGTGTGTGTGTGTGTGTGTGTGTGTGTGTGTGATGGAGTCTTGCTCTATCACCCAGGCTGGAGTGCAATAGCGCAATCTTGGCTCACTTCAACCTCCACCTCCCAGGTTCAAGCGATTCTTATGCCTCAGCCACTCGAGGAGCTGGGATTATAGGCACGTGCCACCACACCTGGCTAATTTTTGTATTTCTAGTAGAGACGGGGTTTTACCATGTTTCCCAGGCTGGTCTTGAACTCCTGACCTCAGGTGATCCACCCGCCTCAGACTCCCAAAGTGTTGGGATTACAGGAGTAAGTCACTGTGCCCAGCAAGGATACTAATCATTTTATTAGAGCCCAGGCAGGCCCTTTAATGCACTACAGGTTAACTGTGATACTTTTTATTCAACCTCCTTAAAAGACATATTTTTATGTATCAGGGTATTAAGTAACTAATATGGTTTGGCTGTGTCCCCACCCAAATCTCATCTTGAATTATAGCTCCCAAAATTCCTTCATGTTGTGGGAGGGACTCAGCTGGAAACAACTGAATCATGGGGGCAGTTTCCCCCATACTGTTCTGGTGGTGGTGAATAAGTCTCACAAGAGCTGATGGTTTCGTAAGGGGAAACCCCTTTCGCTTGGCTCTCATTCTTTCCTCTTGCCTGCCACCATGTAAGATGTGACTTTGCTCCTCCTTTCCTTCTGCCATGATTGTGAGGCCTACTCAGCCACATGGAACTATGAGTCAATTAAACCTCTTTGCTTTATAAATTACCCAGTCTTGAGTATGTCTTTATTAGCAGCATGAGAACAGGCTAATACTAAAACTATCTAAATATTTCCAAAAAGGAATGTCATGTAAGCTGAAACACTAACTAGTTTCCATTCTAGATGTTCTGGTTGTACTTAACAATAATATAACTATTCTAGAGCTGGATATATTTTACAGTTCAACAGTTTAAATAATCTCCAAGTATTTGGTAACAACTAAACGTACCCATCCAAAACACTTCATGAGTACACTAGAAGGCCCTAAATCTGATAAGCTCATTCAAACTGCATATACTGCTCTTACAAAACTGACAGCATTAGACAACATCCAGAAAAATGTTGAAGTCAGGCAGATCTGGGTTTCAATCTTAATTCATCTACTTACTAGATTAACCTCATTAAACCTATTTCTTCATCAACAAAATAGAATTTTCATTAACATTAAAAGTGACAACCTACATAAAGCCTGGAACATGGTAAGCATTCAGTAACTGGTATTCAACACTGATTACCAACACAAATAAGGGTATTATAGTTAGAATTCAAAGCGCACATTCCTGCAACTTGCAGTGTTTACCAAGCAGAGAATGATGGGCTCTAATTCTTATTATCTAACATTCTGCCTGAGAACACTGTCATTTCATTCAAGAGTTTTAAACTAGAATTAAAATTTTCGTTTTTAACTTATTGTCTATCTTTGTTCGAACACCATCCTACTTTTCATAGAAATTTTAAAAAATGACTGACAACCGACTACAATTTGACTGAAGTTTAGGAATGTTTCTCTAAATCAGTGTTTTTTACTTGTCTGTAAACGTAAGAAAGATAGTAAACACATCCAAATAACAAAATTGTTATTATTCAATAATCTTTATGAAATAAGGTTTTACACCCAATAAAGCCAGGAAGATAAATCATATGAAATGGATGAACATGATATTCACTTTGCACACTGACACAAATATTGGCAACATTTATCAACTGTTGCACTAACAAATTCTGACTGATAATTACTGATCCATATTATGTCTTTTGTATTAAAATGTATGCAAATGTTTATGATCTTACTCAACGTTTACCACATGCCAAATTTTTTTTTCTTTTTTTTTTTTGGTGAGATGTAATCTCACTCTGTCACCCAGGCTGGAGTGCAGTGGCATGAACTCAGCTCATTGCAACCTCCACCTCCTGGGATCAAGCAGTTATCTGCCTCAGCCTCCCAAGGAGCTAGGATTACAGGCGCCCGAGACCACACCCAGCTAATTTTTTATTTTTAGTAGAGATGGGGTTTCACCATCTTGGCCAGGCTGGTCTTGAACTCCTGACCTCAGGTGATCCACCAGCCTTAGCCTCCCAATGTTCTGGGATTACAGGTGTTAGCCACTGCACCTGGCCACATGCCAAATATGTATACTTTCAAATACCTGTTGGAAAATAGTCAAAGAACATTATGTAAGGTCTAGGGTTAACTTTTAGATCCTTAACTAGCTAATCTTTCATGGACAGAAAGGGAGAGAGTGAGTGGGCAGGTGAGCAGGCAAGCATGGCAAATTTTTTATTTAAAGTGAATGTTGAGGCCTCAAATGCAATAACCTAACTGAGAATTACGCTCACATTTTTGTTTCTTCTCTGTTTACCCTAGCTTTTATCACCAGAAAGCGACATAGCAGAGCTGACTGAAAATATGGCCATTACAAACAGAACATCTCATAAATGAAGCAACCATGTATAGTTCCATTTAACATTCAGTTTATCATTTTATGCTCCCCTTCACAGTTCTAAAATTTGTTATAAATTAAATAGACATAAAATTTAACTAGTACTATGTACACTTCACTAAGTAACACACATATTAGGCTAAATTACAAACATCCAACTTTGATAGACATCACTTAATACTTCTCACAGCAGCATATCTAGTAGCCTCAGACAGAGAGGGGAAACTCATATATGCTACGATTTTATAAAATAAGTGTTCAATGTGCTTAAATATGGTATTAATGTTTTTGATAATTATGCTTTAATAGGTTCTTACCATAAGGCTGTTGTAGAAATGTACCGCACAAATTCTGTAAAAGGTAGAGGATCTGATGATGCTCCACAGCTACGACACACACACTACATAGGCAAAAACATATGCTTAATCTATCAATCATAAAACAGAACTATAATATCTAAATAATAATCAAGCCATCTCACCTGTTCATACAGAGTCATAGCAAACTTCTGGTGAGTGATACAAGATTTAGAGGTACACATGTCTGCATCTCTGCTTGGCACTATGTGAAAATGAATCCTCTCCAAAATATTCTCCTAATTTAAAAATAAAATAGATAAATGAGTATTGATCTTGTAGGGAACATAGCAAAATGTAACTCTTTACCTGGAGATTTCCCAAAGTGTAAATTTAAGAGTGTCATACATATTGTTAGCTTTTCAGCTTTCCTCTCTAATGAACACTTTGATCGAATGTTCAATTATTCACCTTTTATAGCACTAGCTAAAAGAAAATGTTGCTTAATGAAAGCAACATTATAATATAATATGATCTTTAATAGTTATTTTTAATCCTCCTAAAAACCCCTGGTGACTGACACCTAAAATGTAATATTAGAAAACAGTTTCCTGTGTTCCTGACATTCTCAAATGAAGGAAAAACAGATAGCTTAAAAAAAATCCTGGATGGCTGAATAGGAAGAGCTCCAGTCTACAGCTCCCAGCGAGATCGACACAGAAGACAGGTAATTTCTACATTTCCAACTGAGGTACCTGGTTCATCTCATTGGGACTGGTTGGGCAGTGAGTGCAACCCACGGAGGGCGAGCCAAAGCAGGGCAGGACATCACCTCACCCGGGAAGCGCAAGAGGTCAGGGGATTTCCGTGTTCTAGCCAAGGGAAGCCATGAGTCAATGTACCTGGAGGAGCAGTACACTCCTGCCAAAATACTGAGCTTTTCCCATGGTCTTAGCAACCAGCAAACCAGGAGTTCCCCTCCAGTGCCTGGCTCAGCTGGTCCCTGGTCCGACACCAACAGAACCTTGCTCACTGCTAGTGCAGCAGTCTGAGATCAACCTGGGATGCAGGAGCTTGGTGGGGGGAGGGGTGTCTGCTATTGCTGGGGCCTGAGTAGGTGGTTCTCTGCTCATAGTGTAAACAAAGCCACAGGTACGCCTGAACTGGGTGGGGGCCACCGCAGCTCACCATGGCCTACTGCCTCCCTGGATTCCACCTCTGGGGGCAGGGCATATCTGAAGAAGACAGCAGACAGCTTCTTCAGACCTAAATGTCCCCATCTGACAGCTCTCAAGAGAGGAGTGATTCTCCCAGCATGGCGTTGGAGTTCCAATAATGAACAGACTGACCCCCGTGTAGCCTGACTGGAAGACACCTCCCACTAGGGGCCGACAGACACCTCATACAGGTGGGTGTTCCTCGGGACAAAGCTTCTAGAGAAAGAATCAGGCAGCAATATTTGCTGTTGTGCAGCCTTCGCTAGTGATAACCAAGCAAACAGGGTCTGGAGTGGACCTCCAGCAAACCCCAACAGACCGCAGCTGAGGGGCCTGTCTGTTAGAACGAAAACAAACAGAAAGGAATAGCATCAACATCAACAAAAATGACATCTACACCAAAACACCATGCATAAGTCACCAACATCAAAGACCAAAGGTAGATAAAACCACAAAGATGGGGAGAAACCAGAGTAGAAAGGCTGAATATTCCAAAAACCAGAAGGTGTCTTCTCCTCCAAGGAATATAACCCCTCACCTGCAAGGTAACAAAACTGGCTGGAGAATGAGTTTGAAGAGTAGACAGAAGTGGGCTTCAGAAGGTCAGTAATAACAAACTTCTCCGAGCTAAAGGAGCATGTTCTAACCCAGTGCAAGAAAGCTAAAAACCTTGAAAAAAGGTTAGACGAATGGCTAACTAGAATAACCCATGAAGAGAAGAGCTTATATGACCTGATGGAGCTTAAAAACACAGTAAGAGAACTTCGTGAAGCATACACAAACTTCAGTAGCCGATTCAATCAAACAGAAGAAAGGCTATCAGTGACTGAAGATCAAATTAATGAAATAAAGTCAGAAGACAAGATTAGAGAAAAAAGAGTGAAAAGAACCTAACAAAGCCTCCAAGAAATATGGGACTATGTGAAAAGAGCAAATCTATGTTTGATTGGTATACCTGAAAGTGATGGGGAGAATGGAAACAAGTTAGAAAACAGTCTTCAGGATATTGTCCAGGAGAACTTCCCCAACCTAATAAGGCAGGCCAACATTCAAATTCAGGAAATACAGAGAACACCACAAAGATACTCATCGAGAAGAGCAACCCAAAGACACATAATTATCACATTCACCAAGGTTGAAATGAAGGAAAAAATGTTAAAGGCAGCCAGAGAGAAAGGTCTGGTTACCCACAAAGAGAAGCCCATCGGACTAAAGGTGGATCTCTCTGCAGAAACTCTACAAGTCAGAAAAGAGTGGGGGCCAATATTCAACATTTTTAAAGAAAACAATTTTCAACCCAGAATATCCGCCAAACTAAGCTTCATAAGTAAAGGAGAAATAAAATCCTTTACAGACAAGCAAATGCTGAATCTGTCACCAGGCCTGCCTTACAAGAGCTCCTGAAGGAAGCACTAAACATGGAAAGGAACGACCGGCACCAGCTACTGCAAAAACATGCCAAATTTAAAACCCATCGATGCTATGAAAAAACTGCATCAATTAACGGGCAAAATAACCAGCTAATATCGTAACGACAGGATCAAATTCACACATAACAATATTAACCTTAAATGCAAATGGGCTAAATGCCCCAGTTAAAAGACATAGACTGGCAAATTGGATAAAGAGTCAAGACCCATCAGTGTGCTGTATTCAGAAGACCCATCTCATGTGCAGAGACACATATAGGCTCAAAATAAAGGGATGGAGGAAGATCTACCAAGCAAATGGAAAGCAAAAAAAAAAAAAAAAAAAAAGCAGGGGTTGCAATCTTGGTCTCTGATAAAACAGGCTTTAAACCAACAAAGATCAAAAGAGACAAAGAAGGCCATTACATAATGGTAAAGGGATCAATTCAATAATAAGAGCTAACTATCCTAAATATACATGCACCCAATACAGGAGCACCCAGATTCATAAAGCAAGTACTTAGAGACCTACAAAGACACTTAGACTCACACACAATAATAATGGGAGACTTTAACACCCCACTGTCTTCGTCCCTGGGATGCAAGGCTGTTTCAACATACGCAAATCAATAAACATAATCCATCACATAAACAGAACCAATGACAAAAACCACATGATTATTTCAATAGATACAGAAAAGGCCTTCAACAAAATTCAGCTGTCTTTCATGCTAAAATCTCTGAATAAACTAGGTATCAATGGAACGTATCTCAACATAATAAGAGCGATTTATGACAAACCCACAGCCAATATCATACTGAATGGGCAAAAACTGGAAGCATTCCCTTTGAAAACCGGCACAAGACAAGGATGCCCTCTCTCACCACTCCTACTCAACATAGTATTGGAAGTTCTGGCCAGGGCAATCAGGCAAAAGAAAGCAATAAAGAGTATTCAGATAGGAAGACAGGAAGTCAAATTGTCTGTTTGCAGATGACATGACTATATATTTAGAAAACCCCACTGTCTCAGCCCCAAATCTCCTTAAGCTGATAAGCAACTTTAGCAAAGTCTCAGGATACAAAATCAATGTGCAAAAATCACGAGCATTCCTTTACACCAATAACAGACAGAGAGCCAAATCATGAGTGAACTCCCATTCACAATTGCTACAAAGAGAATAAAATACCTAGGAATCCAACTTACAAGGGATGTGAAGGACCTCTTCAAGGAGAACTACAAGCCACTGCTCAATGAAATAAAAGAGGACACAAACAAATGGAAGAACATTCCATGCTCATGGATAGGAAGAATCAACATCGTGAAAATGATCATACTGCCAAAAGTAATTTACAGATTCAATGCTATCCCCATCAAGCTACCACTTCACAGAATTGGAAAAAACTATTTTTTTAAAGTTTATATGGAACCAAAAAAGAGCTCGCATAGCCAAGACAATCCTGGGTAAGAAGAACAAAGCTGGAGGCATCACACTACCTGACTTCAAACTTTACTACAAGGCAACGGTAAACAAAACAGCATGGTACTGGTACCAAACATATATATAGACCAGTAGAACAGAATGGAGGTCTCAGAAATAACACCACACATCTACCACCATCTGATCTTTGACAAACCTGACATACACAAGCAATGGGGAAAAGATTCCCTACTTAATAAATTGTGTTGGGAAAACTGGCTAGCCATATGCAGAAAACTGACACTGGACCCCTTCCTTACACCTTATACAAAAATCAACTCAATGGATCAAAGACTTAAACGTAAGACCTAGGACCATAAAAATCCTGAAGAAAACCTAGGCAATACCATTCAGGACACAGGCATGTGCAAAGACTTCATGTCTAAAACATCAAAAGCAGTGGCAACAAAAGCCAAAATTGACAAATAGGATCTATTTAAACCAAAGAGCTTCTACACAGCAAAAGAAACCATCATTACAGTGAGCAGGCAACTTACAGAAAGGGAGAAAATTTTTGCAATCTATCCATCTGACAAAGGGCTAATATCCTGAATCTACAAAGAACTTAAACAAATTTACACAAAAAAAGCAACCAACCCAGCCGGGCGCGGTGGCTCACGCCTGTAATCCCAGCACTTTGGGAGGCCAAGGCAGGTGAACCACGAGGTCAGGAGATCGAGACCGTCCTGGCTAACACAGTGAAACCCCATCTCTACTAAAATACAAAAAATTAGCCAGGCGTGGTGGTGGGCACCTGTAGTCCCAGCTACTTGGGAGGCTGAGGCAGGAGAATGGCGTGAACCCGGGAGGTGGAGCTTGTAGTGAGCCAAGATCGTGCCATTGCACTCCAGGCTGGGTGACAGAGTGAAACTCTGTCTCAAAAAAAATGGCCAAAGGATATGAACAGACACTTCTCAAAAGAAGATTTATGCAGCCAACAGACATATGAAAAAATGCTCATCATCACGGGTTATTAGAGAAATACAAATCAAAACCACAATGAGATACCATCTCATACCAATTAGAATGATGATCATTAAAAAGTCAGGAAACAACAGATGCTGGAGAGGTTGTCGAAAAATAGGAACACTTTTACACTGTTTGGGGGAGTGTAATAGTTTAATCATTGTGGAAGACAGTATGGAGATTCCTCAAGGATCTAGAACTGGAAATACCATTTGACCCAGCAACCCCATTACTGGGCATATACCCAAAGGATTATAAATCATTCTAGGATAAAGACACATACACAGGTTATGTTTATTGTGGCACTATTCACAATAGCAAAGACTTGGAACCAACCCAAATGTTCATCAATGATAAGACTGGATTAAGAAAATGTGGCACATATACACCATGGAATACTTTGCAGCCACAAAAAAAGGATGAGTTCATGTCCTTTGCAGTGACACGGATGAAGCTGGAAACCATCATTCTCAGCAAACTATCACAAGATCAGAAAACCAAACACCACATGTTCTCACTTGGAGGTGGGAGTTGAACAATGAGAACACATGGACACAGGGAGGGGAACATCACACAATGGGGCCTGTCAGGGGTGGGGGGCTGGGGAGGGATAACATTAGGAGAAATACCTAATGTAGGTGACAGGTTGATGGGTGCAGCAAACCATCACAGCACGTGTATACCTATGTAACAAAACTGCACGCTCTGCACATGTAACCCAGAATTTAAAATATGATCAAAAAAATCCTACTTGAATCGCCTAGGTAGTCTGTATAAGTAACAGCAAAACAAAGGCTCTATATTTACACTAACACCATAATGAAGGCAATGTAATCTGCCATGAATTTCATATAAATGTTGATTTACAATATAGATCAATAAGGGGTATTTATTTCTTTAACAGAATGCTTTTTACCAAAGCTTAACCAATGGATTCTATTCATTAGCTAACTTCCCTCTCCTCTGCTCCAGAATATTTAAGACCATTTAATAATTTAAGCCTAGATTTCTAGACATTTTGTGAATTATCATACCATGTATTAGAATAATTCATTTAAGTGAAAGTAAAACTACAAAGTTTAGCATTGTTCAAAATAAATTTGTTTTAAGCAAAGAATCAATTATAAACAGAAGAAATATGGAAAGTATATTTCATTACTGTGTGTGCTGTTATTGACATTTTAATCAACATGCAAGTGTGCTATGCGAGATGCTAGTCAATGAGCTTTCCATCTAAGGAAACCATGAAGATGCTCATTTTTAAAAAGGCAATTAATAATATACACACGCCAAATGAACTCTACAGACAGTAAATTCTACAGGGAATAGATTGGGTGGTTTGGTCATGTGCTGTCTGGTAGGCATAGACTTAGTTTGAACCTTCACAAAATGATAGATTTTTAAAGTTCTGAGTATTTCAGGAACTTGAGCAAAGGCTGCCAGTATAACAGCCTTATAAATAAGGAGTATAAACAGGAATATAAAAATATATGTGAGGAACAGAATGGAATAATCTCACTAGGAAGAAAAATCCAGCAATGAAGCACTGAGGGAAGGTGGAGTTTAATCACAACGGGCCTTAAATATCAGAATAAAAAGTCTAGATTTGAATCATGGAAATATTTGAAGAGTAAGCATTAACCCGAAGAAAATCATATTAATATGGTGGCTATTTAAAAAATAGGACATAAATAAACAGGCTGAATGGACACCAGTAGGAGGCTTAAATATGGTGACCTGGAAGAAGTTGTGGTAGGGAATTAATATGGAAAGAAAAAACTTTTGAAAGAGTTTCTGATGAAAGAATTTACAGAATTTGCTGACTAGAAACAGGAAGAAGAGAGAAGAAATGGTTACAACTTATTTATAGGTGACATCAATATTAACCAAGACATTTAATAATTAACATATCTATTTTACATGTATAAAGTATGTACCTGATCAAAGGAATGCTCTACTTACTAATATGGTGGTAACACAGAGCCTAAAAACATCAACCTCAGTGACTCTCAACCTGGAATGTGGGTAACAGGCTGTTGCCCCTGTTAACTTCCCACCAAAATCCCCTTATCTCCCAGTGAGAATCACTGCATGCAATGAAAACTATTACTGCTGGGAATGTGCTGTACATGTGAACCCTATAGTGGCAGAACACTGATTTAAATGATATCATTTATATTCAGCAAAGCTTATTGCTCCAACTAAGTTTTAAAATATTTTAGTAGAATAAGAGTAAAAATTAGAGCAACACAAATAATCAAAACCAAAAGTACAACACAAAACACAGATGGATTGAAGTTGAGGCTTGAAGGATGGGTAAGATATGGATCTACCGGCCAATTCTGACATTTCTCTATTGTTCTAAATTTTTGTTTCATTTGTCTCAACATTTGTACCATCTAAGGAATGAAAACTACTATCCTGACTTCTTAAGGAATATCAGAAATACTTACAAAGCACTCTGCAGCATCATCCATAAGGCCAAGTTGAAATCGCTGCTCATCTTTGAAGCTTTCTGCAAGAGCATGCCTTATGTTATCTGAGGGAAGTGCTTTTTCTCGACTATGTTGGAACTGTGCAAATATCGTCTGGGAATCAACAAGAAAATCAGTAAGTTTAATGCCAGCTTTAAAATCATTTCAGTAATTTCATTACAACACAGCAAAACTCAAAACACTATACTTGGAAAATAATACAGAAGTCTTTTGCTCTAAAATTTCATACAAAAATTAATTATTTGTATCACCAAGTGTAGAAATGTTTGCACCAGCCTCTAAATCAAATGTTAGCGGACACAAGAATTAAACATGTAGGGTTCCCAGGTCCCACCCTCAGACTCTGACTAAGTCTTAGATGAGGCTCATTTTTAAACTATTCCCCAGATGATTCTGATGCAGGTTGTTTAAGGAACAGAATTTTGAGATTTAAGTTGCTTTAAATCTAAAAACATACAATAGGAATTAGAATTACGCTAAACAAAATAAACATATAATCACACAAAAATTGGTAGAATTCACTAGTCTTAAAAGAAAAAAGTAACCTAAACAAACTTTTAAAACTTAAAAAAATTTTCTACTAGAGTCTTAAGAATACCTCAGAAAATGACAAATCCTGATTTAAAAATTAGATGATTTAACGGAATGACAATGTCCCACTATTATTTGACTAAATTTGCCTTTAAAAAATGCAAATGTACATTTTACAAGAAGATTCAGAAAAGAGATAATAATGACTTTTAACTTTTAAGAAAAGGTCTTACCACCCCTAAGTTATCAGTTTTCCTAACTTAGAGAATTATAGGTTGAATGTCTCCAAATCAAAAATGTGAAAACCAAAATGTTCCAAAATCTAAAAGTTTTTGAGCACTGACACAATGCTTAAAGGAAATGCTTTTAAATTTGGTATGCTCAAAACCAGTAAATACATAAATGCAAATATTCCAAAATTAAAAAACAAAATCTAAAATCCAAAACACTGCTGGTCCTGCGCATTTCAGACAAGGGATACCCAACCTGTAGTTTCTAATCTAAATTAAGAAACTAGAAACATCATTCAGTTTCTAATCTAAACCCAAGAAACTGGAAACATGAAATCATAGTTGTTAATCTGATTTTCAATTTTCCTTATTAAACTTAAGCAAGAAAAAAATAATAATAAATTACAATTTTATGACAATCATCTTACATGGAAGAAAGTAAGGAAAAAAGAAAACTTTTCAATGACAGTCCACCAAAGTAGTATTGGTCACATTCAGTCCCATGTTAGTTCAAGGGGTCATGTCATCTCAAAAAAAAATATTTTTAAGATCAACATACAAGGAAAACATTTCTTGAATCTGTTTCACTACTGCAAAAAAATATAATTTATAAATAAAATAAGAAATTAGAAAACACAGATGTCAACTGACATTAGATACCCAGAACTATAATTATTTTAGCCATTAAATAGCTAAAATTATGAATAGTAAAAGATGAAAAATAACTTTCAGATTTTATCTCTTATTTAGGCAATTAACTTCCAGGTAATGTTTAAGATTACTCAATCATTCAACATGTATTTTTTGGCTCCCTAGTATATGTTAGGCATTGTTCTACACTAGAAAAATGGATGACAACCCTACCTACATGGAGATTATATTCTAGTTATAGTAATGAGAAGGCAAAGAAGTAATTATGTAACATCAGAATGTGATAACTACAGTAGAGAAAAATAAAGAGATACAAGAGAGAAAAATAAAGCAGTGTAATGGGGATAGGAATGCCAGGGATATCATAGATGGAGGCAGCTTACCTTTTACCTAGTGTAGTCGGGGAAGGCCTCACTGATGGAAAAGTAACATTTGAGGAAAGGCATAAAGGAAATAAGGGCGTTAGCCATGAGGACATTTGGAAGAAAAGCATTCCAGACAAAAGGAATAACAATGAGGAGACTTTGAGGTGGAGACCAGCTCTGAGAAACAGAGCCCAGTTTGGTTAAAATGCAATGTATTTATGTGTGGTTTTGACAGGGGAGGAGAGGAAGGCAAGCACAGGAAAGAGGTAGGTGACTGTGCAGGGCTACAACAGAGTTGGTCTAGGAAATTAATAATCCTAGGTTTTACAATTAGACAAAACATTCAAAATTTACTGTGGAATAAATAAAATGTGATACTGTAATGTGATCTAGGTTCATTCTTCATTTCCTAACAATAACCCTATTTTGCCATGTTCTTAAAAAAACAGAATATAAAATTTCTTCCTTTGGTGATTTACTCAAACAATCTTTTCAGGAACATAATGAAATTAAGGCACATAAATTTAAAAAAAAATCTGTGTGTCTATGTGTGTGTGTTCATTATGAATATTCAAGAATGTAAAAAATGAAACATTTATCTCTAAAATGTATAACAAAATCTTAAGTTCTCTGGCAAAAGATTTCAGTGACACAAATGAGTTGCTAATATATACTGGACACTCTGTTTGTCTTCCTTCTATTGTCCTCAGCAGAGCAGCCACAGGGATCTAGTTCAAATATTATATCTGGTTAAAACAGACTGTATCACTCTTCCACTCAAAACAATCCCCTATCTCCCTAAATCACTCAGAGAAAAAGCCACGATCCTTACAGAGGCCTATCAGGCCCTACACAATCTAAACCTCTGTTCTAGTTATGTATTGCCCTGTAACTAAACCACCCCCAAAATGTAGTTACACAAATCTGCAATTTGGGTGGGGACAGCACGTCTCTGCTCCACTTGAAGTCATTTTGGACAGTTTGAATGCCGGGACCTGGAATATCTGAAGGTCACTCTTTCATGTCTGGCAGTTGATGCTGGCTGTGGGCTGGGAACTCAGCTCTAGTTGTGTCCAGAATGCCTCCAAGTGGTCTTTCCTCATGGTCACCTGGCTTCCTCATCATGGTGGCTCACTTCCAAGAATGAGCAACTCAAGAAACAGAGCTGGGTGATAGCTATATCATCTTTTCTAAACTAACCCAACCTCAGATATCTGGATTGCAGCCTCAGTTCTGCCAGTCTATTTGACAGGTATCAGTCATTAAGGCCAGTCTATATTCAAGGAATTAGATTTTGGATAAGGAAGCATGCAAAAGAATCTGCAGACATGTTTTAAAGCCACCTCGGCTACCCTCACCTCGGAGCTCATATTCTACCACTCTCTTCCTTGCTCATAAAGCTCCTGCCACCCATATTTCCTTGGTGTTCCTTAAATATGTCAGGTATACTCATACCTCAAGGCCTTTGCAGTTGCTGTTTCTTTGTCTACCTGGAGGGCTCTTCAAGGTCTCGATTCAAATATCAGTGTCTCAGTGAGGCTTTCCTGGCTACACAACACTCCCTATTTTCTTTCCCTGATGTATTTTTCCACTGTTACAACTATTACTATCTAACATACTTACAATATTTTGCTTTCTTATTATTGTCTCCTCCTCTATAAGAATACAAGCTCTATGAGAACAAGGATTTTCATCAGTTTTGTTCACTGCTGTATCCTCAGTAACTACACTGGTACCCAGAACTCAGTAGTAGCTCCAAAAACATTTGTTAAAATGAGCAAGAATAACTGCAAAATAATGAAAAAGATAATGTTCCTAACAATTTTCTACTTAGAATATTAATTTTTAACTGTCCTTACATAAAAGAGGAAAATGGAAACACAAACCTGAATAAGTCACACTGTGAAGAATTCATCTTCAAAACTGTTAATCACCTGACAGTGAACTTCAGTTACAACAAACTGACCCAATATATCAATTATCAAACTTAAATTTTTGAAGTAACAATTGATAGTAATTTTTCAGAGCTATTAAAAAGTTACCTTCAATGCACAAAATATACAGGCATCTCCCTGACAAACATGTCCAGTCAAAACCCGCAAGCTTCGTCGGAATATATCCAATTGCCATAAGACCTAAAAAACAGCAAGATGTGAAGGAAAAAGAAACAAACAGATTTTTCTTACTGTAACAAAAGACAGATTTAGGTATTTTACAAATTGCAAAAAGCTAATAGTAACTTCTTTTAATTGCCTGTACATAATCAGACATACATAACCACTGGAAATAACAGCAAGTATAAAATTGCGACATGCATGTTGTGCATATATAAAAGTTGGATTCAGAAGATACTGTTACTGGTGCAAATGAAAAACCATGACAGGCATGGAGCAGGCAAAAGCCAACTCCTCATTAAGGATTTCATCTGAACAGGAAACATGGAATACCAAATAGAGAAGTTGGCAGAGACATGAAAGAGGAAGTGATTATAATACTTGAAACAAACTGAAATTTTGAAAGGAAATATAATTAGACTTTAAAGCCAGAGTGTACTAAATAGGGGTCTGCACATTATGGCAAGAAAAAGAGGTGAGCAGAGGTGTGTGCGGTCACTGTACATAGAACAAGAAAGGGGCTACCTGTGTACAGCATAGTAAGCAGCAGCCATTAATAAATTAACTAAGCATATACTTGCTGCAATTATCCACTTATCTTCTGCTACTAAAAGACAAAGATGAAGCAAACCCAAAAAGACTGTAACTGTCAAAACAAATCAGTCCAGTACTTAAAATCATTCTGAAAAACCTGAATTCTATACAAAGGATAAGAATAGCACTTGTGTCTCATAAAGTTCTTGTAAGGACTAAATAATATGTAATGTTTCTAGAGCAGGGTATGGTACTCAACTGGCATGCAATGAGTACCAGTTGCTATTTGTGACTGATACTACTACTACAATAAACAAATAATATCTTCAAATTTCTCTTTTAGTCGTGTCCTCAAATAACGTAACTAAGAAAATCTATTCATGATCTCTCCTTTCTCCCAAATAAAAACAAAAAGTTAATAAAAACAAACTGGTTTTAGTATGTCCTATATTTTCAACTACTCCACAACTAAATGTCATTTTAGAATTTCTCCTTAAATGTTGCCTTTTATTAAAGCATAATGAATAGGATCAATTTTTCTATCACAGATAACTCAGTGTTTTTGCAAAGCACTTGATGATGTTTAAAAACTTTCTTGAGTATCACATCCTAGCATATTTTAAAAAGCACAATGAAATCCATTTTACTAACAAAGAAAATGATTTAATGATAGCACAGCTTTAGAAATAGTATACCACTGAGGTTAATAAAACACATCTGAAGGCAGGTGTCTGGTTTCTAATTCTGGGTTTACTGTTTACCAATGTCTGGACTGACTCAAGCAAAATATTTTCTGGGACTCAGTTTTCTCATCAGTAAAATAAAGATAAATGTAGTACTTACCTCTTACGGATGTTGTAAGGATTAAATTAGGTGACATATGTAATGTTCAAACAAGCAGTAAGAATACAACAAATGTGAGCTATTAAACAGTATTATAATATTAAATGTTATAACTTTGCTTCTCAGACATTAAAATCACACTAATGTGTTATATTAGACCTAACTGTACTGCTTTTGTATTAGATAAAAGTTTAAAATATTCAGCTAAAATAGAATACCCTCTATAATCTGTTTATAAAGTTAGTGAAGTCTTCCAAATGTAACCAGAATGTTTTCTATGATTACAAAAACTCTGAGTTACACTGGATCAAACTACAGATAAAATGTTTTATGTGATTTATTTCAAGTTCCCTGTACATTACTATCTTTAACACAATAGTGTAAAGGCTACTTTAACAAATCGCTATCACAAAATAATTATCCTAATTATAGTTAATCTTCATCCATTTCATTTTATTTTTTTTTTTATTATTATTTTTTAGATGGAGTCTTACTTTCTTGCCCAGGCTGGAGTGTGATGGTGCTCTTGGCTCAATGCAACCTCAGCCTCCCGGGTACAAGCGATTCTCCTGCCTCAGCCTCCTGAGTAGCTGGAACTACAGGCGCCTGCCACCATGCCCAGCTAATTTTTGTGTTTTTGGTAGAGATGGGGTTTCACCATGTTGGCTAAGCTGGTCTCAAACTCCTGACCTCAAGTGATCCAGCCACTTTGGCCTCCCAAAGTGCTAGGATTACAGGTGTGAGCCAATGTTCCTGGTCCCATTTCATTTTAAAATGTTGATTATATTCTATCACTTATTTTTAAAAATTAAGGTTTAAGCTAGTTGTTGAACTAATTCATTTTTAGCAATATACACTTTTTCATTATTTGCATGTAGCAATTTAAATGGTGCCTAACAAAATTAATGTAGTTATTTTTGAATATTTATATATTTCTTATATTATTCCCAAAAGATCAACACATATCTATATATACATTAAATACAAACCTTTCATCATACATTCTTTACTTGAAAATAATGTAAGAAATAGCTTAAATATTAATATGAAATGGCATATAAATTCATTTTTCTGTCTTATATCATCCAAACATTTTAATGTCGTGTTTAGTTAATTCTTATAAGACATATTCTACAATTTATTTCTCAGCATTTTTTAAAAAGTATTCATCAAATTGCAAATCAACATTTGTATTCTGAATTTTCAAAAAGAAAGTCCGGTCTTATCTCATAGAAAATCTATTTAAATAGTTGTTTTGTCAGGGAGAATTGGCTTTGTAAATTAGCTTATATGGCAGACAACAGAGACCAGCAGATCCCCCAAAGCTGCTAGAGTTGGCAGGGCAGAGTACTGCAGAGAGCTGCACAGAGAGTTATCAGGGATCAGTAGAGGATCCCCCTCCAGTATTTGGGGGTGTACTATGAGGAAACTGTCTGAGGCCTGGGAAAGAAACACCCAAAGATTAGAGGGAATAGTGCCCAGAGCTCGCACAGGCCCAAGATAGTGCCTATTCCTGCAGCCAAAGTAGAAAACTTCATAATTCACAGAGCAATGGTTGAAAAAGAAGACTCTCAATAGCAGAGAATTTAACCCAAGAATAAACACAGCTCTGTCCCGCCTAACAAAATTTAAAGTAAAATGATCAAACTGCTTCCAAATAAACTCTGTCTCAGAACAAATTTCTAGATTATTTTTAGGAATATAAAAATATCCATAATCTGACAAGGTAAAACTTGTCTGACATCCAACAAAAGATTACCAAGTATTAAAAGAAAACAAAAACAAGGAAAGAAAAAAAAAAAAAAATCAAGTAATTGAAACACACCCAGTATTTATACAAATAACAGAATTAGCAGACAAGTACATAATAACAATTATTACAACTACACTTCACATGTTTAACAGACTAGCAAATGCTAAGTAGAGACATGAAAGAGATTTTAAGAAGACCAAGATCAAAATTCTCAAAGTGAAAACTACAATGTCTAAGACAAATACACTGGATGGGATTAATAGCAGTTAGGCAATACAAAGGAAAAGATTAATGAACTTGAAAATGGAGTAACACACACCACACAAAATAAAACACAAAGAGAAAAAAAGACTGAGAAAGAAAATAAAGAGAGCATCAGTGAGCTGTAGAACAACTGGAAAACTTCAGGCAACCCACTGCATATGTAACTGGAAAACCCCAAAGGAGGGAAGAGACAGAAAAATTATTTGAAGAAATAACAAAGTGTTTCCAAATTTGATTTAAATCCAAAACCCACAGATCCAAGATGCTCAACAAACCCAAACACAAGAAATATGAAGAAATCTATATCAAGAAACATCATTAAATTGGTTTAAGCCAATGATAAGGAGAAAATCTTAAAAGCACCTAGAAGCCGGGTGCGGTGGCTCAAGCCTGTAATCCCAGCACTTTGGGAGGCCGAGACGGACGGATCATGAGGTCAGCAGATCGAGACCATCCTGGCTAACACGGTGAAACCCTGTCTCTACTAAAAAATACAAAAAACTAGCCGGGCGAGGTGGCGGGCGCCTGTAGTCCCAGCTACTTGGGAGGCGGAGGCAGGAGAATGGCTTAAACCCATGAGGCGGAACTTGCAGTGAGCTGAGATCCGGTCACTGCACTCCAGCCTGGGCGACAGTGAGACTCCATCTCAAAAAAAAAAAAAAAGCACCTAGAGAAAAAGAACAAATAACATACAGAGAAACAAAGATCAGAATATTAGATTTTTCATTAGAATAATGCAAGCTAAAACACAGGGAAGCAAAAATCTTTAAAGCACTGAAAGAAAAATGTCAACTTGGACCATCTTTAATGAGTGAAAATACCTTTCAAAAACAAAAGTGAAATACAGATCTTTTCCAGATATACAAAAGCTGAAAGAATTGATCACCAATAAACCTGTATTACAAGAAAGAACCTTCAAGCAAAAGCAAAGGATATCAAATGGAATGTGGATCTATGCAAAAAACTGAAGAGCACCAGAAATGGCAACTATGCAGATAGTATAAGTAAATAGTCTTCATGGTAAATGTCAGAAGAACATTCATTTTTTAAAAAATACATCATCACAGGAATACTTCTCAATGTTCTGATCCATGTAAGTTTCCTTACTCAAAATTTTCACCCGTTCTAATATGCGTTTTGTTTCTCTGAACTATACATAGTATTTTGGGTGCTAATGAAAAGGACAGAAACAGAGGGGAAAACATAAAAGGGAAAAAGAGTAGGAAAAGGGATAAACGGAAAAGTATCTGAAATGCCAGAAACCCTTTCTCACAGCCTGATTCCATCAAAAGCATTTAATTCCAGGTCTTTTGGTATCTAATATTTCACTATATCCATTGCCACTGAATAAATATTTTTCTGCATTTGTCACAGTAATGTCAGTGGGATCTTTGAGCCAGGACAGAACACTAGCATTTAAGTGAACTAAAGTAAATTAATGCTTTCTTAATACCAGCTGCTTCTCTTTCCTGGGTGAGATAGAGAAAGTTCAGGTTTGGCATCTGTCTCAGGTAGAAGGCAATGGAGAACACAGCTCTGAGTCAGACATCTGTACACTTGACACACTCTACACATGTTTATCTGTCAAATGAGCTAATCAACAAATATTTTTCTCTATTAGTTTTCAAAAGAAAAAACAATACACATGAAAAGTGAATCATTATATATGAATTCTTTTAAGGTATATTCTAAGGTCAACAGAAAAATTTATCAGTATTCTAAATCTTCCTCATCTTTAGTACTCTACAATTGACACAGGATCTATAAAATCTATAACTGCTGAATAAAAACTTTATTATGCATAAGAAAGTACAGTTATCTATGGCAGAAAAGCAGGTTAATAAAAGATTTTCAACAAGGATTGAAGCAAAATGGATTACCCTCCAATTTAACCAAAACAGTGCTGCCCAAATGATGATTCCACAGAGGTAATTTAAGGACCACAGTGGGAGGTGAAGGGAGTTTGAGTACTGAGATCAAAAACTCTGCATTCTCATTTCAATCCAAGCAGTCTTTTTATTCTATCTACAGGGATCCACATACTGTATGTTTTTTTAAGGGAGGGGTGTCAGCTGATTAAAATAAAAACATTTGTGTATGTCAGAAAAATGTCCTTAATTTTACTAAATAAACCTTTTAAATAAGATTATTTATATCACAGTGATACATCAGTCTGTTGAAAAAAACATTTCCATTTATTATAAAAACCAAAATGACCAGCCAAAACATTTTTGCTCCCATTAAAAGTTATATTAAAAAGTCATTCTATAGTAACTTTATTTTTAATGTATGAGCTAAAGAAGCATTAAACAAAGGATATTCTGAAAAGTACTTTTTAAAATATAATAAGTAATTATGGTCTCACCTGTACAGCACTATTAAGAAAGCAGCTGTTTTGTCCTGGTTCATTTAATAAGCCTTTGGTAGGGGCTAGAGATAGCATACTTCCAGGCTGATAAACTTTTCCAAGATTGCCACCAGGTTTCCGTAAGAATTTTACCCATGCCATTTTCAAGCAACTTTGTTTGCATTTAGGCTAAAAACTATACACTTTTATGTAATATTTTGGACAATAAAATGGATGTCTTGAATTGTCCACTTAAATCCACTGCAGTCTAATTTAATAATGGAAGTTTCCAAGTCCATATCTTTCCTGATGTTATAAACTCTTAAAGACTTTGACAAGTAACAATACGGTGCATAAACATAGAAGTTCTAAGCACTAAAAAAGAAAACTGTTTTAAACAAGGCCTTAAAGATGTTTAGATGTGTTAAATTTTATGGGAGCTGTATAAGGTTAATATGAAAACAATTTTTTTTAATGGCTAAAAATACTGATAAACAAATCATCTCCTTTAATGCATAAGCCATTTGTCCTGATGAACAGAATATGCTAATAATACAAAAAGATGGAGAGTTGGCATTTGGCATGATTCCTTTGGTTGTTTGTTTTCCTTATGTTTTTTTAACAAGAAAGTTTTCTTTCTCTTTCCCAGGTGAAGTTATGAAAGATGACTCCATATTTCATACCAATGTGACCTCAAAGCAAATCTACAAAAAAGAAAAAAAAAGTTTAAATAAAAGCAATGCAAATAAGAAAACTCTTAACTTTACCATTTCAACACAAATATTGAATATAGAATCAAAACTCGTCATAAAAAGGATTAGAACTGATAGCATTCTAATATATATTTTTTTAATTTCATTATTTACATTTTTAAAATATCACTGTGACATCAATCCCTACCTACCTTAAGCTCAATGTTCAAAAGATGGTTTCATAAGGAAAATATTCTCCAAAAACCTAGAATAAATTATATTTCAGCTGGTATCCTATATCTGTCAATACTAAATTGTTCTATTTATTAATATGTTGTTATCCGTCTTACACAGAATCATATTTTTCCAAAAAAGGCAGATTTTATGTAAAAGGATATGCATAATTATTCAAAAGAAATCTTTAAGTCATAAATAAATCTTGGTGAATTAAATTTCCATGGTATCAACAAATGCACACTCCTGATTAAAAGGACTTTAAATGTTAAACTTATGAATTAAAAACAAATGAGTACAAGAATACCTTGTTTTATAGCACTTTACTCAATTGCACTTTGCAGATATACTGCCTTTTTAACAAACTGAAGGTGTGTGCCAACCCTGTACCAGGCCAATCTACCAACACCATTTTCCCAACAGCATATGCCCACTTCATGTCTATGTGACACTTCAGTAATTCTTTTTCATTATTACTGCATCCGTTATGCTGACCTGTGATGAGTTATTTTTGATGTTACTACTGTAATTGTTTTCAGTCTATGTGAACCACTCCCATATACAATAGCAAGCATAATCCATGAATGTGTGTATTCTGACTGCTCCACTGACCACCTGTTTCCCCAACTCTCTCCTGTCCTCAGGCCTCCCTATTCCCTGAGATGCAGCAGTATTGACATGACGTCAGTTCATAACCCTACAATGGTCCCTAGGTGTTCAAGTAAAAGGAGTCGCAAGTCTCTTATTTTCAGTTAAAAGTTGGAAATGACTAAGCTTGGTGAGGAAGGCATGTTGAAAGCCGAGACAGGTGGAAAGGTAGGCTTCCTACACCAAACAGTAAGTAACCCAAGTTGTGAATGCAAAGGGAAAGCTCTTGAAGGAAAATTAAAAGTGCTACTCAAGTAAACACCTGAATGATAAGAAAGCGAAACTCCCTTATTGCTGATATTCAGAAAATTTGAGTGGCCTAGACAGAAGATCCAACCAGTTACAACATTCCTTCAAGCCAAAGCCCAATCCAGAGCAAGGCCCTAACGCTCTTTAATTCTATGAAAGCTGAGAAAAAGAGGGTGAGGAAGCTAAAGAAGTAGGAAGCTAGAAGAGGTTGGTTCAGGAGGTTTAAGGAAAGATACCATCTCCATAACATAAAAATACTAGGTGAGTCAGCAAATGCTGATGGAGAAGCTACAGCAAATTATCCAGAGATCTAGCTAACTGATGGCTACACTAATTAGCAGATTTTCAGTGTTGAAGAAGAAACAGTCATCAACTGTTTGACAGACGAAGACTGTCATCTGTTGAAGAAACAGTTGAAGACTGACAGTGATATGGACAGATAGAAGAAGATGCCATCCAGGACATTCTCAGTCAGAAAGAAGTCAATGCCTGGCTTCAAAGCTTCAAAGGACAGGCTGACTCTTTTTTTTTTTTTTTTTTTTAATTACTTTTTAATTTTTTCCAACCTAGTGTTGAGGGCTGACTTTCAATAGATTGCAGTGAGGGAGCTGCTCTGCTACGTACAAAATCCCGACCCAGAAGCAGGTCATCTACAAATGGTTTAGCACCAGGTTCCCCACGAATGTGCGTTGCGTGACGGGCAAGGGGGCGGCCGCCTTTCCAGCTGCAGGGCAACTCTCTTATTAGGACCTAATGCAGTTGTTGACTTCGAGTTGAAGCCAATGCTCACTTACCATTCTGAAAATTCTAGGGCCTTAAAAATCATGATAAATCTAGACTGACTATACTCTACAAATGGAACAACAAAGCCTGGATGACAGCACATCTGTTTACAGCATGGTTTACTGAATATTTTAAGCCCACAGTTGAAGACCTACTGCTCAGAAAAAGATTCCTTTCAAAATATTACTGTTTATTGACAATGCACCTGGTTACCCAAGATTTCTTGATAGTGATGTACAAAGAGATGAATGTCGCTTTCATGCTTGCAATAACCATTCTGCAGTTCATGGAACAAGGAGTATTTTGACTTTTAAGTCCCGTTATTTAAGAAACACATTTCGGGCCAGGCGCGGTGGCTCACACCTGTAATCCTAGCACTTTGAGCGGCCGAGGCGGGCAGATCACGAGGTCAGGAGATCGAGACCATCCTGGCGAACACGGTAAAACCCTGTCTCTACTAAAAATACAAAAACAGTAGCCAGGCGTGGTGGGAGGCGCCTGTAGTCCCAGCTTCTAGGGAGGCTGAGGCAGGAGAATGGCATGAACCCGGCAGGCAGCGGAGCTTGCAGTGAGCGGAGATCGCACCACTCCCACCTGGGTGACAGAGCAAGACTCTGTCTCAAAAAAAAAAAAAAAAAGAAAGAAACACATTTCATAAGGCCATAGCTGCCACAGAAAGAGAGTCCTCTGATGGATCTGGGTAAAGTAACTGAAAAACCTTCTGAAAAGGATTCACCACTCTAGACGCCATAAAGAACAATCAGGATTCACAAGAGGAGGGCAAAATATCAACATTAACAGGATATTTGGTTAATGATTCCAACACTTACGAATGACTCTGAGGGGCTCAAGACTTCAGTGGAGAAAGTAACTGGATGTAAATAGCAAGAGAACTAAAATTGTAGGTGGAATGTAGAGATGTGACTGAATTGCTACAATCTCATGATAAAACTTGGAACAGGGGAATTGCTTCTTATGGCTGAGTAAAGAAAGTGGTTTCCTGAGATGAAACCAACTTCTGGTGAAGATGCTGTTTAGAACATTACTGCAGTGTCAGGGTTCGACCCCAATTCTGAAAGAAGATCTACGGTGGGGAATATGTTATCAAACAGCTACACTGTTTGATATGTTGTCACATGCTACAGAAGAATCTTTGGTGAAAGAAAGAGTCAATGTGGCAAACTTCATCACTGCCTTATTTTAAGAAATAGCCACAGCCACCTCAACCTTCAGCAACCATTACCCTGATTCAGTCGCAGTCATCAACATCAAGGCAAGACCCTCTACCAGCAAAAAGGTTACAACTCACTGAAAGCTCAAATGATCGTTGGCATTTTCTAACTGTAGCTTTTAAATAAGATACATACATTGTCTTTTTAGACAATGCTATTTTGCAAACTTAATAGACTGTCGTATAGTGTAAACATAACTTTTATATGCACAGCGAAACAAAAAAATTCCTGCAACTTGCTTTATTGCAGTGGTCTGGAATCAAACCTGCAATACCTCAGTGGTATACCTGTATTACTAACAATTTTGTCTAATCAACTGAATTTTGTGGATGAATTACTTCATTCAACATTTTTTGAGTCACGTATTGAACCAGTCACTGGAACTAACATTATAATGACGAAAGGCACACAATACCTTAATGAATAATAAATTGTACAGTGTACTAGAAGGGTTATGTGCTAAGTAGCAACAAAAGCAATCTAAGAAAAGGAGATAGGAAGTATATATAATGTGGGATGGTTTGCGCTTTTAGATAGGATAATGAACAATGGTCTCATTGAGGTTACATTTGCACAAAGATTGGAAAGGGATGAAGAAGCCACCTGAGAGAAAGAATTCCAAGTACAGTGAACAGAAACCTCAAAGATACTGAGGAGCATATCTGGTACAGTGGAGAAATAGTAATATAAAGCCTAGTGTGGCAGGAGAAATGTGAACAAAGAGAAAAGTAAATGGGAAAAAGACAGATCATGTGGGATCTCACAAGCCCTTTTTAAGAACTCCGGCTTTAAACTCTGGTGATGACCAGGCAGGGTGGCCCACGTGTGTAATCCCAGCACTTCTGGAGGTCGAGTGGGGAGGATGACTTGAAACCGGGGGTTCAAGACTAGCCTGGGCAACATAGCAAGACCTTGTCTCTACAAAAAATTTTAAAAAAAGAAAAATTAGCCAAGCATAGTTTTACATACCTGTAATCTCAGCTACTCAGGAAGCTGAGGCGGGAGGATTACTTGAGCCCAGAAGTTTGAGGCTACAGTGAACTAAGATTGCACCACTGCACTCCAGCTTGGGTGGCAGCAAGATGCTATCTCTAAAAACAAGCAACAACAACAAAAACTCTGGGTAACAGTCACTGAGTTCCATAGCACAAAAAGATGACAGACATAATGACACAGATCAGTTCAATATCATTAATCAAATAGCCATTAAAATAGAGAAACACGGAAAAATAAAGAAGCACCAGTCTCTAAAAGAATCCAAGTCAGGAGACTTTGTTTCTAGGCCTATTTATTGGCTGCTTAGTCTTAGATACATTCTTACCATCTCTGATTCATGGTTTCTTCACTTTTAAAATGGGGATAACAATAACAGTGCTGTTTTAACATACGTTAAATGTTTTGAGAATTATAAAATATTTGGAGGACTATACAGCCAGTCCTCCATATCCACGAGTTCTCCATCTGTGGATTCAAGAACCACAGATCAAAAATACAGTGTTTGTGGGATGCGGAACCTCAGCTGTGGAGGACCAACTTCTACTATCTGTGGGTTCCCCAGGGTCCACTAAAGGATCTAAGAATCCATGGATTGTGGTATCTGCAGTAGGTCCTGGAACCAGTCCACTGAGGGATGAATGTGTTGTGCTAGTTGTTTTCTTATTTTTATTTTACTCTACAGTTTATAACCCCTTCTAAAGTGATCTAAATGATCCTGAAACTTTGCACACAAATTAAGGTTTTAATAAATTTAATCATGTTTTTACAACATTAAGGAAGTTCTGTATTGGTAGTACACTTTTATTTTTAATGAAAGAATCTTTCTGAAATAATATTTTCAACAAACTTTATTAGACACCAAGTCTGCCCCATGAACTATTTTAATATATACCTTAGCGTACATATAAAAATCACTACCCTTAAGGGGTTTAGTTTGGTGAGGGGCACAGACATAAACAGATAATTTAAAAATATTATGGCTTCCATTCCAGCACAAGATTTCAAACTCCTGCTTCCCTCCCTCCATCTCAACCCTGTAGATTACACAAAAGCAAAAAGCAGTCTAATGAAGGAAAAACCTTGGGGACACTAAAAGCAACTGGCTTCTAGAGTGTTAAGGAAATGGCAACCCAAGAGATGGAGCAGGCCAAATGCTACCAACTGGAAAACAACTAGTTATGACCTTTTCCAGTCCTTACATTGCTCTGAGCAGAGAATTTCTACCCTACAGGATGCAATGAGACAGAAAACCTCTGCTACCACCCGAGTGCCATCTGAAGAGTACAGGAGATTATTATATCAGGAAAGCACCAGAACACAAGCAGTTTGGGAAATGGTAACAAGTTTAGGTCACCTGCAAGGCCCCTGTGTGTTCTGTCCTCATCCGTGCTGCATAAATACAATAAGAATAGCAGGTCCTGGAGAAGATGATGCCTCTAGGCAGGTCAACAGAAGTTCCTTTTTGGCACTAACTGCCGAACTGCATCACCCCGAATCAAGTTCATACACCCCCACCTCTACTCCATGAAATCACACAAAGACGCATGGTAGAGCCTAGTATTTCACCCTGCTCCCCAGGCAAATATTACTAGCTCATAACTTGGTACTTCTAGAAAAATATAACCAGACACTTGGAGAGTATGAGCACAATGAAAGAAAGGCAACAAACTGAACAATCTATACCATAAGAAAAAAGACTAAAGAGAACACAAATTTAAAACAAACATAATAAATATTCACCAACTGAAGATACGTACAGATTTTTCAACTGCTGAAATAAAAAACTTGATGGGTTAACTAGCAAATTGAATACAGGGGCCGGGCGCGGTGGCTCACACCTGAAATCCCAGCACTTTGGGAGGCCGAGGCGGGCGGATCATGAGGTCAGGAGATCAAGACCATCCTGGCTAACACGGTGAAACCCCGTCTCTACTAAAAAATACCAAAAAATTAGCCAGGCGTGGTGGCGGGCGCCTGTAGTCCCAGCCACTGGGGAGGCTGAGGCAGGAGAATGGTGTGAACCCAGGAGGTGGAGCTCGTAGTGAGCTGAGATTGCGCCACTGCATTCCAGCCTGGGCAACAGAGCAAGACTCCGTCTCAAAAAAAAAAAAAAAAGAATATAGGGCAAGAACATACTAGTGAGCAACAAGTTCAGGCCAAGCAATTCTCCTACAAAGCATTAAAAAAGGAATAAGGAAGCAGAAAATATAAATACTTCTCAAAAGGTATGAGACATTGTTAAAATATTTAAATGTCAATATCTAGTAAGATTCTCAGGAAGGGAAATAAGTAAATATCTCTAGAAATGATTAAGAATTTCCCAGAATTAGAGACTGAGAAACTCAGATAAAAACAGGATGTGTAACTCAAAGAATTCAAACATGATGTAGGAAAAAAGAGAAGTAAGATGAAAACTGTGAAACCTAAATACTAAAAAGAAAACAGATTTCCAAGTCAATTTATAGTCAAAAAATAGAAAAAATAAATCCCAAAGTAAAATTTTACAAAAACTGACAACATCTTTACAAAAAGCCTGATAAAGGTGGAAAAAAAAAAAAAAAAAAAGAGAGAGAAACATAAACACTAACGAAATTGATAAAGGAGAAATGACCAGACACATAAGCAATGGTAAGAATATTACTTTCTTTCTTATGGCAATAACTTCGAAAATCTAAAGGAACAGGTAATTTCCTACAAAATACAAATTACCAAAATTAATACAAGAAAAAATGAAAAGCTTAAAAAGGCTAGTTTAGAAGAAAATGGAAAAGAGATAAAAGTTCTCCCATGTTAAATGGCATCTGGGTCAGATAAAGTCAAAGTTAAATTTCATCTAGACTTCAAATAACAGTTAATTCTAGTGTTAGATCTCTGCAGGCCACAGGGAAAATGAAATAGAAAGTAACCCCAAATCATTTCATAAGGCTAACATATCCTTCATATCAAAACATAATAAACCAATAAACCTCGTATGAATGTGACATGATTATAGGTACAAAAATAATAAATAAAATGCTAGCAAACAGAATCTATCAATATGTCAAAGGAATAACATACTCTTGAAAAGAATAATGCAGTTTATTATGAGAATGCAAACGTGAGTCTATATTTATTCTCTCAATAAATATTTGGGAGGCTGTGAAGAAAATAGCTAACAGAGCATATTCATAACAGTCAAAAAGTGGAAACAATCCAAACAAATGTCCATCAACCAATCAATGGATAAACAAAATGTGTTATGTATATTCATATAGTGGAATATTATTCAGCCATAAAAAGGAAGTAGTGACACATATTACAACATGAATGAACATTAAAAAAGTTTAGCAAAGTGTAAGAAGTCAGTTACAAAAGATCACATATTACATGATTCCATTCATATGAAATGTCCACAACTAGGAAATCAACTAAGATAGAGAGAAGATTAATGGTTGTTTAGGACTGGAGAAGTGGGGGCTATAGGAGCATGGGGGTGATCATTAAAGGTAGAGTTTCTTTCTGAGGTGGTAAGAATGTTCCAAAATTGACTATGGTAATGTACATATACTTCTGTGAATATACTAAAAACCACTGAATTTTACACTTTTAAAGGGTGAATTGTATGGTATGCGATTACATTTCAATAAAGCTGATTTTTAAAAAGAGCAAAAGAAAAGACTTTACATAGCACTCCTGAGACTGCCATCCTTACAGTGGTCTGCTTGCAGGGCTGACCTTTGGGAATTCAAGATTTGGGAAGGCTTTCTACGACCCCGATAAGAGTGAGTCACTGCACTTAAACTGCACAGACAAAATGTTTATCCTGAACACTTGTTTTCCTTCTGGAACTCTGGAATTTTGGTACGTCCCAGGCAGAGGATGCTTATGTGACCACCCCATAATAAAATGTTAAGCACTGAGTCTCTAATGAGCTTCCTGGTACACATTTTACACATGTCATCACAAAATCTATTGCTGGAGAAATCAGTGTGCCCTGTGTGACTCCACTGGCAGAAGACAACTGGAAGTTTGTGTCTGGTTTCCTCCAGACTTCACCTCCTGCTCCTTCTCTGTTTGCTGATCCTGCTTTATATCCTCTCACTGTAATAAATCACAGCAATGCATACAACTATATGCTGAGCCCTGTGAGTCCTGCTAGAGAATCAACAAATCTGTCAGGTGGGAGGGATCTTGGGGACCTCCAAAACCAGAGGCATTATAGTACAGTACTTGAAAGCTGCTTCATTGCTAGCAGACTGGCAAAAATATTAAAATACTATTGGTGACGATAAAAGGGAAGAAGTACCTTCTTTCACTGCTAATAAAAAATGTAATCATACTATTATACCCTCTGGCAATATTAGATCAACATGGCAACAACTATTAAAATTTAAAACACACTTCAACCTCCAAAACTCAATATTGAGAATCTACACCCCAGAAATAAAAGTACTATTTTTATTGAGGTACATTAGGTTGTACCAGTAAATAATGAAGGAAATAAAGTAAATATCCATCAGTAGGAACATAATTGCTAACAGGGTGCTTGCAGTGAATTCCTATAATTTTATGTTACCTCTGCATTCACTTTGAACATAAGTTGGACTTTCTCATATCAGAAGCAGTGCTCAGTTACCCTTGACAGTTTCCAGTTTTCTGCCTCCTAGTTCCTCAATGTGGTCAATCCAGATATCTACTTTATACAACTGCTTCCTAGTTACCACCTCTTTATAGGTGGTCAGTGAAATACAAGCCCCTTGACTTGACCTACTGACTCACACAGCCTGCATGGGCTGTGCAGATATGCCACAGTGACCACCTTTCAGTCACAGAGACTCCATGAAACATGTACCCACTTACTCTAAACCCACCAATTGGAACTCGCTGCAGGAAACCCACCTAGGTAATATCCTGGACTCCAATAAAGGCTTTGGCCCACAGGTTCCCCTCGCTCTCTGTCTCTTGCTCCCCACCCAGTGGTTGAATATGCGTGTCTTGGTGGCTCCCCACTTCCAGTTGGCCGTAGGAGGCATGCTCTCTCAATTTGTAAGTAACACAGCTTCTGTTATTTCATGTGTTTTGGTGAGTTGTATCCTGTGTGTCTCACCCAATAACAGCGGAATCCAACTTCTTTTCTGGTCAGGACTCTCCTAGAGAATGGCTATCTAGATAGGAATAAACTCAACACAGGTAAGACAAGAGCTACAAGGGCATCTGCCAGTATAAACAAGTTTCCTGTGAGAGACACCTATCAAGGGTCATGGACACTAAGGCATTAGGTCATATGCCAGGATAAAGAAGTATCCTGTGAAAGGCACATTGTAAACACCAATGACCAGATCTCTGAAGTCCTGTCAGGGACGGGGTAGTGTTTATAGCCACTCTCCAGAGACAGACCACAAGACCACATTAGGGGAAAATACAACAGTGTTTTTGAGTGACAAAGGCAAAATGCAGGAATTTAATATGATCTCACTTTGGTAAAACAATGTATGTGTGAAAACACATATGCATTATATGATCACCTGAGCAAGGAGGAGTATATATGTATAATTGAAACAGGGTTAGACAGCCAACTTAGAAAATAAAAAAATATTAACTCAGTTACGTGCAGTTGAAGCCCAAAGAAAAAAAGAACAAAACATGTAAATATGCAAAGTCAGAGATATGCATATTATAGCATAAGATCCATGTGGAAGCAGAATAGGCTTCTTAGAGAGGTTACATCTTACTATAAAATGAAAAATGAGCACAAGTTTCATGTGTGTGTTGGGAGGACAAGATGTATTTCAAAGAAATGCTATGAACCAAGTAATCAAGTAACATACACAATAAAGAATGAGGCAGACAGAAACAGGGGTCAGATCATGGCTAGTCTTGAAGGTCACATAAGAAATTTAGACTTCATCTAATAGGTGGCAAAAACCTTTTGTTGGTTTTAAGCAGGAAAATTACAATCAGACTTGTGGTATAAACAGGCCATGGCAATGAATCAGATGAATTTGAGGTAAATTAATCTGCAAGTAAAAGGGATAAATTGGGAGGCTGGTGAAGGAATGCGGAGGAGAGATGGCATGGGCCTGCACAAGGGCAGCGGTAGCAGGAACAGGGGATGAATATGATACTCTTTCAGATGTAAGGTCAGCAAAACCTATGAAGCAGACAGGAAAGTAAAGAAAGTTCCCAGGTTTCTACAGTGAATGGTAGTAGGACTGTTACACCAACTCAAATAGCATTTATAGGAAAATGAGCTTGTTTGAGAGAAAATAGAGTTCCATTTGGGATAAAATGAAAGAGATTCTACAGAACACTCAAGGGGTGAGATCCAGTAAACATTAAGATTCAAAAGGTAATCCTGGGGAAGAGTTTAGGGTTGAACATAATGGATTTTCAAGTCATTAACATATAAACATAAGAAACCATAAGAATAGATGAAATGGTAAAGAAAGGGCATGCAAGTGAGAAAAGTGGCAGCCTGAAAGAATATCAGAAACACCAGGTTTATGGTAGTAATTATTACACTGGAGCCAAAAGGACAATATTATTTTAGTCTTTATTTCACATAATGGTACCATATATAGATGGCTGGATGGATGACAGCAGATAGTCACTATAGTCTATGTTGTGCACAATTGCTATTGTATCTGACAGAAGTTTAGAGCTGATGTTGCTAAGACCATTCAGATTTATAATTCCCAGGCAGAATACCTGGGTAGCAAAAAGGAAGGCAGAGCAGAAGGAATCTAACTCTAACAGAAGGTCTAGAGGAACAGCTAGTAATTAACTCCTTCCTCCCTTTTATTCCTCTAAATCTACTTACACACACAACTGTAGTTTTCCTTACTCTTTCTTCTATTTTATATTATTTTTTCTATTTCTATTTTAGTCTATTTTCTATTCGGTAAGATACAAATTAAACCATTTAGAGGTCACTAGTATCTCAGTGACAGCTAATTCTCCTATGTACAATATTTTTGTACATAGGATGTTTAAGTTAATCAGCTTTTGAAGTGTAAGTTGCAATCAATAAAATTCATCCCGTTAGTGTACAGTTCAGTAAGTTTTGACAAATCTACAGTCATGTAACCATTACCAGAACCTAGCTACAGAACATTTCCATCACCCTGAGAAGCTCTCCTGTGCCCCTTCACAGTCAATAATATTCCTCACTGTGGTAGGCAGAATTCCAAAAGTGCACCCACCCCCCATCCCCAGATTTCATACCCTATAGAAACCTGTAAATATGACAAGATATTTATTCCATTATCACGTTATGTTATATGGCACAGTTGACCTAAAAATATGGTGATTATCTGGTTGGGCCTAATGTAATCACATGAATCCTTAAAAGCAGAGCGCTTTCTCTGGCTGGTGACAGAAAAAGAGAGATTTGAAGCACGAGAAAGACTTGATCTGCCTTTGCTGCTTTGAAGGTGGAAGGGGACTTAACATGAGAGAACAGATCCTGGTTGACAGTTAACAAAGAAACAGGAACCTCACTCCTACAAGGAAATACCTCTGCCAACAACCTGAATGAACCCGAAAGCAGATTCTTCTTCCTTAGGGTCTCCAGAAAAAAGGCCAGGTCATTTGATGCTTCGACCACTCTTGTAAGATAGAGAGCAGAGAATCCAGTTAAAAACGACCTAGACTTCTGACCTACTAACACTGTGAAATAATAAATGTGCATTGTTTTAAGCTGTTAAAGTTATGGTAATTTGTTACGTAGTATAGAAAATTAATACATTCAACCCGCAAGGAAACACTGATCCACTTTCTGTCCTAGTTTCAACTTTTCTAGAATTTCTCATAAATGAACTCATACTTTTGAGTTTCATCTGTATTGCTGTACAAATTAGTAGTTGTACATTCCTTTTTATTTCGGAGTAATATTCTTTTGCTTATCTCTTTACTAGTAGGTAAATTAATTAGAATTGTTTCCATTTTGGGGTTATTATGAATTAAGTACCTATATACATTCAAGTACAAGTCTTTCTGTGGACACATTTCTCTTGTAAATACCTAGCAGTGGGACTGCTAGGTTGTACTGTAAATGTATGCTTAACTTTATAGAAAATTGCCAAAGTGCTTTCCTAAGTTTTTGAACACTATACAATTTTTAATTCCCCCCTTATATAGGAGAGTTATAACTACTCCACATCTTCAACAATTGTTACTGTAAGTCTTTTTAAGTTAAACTATTCTACTGGGTGTGTTTAGCAGTATCACATTACAGTTACAATGTGCATTTCTGTAATGACTAATGATATGGAGTAGCTTTATGAAGATATATGCCATTCATATATCTTCAGAGAAATACATATTCAAATCTTCTACTCATTATTGTATTGGGTTGTATGTGTTATTGACACAGGAGTACTGGGAAGGGAAGAGCATGGTTCCTTTAAATGATATGGAAGCAGGCAAGGGAAGTGCTGGGTAGAGGAGGCTGTGATCACTGGCTAGGGCTCCACCTCCATGGACCTGGGTGAGGACAGGCACTCCTGCCTTTGTGCCCAAATGTTGCATTTCCCAAGACCACCCTGGCCCACCACGCCCCCATCCTGGGCCTATAAAAACCCGAAACCCTAGCGAGCACACACACAGGCAGCCAGGTGTCAAGAGGAGCACATCGGCGGAAGAAGATGCGAGGGGCTGGTCGTCAAAAGAAGCATGCCAGCACAAAAGCACACCAAAAGGCACCCGCACACCACCAGGCCATCGATCACCAGGAAGAGGCGGAGTTCGGCCGGGGCCAACTAGTAGCCCAACTCTAGGTGAAAACCATCTCCTTTCTGGCTCCCCCACCGGCTGAGAGCTACTTTGACTCAATAAAACTTTACACTCATTCTCCAAGACCACGTGTGATCCGATTCTTCCCCTACACCAAGGCAAGAAACCTGGGATACAAAAAGCCCTCTGTCCTTGTGACAAGGTAGAGGGTCTAATTGAGCTGGTTAACACAAGTGCCTATAGGCAGACTAAAAGAGCCACCCATGTAACACATGCTCACTGGGGCTTCAGGAGCTGTAAACATTCACCCCTAGACACTGCCACGGGATCAGAGCCCCAAAGCCTGACCATCTGTATGTTCCCTTAGAGGTCTGAGCAGGGGGACACTGAAGAAGCGAGTCACACCATCGCACACCCTACAAGGGGGAACAAGGGAACCTTTCCTGTTTCATTATTATTGAGTTTTAAGTCAATCTCAGGTCACTGCAAGCTCCGCCTCCCAGGTTCACGCCATTCTCCTGCCTCAACCTCCCAAGTAGCTGAGACTACAGGCACCCACCACCACGCCCGGCTCATTTTTTGTATTTTTAATAGAGACGGGGTTTCACCATGTTAGCCAGGATGGTCTCGATCTCCTGACCTCGTGATCCACCCACCTCGGCCTCCCAGAGTGCTGGGATTACAGGTGTGAGCCACAGCACCCGGACGTTATTAGAGTTATAATCATCTCATAAAGTGAACTGGGATGGGTTTTCTCCTCTTTAATTTTCTGGAAGAGTTTATGAAGACCTGCTATTATTTCTTCTTAAAAGACTGGTGGAATTCATCAGTAGCACTATGTGGGCCTAGAATTTTCTTTATGGGAATACTTTAAATCACAAATTTAATCCCTTTGATAGAAAGTGCTACTTAGGTTTTTACTTCTTCTTGAGTGAGCTTTCATAGTTTGTGTCTTTAAAGGACTTTTCCCATTTCACCTAGTTGTCAAATTTATTGGCCAAAAAATTCACAATACCCTGTATTATCCCCTTAATGTTGGTAAGGTTTGCAATGATGTCCATTCTTTCACTCCTGATACCGTTAATTTGTGTCTTCTCTTTTATTGATCAGTCTTGTCTAGGGATCAATTTTATTGATACTTTCAAAGAATCAGCTTTTCATTTCACTGATTTTTTTTTTTCTATTGCTTTCCTGTTTTCTATTTCATTGGTTTCCAGAACTCTATTATTTTTTTTTTCTCTGCTTACTTTGGGCTTAATTTGCTCTTCTTTTTCCATTTTTCTGATAAAAGCTTAGAGCTTTCTTCTTTTCTAATATAAGCATTTCATGTTATAAATTTCCCTCCACACCGCCTTAGTTTAAATCCCAGTCTGCTATATTGTGTTCAATTTTATTCTGTTCAACATAGTTTCAAATTTCCCTTGTTCAACTTTCAAGTACTCCTTTCTCCAGCCTCCTGGAGTTTCTCCCTGTACCCAGTTCCCAGCCAGAGATTCAAGGGCACTCTTATGCAGACTGCCAGGGTTTTCTCTCTGTGAAATTCTTTCCCTTCTAGCATTCTGCTCCACAAATTCTAGTCACCTCAGCCTCCCCGACCATAGCTTTAAACCAGATCTATAAAGATATTTATAACTAACCTCCCTCCCTACCTCCACAATATTTAAATGCACTGGGTTGCATTGTTAAATAATTCTAAACCTCATACATACTAAGAAACACAAGTTTAAAATGTGACAGTCATGATATTCTTTTGGCTAGTATATAGTAATTTGCACTCTAACAGTTCATTGTTAACACTGTGTAATAAAATAAAACAAGGCTGCTTTGGGCTTCATGTAGCATTTACACATCGGTTCTGTTTAAAGAAATTCAGGCCAGGTGTGGTGGCTCATGCCTATAATCCCAACACTTTGGGAGGTCAAGGTGGGCGGATCACGAGGTCAGGAGTTCAAGACCAGCCTGGCCAAAATGGTGAAACCCTGTGTCTACTAAAAATACAAAAATTAGCCAGGTGTGGTAGCACACATCTGTAATCCCAGCTACTCAGGAGGCTGAGGTAGGAGAATTGCTTGAACTCAGAAGGTGATGCTTGCAGTGAGCCGGGATAACACCACTGCACTCCAGCTTGTGCAACACAGCAAGACTCCATCTCAAAAAACAAAATAAAATAAAAATATTTAAAAAGAAACTCAAGTCTCCAATAAAATACTATATGGATATAGGTACTTAGACTGTGATGCAAATCATCTTCCTTACTTTGAGTCATGGTCAAAAAAGTATGAAAGCCACTAAACTAAACTAACTTTTTTCCTTCTTTTGACACTGTAAGAAATATCAGGTCAGGAGAAGTTTAATGGACTCCAGGTTTTAGAGACTGTAAGTAGTAGAGCTAAAATTCGGCATTAAATACCTTAAGGGCCAATTTAACACTTTTACCTCTAACCAAAGCACCTATGATGATCAGACCTGTTTTAAGGTGACCCTAGTAGCACTAAGAAAAATATTGTGGAAGGTAAAGATTCTAGAAGCACATCAGGAGGATCATGAACACAGAAGTACCAGAAAGGAAACTCTTAATTAGTTGGGATTTCTAACTTGTCCTCTAGCAAGTCACCTTCTCCTTTTTTGACTTTTCACCAACCCTAAAATCTTGGTTCTCTTATATTTAAAGGCAGCAATCTTCAAATTGGGATATGCAAATCCAAGAAAACATAATGATTTTCCCAGGGATTAAAGGTATGGTTAGATTTAAAGGAATCAATTTACAGACCTGCCACTTCCAAATTCACACTTTCCTAGAATTGATCTGGCTAACAATTAGTCTGTAGTTCTTTCCCAGTTCTGCTTTCACAATTGCCTTCCTCCTACTTTACAAAATAATGACACATACCCTTCACCTGTCCTACATCTTACTGCATTCTATTTTCTAGGTTTACTACAAAAATCTCCAGGTGCCAAAGGAGCAACTCAAAATATTGGTGTAATTTAAGCTTCCTTTAATTGGGCACCTTAACTCATGCTCAACTTATCTCACTAAAAGATACATTTTTAATAAACTTTTAACTTCTTAGGTTTTAGTCATTTCTTAAAATTTATTATGTGCATATAGATACTGAAAATGGAGACAGTGAAAGTTCAGATTTACTGGTTCCCAAAGTAATTGTATGTATAACATAATCCACAAGGGAAAAATATACATCTTTTATTTTATTATAAACAAGTGTAATAAAGTGATTGAAATGATTTAAATCATAAAAATAATTATAAAAAATAGTGGGAATATATTTTTTTTTTTATTACATGCGTTCCAGGAGAAAAAGAAGCAATGTAAAATCCAGCAATCCCTAGTGGTATATATCCAAAAGAAAGAAAATCAGTATATCAAAGAGATGTCTGTACTCCCATGTTTATTGTGGCATTATTCACAATAGCCAAGATATGGAATCACCCTAAGTGTCCTAAGTGTCCACCAATGGATGAATGGATAAAGAAAATATGGTATGTATACATAAGGGGATATTATTCAGCCATAAAAAAGAATGAAATCTGGTCAATTGCAACAATATGGATGGAACTGAAGGATATTCAGTGAAGTAAGACAGGCACAGGAAGACAAATATCCCATGTACTCACTCATATGTGGGAGCTAAAAAATAAATAAACAATCTCATGGAGATAAAGAGTAGAATAACGATTACTAGAGGCTGGGAAAGGAAGTGGAGAGGAGGGATAAAGAGAGGTTGATCAATGTGCAAAAATACAATTAGAAGAAATAAGTTCTCGTGTTCAGTAGCACAATATGGTGACTAAAGTTAACAGTAATTTATTGTATATTTCAAAATAACTACAAGGGTAGTATTTGAATGCTACTAACTCAAAAAAACAAACGTTTAAGGCGATGGACATCCCATCAACCCTGATTTGATCATTATACATTGTAGGCTTATATCAAAATATCACATGTACCCCATAAAGATGTGCAACTATTACATATCCACAAAATTTAAAATTTAAAAAAGATACAATTCTATTGCAACAATAAGGAAGAAAACAAAAGAACTAAATTGATATCCATCATCATAGAAAATTAATGTTAATTTAAGCTTGAAAAATCACCAAATAGCAATACAGAATTCATATTCAGAAATATAAATAAAACTATAGAACAATCAGTTGAAAGACTTAAAAGTGTTTGCTTCTTTAGTGTGGCACTAGAAGAGAAGTGCAAGGTGCTATTGTATATTGTGGTAAGTTTTCAGTGCGATGCAGTTTATGTCCATGTTTGGTTTCAAAATCATCCACCTCTCTCCTTTGCTCTGCTCTGTATGGGACAACCATACAGAGCTGATCTCTGCAAACATTTCCCAGGATCCCTGTGAATCCATTTCTGGCGCATTTCAGCCAATGAGAGGCACTGCCAGAAAATCAAAGACAGAGGAGAGAAGCCAAGGTATTTCTCCCCTTCTCTCTCTGCTCTGGTGCTATCTCTGGCATATTCTCCTCGAAGGCTCAAGTTCCCCGTTTATAGAAAGGCCTCTAAGGTTCTAGGTCAGGCTTGGTGGCTCCAGCTCTTGGGCTCCTGTCTTTGGACTTTAAGCCTAGGGACAGTGGCAACTTCCAACACCAGATAATTTATCTTCCCCTGGTGGCTCCTTAAGGTCTACTAATATTTTTGTTTTGTTTTTTGTTTTTGTTTGAGTTGGAGTCTCACTCTGTCACCCAGGCTAGAGTGTAGTGGCCTGATCATGACTCACTGCAACCTTGACCTCCTGGGCCCAAGCGATCCTCCTGCCTTAGTCTCTCAAAGTGCTGATATTACAGGTATGAGCCACTGCGCCCCTGCCACTAATACTAATTCTAATGTAATACGACAGTTTTGATTTTCTGAATGGGACTAATACAAGTAACTATTTGATATTTTCAGATACAGGTGTCAGAAAATATTGACAAAGATTCCCTCCTTGATCAAACTCTACTCAAGCTATTCCATGTTCTTTTTCATCTATTCCTCAACTTCTTTTCCTCAACATAGAGACTTCTTTGTCTCTATGTTGTCCAATTTTAGCAAAAGTCCTACTAAGTCAAGCCAGCCATTCTCCTTATCTGATCACCCTCATACCTGGTTAGGTTCCTCATCCTTCACCATCCTCCAGGTGATGTCTGATCACCCTGGCCTGCCTTCAACAAGAATCCTGTTAGGTCAGTTTGGCCAGAATCGTCTTATTCCTAATGTTGCCCCCTAGTAATTTTCCATCCACCAACCACACCCACATCATTGTCTATAAATTCCCGTTTTTACTTGTAGTATACAGAGTAGAGCCCAATCTCTCTCCCCAACTGCAAGACTCCACTGCAGTGTTCCCTATATCTATCTGTAACAAGTGTCTTCCTTACCGTCTTTAACAATTGTCATGAATAATTTTTTCCTTAATAGCAAAAATTTCTAAAAGTTTAAATACATAAATATATTTCATAATGCTTAAGAAATTCTTAAAGAAAAACATGAGAAAAATGGCAGAATCACTTCAAAGCATCTTATATTCTCCTAAACTGTTTACACTGAATGAAATTCTCAGAAGTTCACTTATGGCTTGTTAAAAGCAACTGCATTACTCTACAACACTGCAAATATGAAATAAGTAAAATAATATATCCCCAAATAAAAGAGTAGAACTTACTTTTTCTAAGAATTTATATTTGTCAAACTGCATTTGTGTTTTTAACTCCAATGTAAATAAGTACTTCAGTAGCAGATCTACTGAATGTATCAATACAATTTGATAGATCACTGCTTCTTCCTAAAAGAGTTAATAGTCCAGCTACAAGGAAAAACTCAGCAATTTCCCTCTCTTTTAGTATACATTTTCGTAAATAATTTTTTAAACAGTATGGAAGAGCATATAAGGAAAACCAAGTCTCCCCCATATCAATTATATTCCCCATAGGCAACCACTACCAATGTCTTATGTGTCCCTTCATAATTCATTTGTGCAGTTATAAGCATATATCCACATTTGCCTGTAAAATAAGGATAATTACAACATTTACTGTTATTAAAATTTCTGTAAGGCTTAAATAAGAAAAAAACAAAATTTTTAACTTTATTAACTGCTTAATATCAGTTATTAATACTTTCCAATAAAATATTTAAAAATAAAAGACTTAAATTTGAACTTTAAAATTAATCAGAAGTATGAGAAAGAGAGAGAGAGAAAGAAAAGAAAGAAAATAAGTCACTGCTGCTTTCTTATGAGTCACTGCTTTACCAGCAATAATTTTATCTCAAAAGGCAAGATTCCAGAGCCACTCTCCTTCATTACCCCAGACAAGACTATCAGACTATCTTTTCTCCTTCCAAAACTTAAGCCCAATACATAATTAGTTAAGTAATCTATACCATGCTATATAAATTATTTAATAGGTGTTTTCCCCCAAAAGGGGATGACACTATATGGAATTTGTTCAAATTCTAACATCCAATAATTCTAACATCCAATAACTTTATCAGGCTACTAGAATGCTCTGGGTAAATGATAATTGCATCTTAAACCTGATTCATTATACCTATTATGGGTTGAATTGTGTCTCCCAAAAACACATGTCTAACTCCCAGACCTGTGAATGTCAATGTATTTGGAAACAGGGTATTTGCAAATGTTATCAGATTAAGATGAGGTCATTAGGGTGGGCCCTAATCCAATGTGACTGGTAGCAGTCATTATAAAAAGAGAAAGAGAGAGAATGATGACAGAGGCAGAGGCTAGAAGGATGAAGCTGCAAGTCAAGGAACACCAAAGATGAACAGCCACTGTCAGAAGCTAGGAAGGGGCAAAGAAGGATTCCATTCAGAGCCCTCAGTTGGAACCAATCCTGCTGACAACTGGATTTTGGATTTCTAGCTCCAGAACTGTGAGAGAATAAATTTCTGTCATTTAAGCCACCCAGTTTGTGGTACTTTGTTACAACAGCCCTAGGAAATGAATATAATGGTTGGTAAAGCCATAAGACTCTTTGTTCTTTTATGTGTATTGATTTTTTTCTTTTATTATCAAACAGTACTTATTCATTAGATTTCTGAAATACCACAGAAATACTACATAAAGAAAATTAGAAATATCCATAATTCCGTATTAGTAGAGAATCACTGCTATGCAAAGATATTCTTAACAGTACACAGGCCTAGACATCAAACTGTAAAGTAAAACTTCATATTAACATCTTTTCACTAACAGCTCCTCAAAGATAAACTGAGGACTTCTTGATGATATACTACAACTGCTCATCTTAAGTAGAAGTATTTAAGATTTTATTTTAGATAACTAGATAGCAAACAGAAGAGTTATACCAAGTTGAAGTAATACAAAAAAAAACTTTTATCTTCAAGTAGATAGTGTCAGAAAAAAGAAGAAATATCTTTCATTATAGAAGTAACTTTGTGTTTATAAAGCTAAAGGATTATAGTAAGGAAGGTATAATTGAAGAATAAACATTCTTTGATGTGTAAAACCATTGTCACTCTAGAAATGGAGGAATTAGAGAAGACTACAGTAGAAAATTTATACAACAAAGACAGAAAATAAAATTAATAAGCAAAAAGACTATAATACTGCCAACAAAAAAACAGTAAATTTGGAGTAATTTTCAGTGTTTCCATTTTTTTGCTCTATTTCTTTGTGTCTAACAAAAAACTGTGATTTATTTCATGTTGCTTTTACCTATTCACCAGTTTCCACTAGTAACTAACTAGCAAAAGACAAGCATACACATGTATCCAGAATATAGGACATGGTCATAAAGAAAATGGCTTATGGCAGTCTACTTTAAGACATGATCTCCAGAAGAAAATTATGTCAAGCCAGCAATAACCTAACACTTATTTGCCTTGACAAAGCCCCAAACTGAATTCTTACTTTATCTATACCTTCCTCCCCATCTCGGTCAATGGCTACTTTATCTTTCCAGTTGCTGAGAAAAAGTACCTTGATGTCATCTTTGACTCCTTTTTCTCTCATATTTCAGGATCTGACCACTTCTCACCACCTCCACTTCAACAATTCTGGTCTTGGCCATCATCACATCTTGTGTGGATTAAAAAATAGCTGCCTATCTCCTGGCTTCTACCCTTACACAGTAACATATAAGTCTATTCCAGGTAGTAGACAGAGATGTTTCTAAAATTAAATCATAAGGTCACTATCTGCCCAGCCCCTCATCCAACTACTTGACCTTTGGCTTTCCCATTCCAGCCACATCAGTCTCCTTCTCATTCCTGCACACCATGCAAACTTCTGTTCTCTATATTGTTTGCACTGGTCATTCCCCTGTCTGGAACACATTCCCCTCATGATGCCCACATGGCTTTGCCCTCCCTCCCTTCATAATTGCTTTGCTAAAAAAAATCACTTAAATGAGGCCTACACTTACTTAAAATTGCAAACCATCACAATCTGTACCACACTTTCCCAATTCCTCTTACCTTGCTCTACTTTTTCTTTCCTCCTTGGCACTTTTCTCCTTCTAAATATATTATAGAATTGACTGTTTATTCTTTATTGTCTCTTCTCCAAATCCACTTAGAATGTAAAGCAAATCACAAGCATCTAGAACAAAACAGTGCATGGTTAGGTTTTCATCAAATATTTATTAAAGGAAGCTCAGGAAATAAAGTAAAATCTCAAACAACAAACCCTCTGGAAAAAACAGTGTTCCTAACAAAGACAACCTAGGCACTAAAGTATAGGACAATTTCCTACCATCTGGCAGGCAGGTCAGTGTCAGTACTACACTGACAAAGGAGGAGCATTATCTCATGCCTATATGGCAGCACCATATAGGAGGAAAAATCTAGGGCTCAAACAATCTGCTCACCTAAGTATGGGGAGGGGAACCATGAGAGGGGCAACAGTTTATTATGCAGGCTGAGGAGTTAAGAAAAAGCCAAAGCATGAGGTATCTGATGGGCAAAGAGTACCCTGATGGGTTCCTGACAAGGATGGAATCCATACCCTGATAGTGACCTTATAATTCCCATAGATACTTTATTCCTCTTCTGATATAAAATTTACAACACATTGCTCAACTACTCAATCATTAAAAATGTATCAGTTTCATCATCTATAATCAAAATCAATATAAAAAGGTTCATAAGGCTATTGTAAGAATCATAAACCATGTATAAAATACCCAATAAATGGCCAAAATATAGGCATTTAATGAATGCAGGCTAATTATAATAACATTATCTTCCACGTAAAATGATTTTTAACAATATCAACAAGGATTTAGAAAAAAGCAGAAGGTGTATTATATATTTTATATTCCATTTTGCTTTCTTTAAGGAAATACCTTAAACTGATATATTAAACTTAACTATTGCTTTAATTCAGATTAATGAGATCAGATAAACTGTTCAACAAAATGTCAATTTCTTAAATTTAAAATTTTAGTAGCGGTTCTTAGTAAATGATAAGCAATTTTTGTTATGGAGCTATCCTAGTTTAAGAATAACTAGTATATGAAAAACCTAATTTATAAAATGAATGTTTGGGGATGCTTCACATTATAAGTGGATTTTCAATAAGAGTTGTTGTAAATGTTCATTTACAAAACTTTTCTGGACTAGAAAGGAGAGAAAGAGAAAACTGAGTTAAAATGTTAGCAGTCAATGGATCAGAAAGAAAGATAAAGTGACTGAAATAACAATGTCAGCAACAGAGATTTGATTTAGAAATTTTCAACAAATGTACAAGTTTTCAAAAAAAATAACTACTTAATGTTTTTTTTTTTTTTTTTTTTTTTTTTTAGACAGAGTCTCACTCGCTCACCCAGGCTATAGTACAATGGCACAATCTCAGATCACTGCAACCTCCACCTCTCGGGTTCAAGTGATTCTCCTGCCTCAAGCCTCTTAGTAGCTAGGACTACAGGTGTGCACCACCACACCTGGCTAATTTTTTGTATTTTTTAGCAGAGATAGGGTTTCACCATGTTGGCCAGGCTGGTCTCAAACTCCTGGCCTCAAGTGATCCACCTGCCTCAGTCTCCCAAAGTGCTGGGATTACAGGCGTGAGATACAGTGCCCAGCCAACATTATCTAATTAACTTTTTACTTTCTAGTGTTTAGCACTATGCCTAGCATACAATAGGAGGTCAATAATGTTTATGGAATACCTCTAACTCAGAAAAGCACAGCAGTAAAAAACTTCCAAAGGAAGGGTATTTCTTAAAACTTCCTTTATGTAATATGTGTAAAATTGAAGACTAATGTAATTATCTTCAAATTAATTCAAAAATACCATGACACCTCAAATAATTGATTTTTTTGTTGTTGTTCATAAAAATAGCTAAGATATTGGAATAAGGTTTATTCTGCAGAAAAAAAATCCGATGACCTAGAAAGATGAGTATATGAAGCAACTCTTCTAAAGTCTCACGTAAAATCAAAATTCTTTAGCCAGATGCAATGGTTTGTAGCCTTTTCTTGTATCATGGACATCTTTGGTGGCCTAATGAAGCCTTCTATGAATAATGTTTGTAAATGAACAAAATAAAATTCATAGCATAAAAAAAGAAAAAGAAAAAATACTAAGATCACAAAGAAAACCAATTATATTAAAACTCAATTCTGGCCGGGCGCGGTGGCTCAAGCCTGTAATCCCAGCACTTTGGGAGGCCGAGACGGGCGGATCACGAGGTCAGGAGATCAAGACCATCCTGGCTAACACGGTGAAACCCCGTCTCTACTAAAAATACAAAAAAACTAGCCGGGCGAGGTGGCGGGCGCCTGTAGTCCCAGCTACTCCGGAGGCTGAGGCAGGAGAATGGCGTAAACCCGGGAGGCGGAGCTTGCAGTGAGCTGAGATCTGGCCACTGCACTCCAGCTCGGGCGACAGAGCAAGACTCCGTCTCAAAAAAAAAAAAAAAAAAAAAAAAAACTCAATTCTAACCACAGACCACAGTTCTAATCATCGGCTTTTGGTTCAACAATTCCTAACAGAGGATATGAGTTAACTTGGAAGAGCTAGAATATTATTTGCCTAAATATTCTATATACTGTACATGGTATCTATGGTATTCTTATGAATTTTAAAAAATGTATAACCTGCAAAGATTATGATATTACATAAAGTTATTTAAAATTTAACCTTTGAGGATTTTTACTTGTAGCAGAACAGGTTGCATCCATTCCTTGCTCCTTTTATGTGCAAATACTGTAATGCAAAAGTTTCTAAAATTATCTGTATAAAACTAACAATATAATAATACTATTATTTGTGACATCATTATTTGTACCTAGCTCTGCAAAGATGACATAAATCAGCACACTTCCTTCCTTAAAACAAGAGCTCATGAGCAGAGTAAGCTAACATGGCAATCATTTTGGCCCTAGCACACCAAGCACACTGTGTTCAAAATGCTTCCAGATGCAATATATAAACTACCCAGCTTTCTAAAGGTTGTTTTTGAGTTCTACAAGAAATACCATATAGTTAAAGCTGTCAAAAAGGATCTTCTAAGTATTTTAGTAACTAAATATCTTCGTTGGATAGTTTAATCCATCACTTTATAAAGATCAAATATGTTTTTGGAAAGTTGTAGGGTAAAGCAATGTACCCCTTCTACCCCAGTAAGTAAGAGAGTTCCAAACAGTTCCAGGAGGGAAAATAATCCTGATTTTGGCTTCTAAAGCTATATGTAACCTTAAATGAGATAAAATTTTCATTTTTAAACTTTGTCTTGCTAAAACAAACTTGTAAACCATATGGTACAGAAGTTGTATTTCTTGATACTGCACAGCTTAAAATAAACATCTAACACTAAACAATATAAAAGAACTTGAATCACAGCACAAATGGCAGGTCTTAAGAGAACTATGATTTTTCTTTTTTTTCTTTAAGGAAAAGAATAAACTAGGTGGAAAAGTCTCCCTTCCCATTAAAATATCTTTTTTAAAACTATCTTGTGCATCGTTTAGTAAAAATAATATTAATGAATTGATTATTAGTGTCAAAGTCCATGAACTTACACAATCTACATACATTTTTAAAAAGTTTTTAAATTCTATGAACTTACACAATCTACATACATTTTTAAAAATACTTTTTAAAATCCTTAGGAAAAAGGAAAGGCCGGTTCTTAGTCTCTTTTTTACACGTTAGGAAGAAATACACACACCTACTAGTTTCATTAATGAAAAAGTCTTAGTAAATCACTTTCATGGTTTATCACCAGTAATCACGAACCTGCACAAATTGTATCAAGGAGCTTATTTTAAAAGCCACTTAGATACAAAACAAAAACCTTATTTCTCAGACCATAATTAACTACTACTTAAACTGAGTTTATCTATTTGGAATTCTTATGACAACAGTAGATAAATCATATATTACTTTTGCAGAGTAAGTTTTGTTCCCTTTGGGTTTTTTTGTTTTGTTTTGTTTTGTTTTTTAAATGTATCTTTAACAGGACTAAGGGTCTTTGCTTAGACCATCATCATGGAACTGAAAAGAACAGAAAATAAAACTAACAAGTATAAATGTAACTAAAAGTTCACTTCCATCAGATATTTTGTGTTAGCACTTGCTACTCACTTTAAATAGTGAAAACCAGCAAGGCTTTTCCTTAAAGAACTAAAAGTGAATCAGATCTTAATCACAAAAACCTTCCTTCCTAAGTTTACTGGGTTTTTTTGTTTTTGTTTTTGTTTTTTTGGAGACGGAGTCTCGCTCTGTCGCCCATGCTGGAGTGCAGTGGCGCGATCACGGCTCACTGCAAGCTCTGGTTCAAGCAATTCTCCTGCCTCAGTCTCCCGAGTAGCTGGGACTACAGGTTTACTATTAAACCTACCTCAAAAATAGCCTTAGATATTCTTTGCAAAATATATATATTTATATATATACACACACACACATATATATATACATATTTCTCCAGATAAGGAAACGTTCGGAAAACTTTGCTGTCCAACTGGTAATTCCCTGCATACTTTGCATTGATCAAGAAAAGCTTGTAGTAGGGTTACAAACCTCAAAACATCCTCAGATTGCAGGTTTTAGAAACCCTCCCTATTACACCTGTGCAAATACTTCCTGTTCTCCAACACTGTTTAAAAATAGTTTGGTAAATGCCCCGTAAGCCGCCCTTTAGAAGCTAAACATTAACTTTATATACATCACCACTACCACTGAGAAACCACCACCCACCACCCCAAGAATCTCACGAGTCCAGTCATCTCTCTTCTCCAAGGAGGGAGCATAACCATCCTGGACCCCTTTAAGTAAAAAACTGTGTGCTCAGGCGAGGTAATATGGCCTGGACAGGCAGGGGCAGGAGCCAAGTAAGGGTAATATTCATAACCCCAGCAGGATTCCAGCTTCTGCCCCGTCGCCGCCCTCAAACACGGCAGCAATAACAACCAGGACCCTGCAAGTACAGCACCACGTCCCGCCTCGCACGCGCCTCCACCCTGGCCTGAGGCATCTCCGCCAGACGCTACGAGAAGGGACGAGAAGGGGCGAGAGGGCTGCGCGACCTCTGGCGCCTGAACCGCCCAACGAAGAGAGTGTGTGTGTGCCCTGAGGGCCGGGGCCGGAGGAGGTCGCCGGGCTGCGAGGGGAGAGACAAGCTCTGGGGCTAGAATGAGAGTGTCCCGGTCAGGCCCGCGGGGGTCGCAGGTCGCTGGATCTCCAACCACAACGCTGGCTTCGGAGACTTACCTTGAGCTCTACCCTACTTTTGCGAGGAGCGTGCGGTCCAGGTAGAGAAATACCGGCCGGACTCCCACACAGCTACCTCCCGCTGGCCCAGCTCCGCTTCACGCCGACATCCACCAGACACACGGACTGCTGCACCGTACGTACCGAGGCTCACCGGGAACTGGAGCAGAGGAGGCTGGTCTCCGCCGTCCAAAGCCCGACCCTGCGAGCGGAGCATGCGCACACGCCCCAATACCCAGGGGCCAGTCAGACCAGTGACACCTGCGATCAACAGGTCCCAGGAGCCCCGCCCCTCTCCCCGCCTCGAGCCTGCCCCTCGGAGCTGGCTCCGCCTTCACGCTCAACGAGGTAACCCCGCCTCCGCTCGCGATTTCCCGGCTTTCCGGACCTGCGGAATCCTATTCCCGCGGGGATTTGATGGCGAGCGCGATACAGTTGGCTTCCTCGAAGGCGCGAGATCGCGCGACACCAGGAGATAGAACATTTCCCTAGAAGCGGCTGTGTGGCGCTAGAGTTTGGTAGTTGGGGGCAAGGTGGTTGTAGGACGTGCTGTCTGGTGTGGCGAGAAAGGCTAGTTCCTCAGGAGGAGGCGATTATTCTGGTGCTCTTGATAGTTCGTTCGGTATTTTCTAAGCTCAAGAACGCGGATCCACCAAGGACTTCACTTAGGTTAGGTGTTACCTGAGAGAACAATCCGTAGTTTGGCATCAAAACCCCTTGCGGACACGCAATTTCCTTTAGCTTTCCGTGAGTCGTTAGACGATCTGTTTGCAGTTAAATGGCTTCCTGTGGCGTGAGTGTGTATTCCCCAAGCAGTTGTTTCTTGCCTTTAATTAGATAGCTTTAATAAGTCTGTTGACGTAGTTAATGATTAATAGACAAGTCTGTCCACCTCCTTGCCGTGCTTTCTAACACGTTTGAAGTTAAAATGTGCTGCTGGGAATTGGGCTATACTTTGATTTTAAAAAAGATTTCTTAGGAATAGTAGTAAAAGAAAAACCCATTGTCAATGGTACCAAATATCTCTCAAGTAAGTAAATAAGGTTTTGGAACTCATTCCGAAGCTGGTGTAAGCTGAACATACTAATTGTAAAAATGGATTTCAGTAAACCCAGAGGCACTTCTAAAAGTTTATTTCAAGAAATAGGGGGAAGAAATGCTGGACGTTGATACAGGCAACAAATAGGACCCGTTTGTAATGTCTGAGGCTGAATCATTAAGAATTTATGGAGCATTTACTATGTTCCCTTTACTGAACTAGGCACTGTAGGAAATAGGATAAAATGAAGCCGTGGTCTCTGCCCTCAAAATATTGAAAACTGTGGGAGGGGTGGGGAAAAAAAAATCCTACTCTGCATTTTTAAAACAATAAGAGCACACAATTAACTCTCCCCTTAGTTTCCCTAGTGTCATTTTCTCCTCATTCTGCAGCTACTTTTCTGGTGCACCTTAAATACTGTTTTTCTTCTGCGTGGTTTCTGTGTTCGCCAGCATTCTATTTTCTTTTGCTGTTTCTGTTTAATGTTAATCCATGTCTCCTTGAGCAGTCTCTTTCCATCATGGACTTTACCTACCAGGTGTCCTGTGCACCAGGAACTCTCAGTTGTATATCTATAGGTCAGACATTTTTAAGCAACATCTTCATTTGGATTTCACACAGTACCTTAAATATGTCCCAAATTGGCATGGACATCTTTACTATACTTTGCTCCTGATGCCATGTCCTTCCTCACCCGTCTGGAACCTACACCATTTCCATTCCCTGTTTCAGAAAATGGCACGCAACTGCCCAAGTCAGAAATCCATGAGTACTCTTGTTACTTTTCCTTCATTTCCTCTTTTCTAATATCAAATTCTGACGCTTATTTCCTTAAGTATCTCTCAAATCCACCCCTCCACTCTCACTGTCTTAGCCCTTCAAGTAATCACCATCCCTTATGACTCATCTCCCTTGTACTATTGCAATATTCACAAGATATCCTCTAGTTATTTCCCACACCAGTCAAACCTCCATTCTATTAATAATTTTTCTAACATGAAAATACGATCATTATACTTCTCTGCTAAGAATTTTTCATTACCCACCGACAGGGCCTTCCGTGATCAGACTGTTGAACTCATTGCCATTCTTCCTCCAGTTCCTCCACATTAATCATTCTAAACTCCTTGCTTTCTGTGTTTCTGGTTCTCTCAAGATCCTTTGGTTCTCTCGCGAATGCTTATCTCCATGGATCTTTTCATAACTTTCTGAGACAGAATTGTCATTCCTTCACCCTTTGGGGACTTATTTTTTATAACAATTATGTTGTACTATATTTATTTTTCTGCAAATGTACCTGACAGAGTAACCCCCACCTCCACCCTTGAGAAATAATTAACTGTGGATAATGATGGCTTATACTACCTCCCTGCCTTATTTAGCAATTACAGAATACCCTTCTGTTCACCCTGCTCAAGAATTTGACTAAACCCTGAGTATGCACTTTTAAAATCATATAATTTCATACTTTCTACCAGTTTTAAGCATATCTATGTACCAATCCTTAAATGGTAGAGTTGTAATAGGACCTAATTTAAGCATCAAGAGGGCAGAGTCTGAAGCAAACATGAAAAAATGGAAAATTGACATTGCAGGACAGCAGTTGCTCCCAGAAAATTTGTAGTCGGGAAAGTCACAACAAGGATTTAAAATATATTAACTCTTACCATTTGTCCTTGAGGGACATGTGTATGGGTTCGATTCACTAGTTTCTAATTGGCTGGACCCAAATTTGTGAAGACCAATCTCTGCACCTCGCACAGGCAAAGAGATCATGAAAAGGAGTAGGCTTGGCATGCCAAATAACACCCTAGATCGTTCGGCTGGGGCTCAGCCAAAGTTCACACCACGAGCACATATCCACACTTCTTAGTGTTATTCTGGATTGATTATAACTCAGACTTTGGGAAATGTCCTACTCTGTGGCTAGATGCACCCTGCCACTAATGACTGGTAGGAGTAGCAACATTGTGTCCTGTGGAGCTGTAACCCAGTAGTTCCAGGAGGTCATCAACAGCTTAACCATGACTGAGCTGGGTGGGGTAGAGTGAAATATAGCATAGAGAAGTAGTAGATGAATGACTGACTCAGGGTTAGCTACTAGACAGAATCCTTTTTTTCCTAAAATTCTTTCATAAGAAGGAGTGGCAAGTGAATTTCCTTACTACCTAAGCCCTCTGTTTTTTCGTATTTCCAAGGCATAGCACAGTGCCTAGCACAGATGCTTAACAAGTAGTGTTTATTGGATAAAGTAAAAAATTGAAAGTTTTGTTGATTTTTTTGAATAGAGTCATCTGTGTGGGCTAAAGTTGGAGAGGGCTTCTGTGGGAGATCAAATATGAGCTTCAGCTTGGAAGGGGTATAAGTAGGTGTATTTGAAGGCATTGAGGAAGAGATGTAACTTAAAAGAGCAAAGGTTTAGAAACAGGATTGAACAAGGCCAGTACAGGACTACAATGGGAAGCCTTTGTAAGTTCTGGGACAGAATGATTCATTTGGAATAAGATGCAGAAGAACTGTAGGGGAAACTATAGCTAGGCAAGAAGAGAAATCTCTAGGCTATGATTCAGGGATGAGCCAACCAGAAAAATCTAGTAACAATTGACCACTCCCTCCTTGACATCTTCATCTCAATTTTTGTGACATCATTCCTTTATGGCTTTCATCCTGCCTCATGGGCTTCTCTTTCTCAGCCTCTTTTTCTCTTGTACTTGTCAATCTACTTTAAATGTTGATGTGCTTTAGTGCCTGATATTTATTCTCATGGTTTTAAATCTGTTTCCCACGCAGCAGCCAAATAGTCTTTTAAAAATATTGACATGTTACTCCCCAACTTAAATTGTTCAGTGACTTTCCATTCACATAGAATAAAATCCAGAATTCTTGCCAAGGCCTGTAGACCTCTGAATGATCTGTTCCTACCTCTGCAACAACATCTCATGCTGTTCAAGGCTTTGCATTCTGTATTCCCTAGGTCTGGAAGACTAGTTCTAAACTGAGGGTGGTTTTCTCTCCTGTGGACATTTGGCAATGGTTGGAAACACTTTTGGTTGTCACAATTGGGGCAAGGGATGCTGCTAAACATCCTACAATGGGCAAGACAGTCTCCCACAACAAAGAATTATCCAGTCCCCAATGTCAGTAGTATGGAAGTTGAGAATTACTGACCTAGAACATTCTTCCCATAGGTCTCTAAGTGATTGCTATAGCAATGTGCCTTGTCATTGAAAGTAGCTGGTCTGAACAAATAAGGCAGAGATGAGGTGGGAAGGAGAAAGAGTTCCTGAGGATCCTCTATCCTCTTCCAAGGAATTCTGGACTTGAGTGTTTAGTGGATTCCTCAAAGCTCTGCAGCATGACATTTTGTTAAACACTGGAAGGTCAAATTCAATATCCATGATATCTTAGCTAGCTCTTCCTTGGCTGAAACTTTTCTGGCCATCCATCCCAAACCTTCTAAGGCTCTGCCTTAGAAGGTCAACATTTGCTAGTAAATCACTGCTAGTGGTTTAACTAGTGGCCTCTTTAATTTTTGCTGACTTAGTGTCCGCGTAGGCAGTTTCATTACCCTTGTATGTTATTTCACATTGAAACATTCTAATTTTCTTATTAGTAAAATTGGGGTGAGAAGAAATACTTATATAAATATCTTTTTGTAAGGCCCTAGATGAAAGCAACTGTAAAGTCCCACACTAGGTTATTATGGCCATTAGTGCCATTATTGTGATTACTAACACTGATTACTTAAAAGAAAAAAAAAAGATTCTTACAGAATCCCATTATCATTGATGACATTGATATGTATTTAATTAAAATCCCAAAAATACAGAAAGCTTTAGATTTCATCTGGTCCAGCGTCCCACTCAATGGAGGATCATCCTCATCAGCTTCTGTTCAAATATGGTAACAGTGATAGAAAACAATGCTTTGCGGGGCAGCCTATTATTGCCCTTTTAAGACTTCTCTAACTGTTAAAAACTGTTCATCACAATGAGTTGGAATCTATCTCCTAGTAATTTCCACATACTAGCCTTGCTTTTGTCCTTTGAAACAACAGAAATCTATATTCTCCTTTTTCATAAGACACTATTTAACACTGAAAGTATCTTTTGCGTTTTTAAGCTAAAATACTCCACTCTATCAACAATTTTTGAAAGCCTAGTAAATGTTATACTAATCCACATATTCATTCATTTATTATACAGTACTTCACCTCATCCTACAAATGATTTAAATGATTTTAAGCGAATTGTAGCATATAATAAAAAAAGTGAAGGTCAAATATAAATAAGAAAAAAAATCAGCTATCAGGAATTAAAATAAGAGTAGAAGGTAAAGAACGAGAGCAAAAGAACAGAAATATGCATGAGTCTGTAACTTAAACTTCAGTTTGGCTATGTTCTAAAACCAAAAGTGAATAAGATATTTAAGTTATCAGTAATAGGAAAACACTTTTCTGTCATCGTTTAAAATGCTTTTCTCCCTGATGTGAGCCTGTATCTAAGGAGACTCTTATCTATGTTCACTGACAATGGCTTCATCAACATGTTCCTGGCAAATGCAGTAGCAAGCCTCACATACCATCCATGTGACTGAATTCAAGATGCACTCTTGTCAACTTCAGAAAAATATGTGATGCCCAAAAATAAAAACAGATTTTTGCAATTACCCCAATTGTGGTTTGGAGAAATTATTTCCTCCCATAGTTCAGACACTGTTTTCTTATCAGGATAGTTTAAATAAGATTGTTTTGCAACTGTGTCACTTTGTTAACTAATATTAGTTTATGTTCAAAATACTTAATTTTTCGTTTATTTTTCTTTTATAAATGATAGGAAACTAGGTTTCCCAAATCTTAATGCCATTATTCTTTTTTGGATACAAATTTTTATGCTGTCTCAGAGCACAAGCAACCCATCATCAGTTTTCTTCATTTCTTTCAAGTATCTTATTTTGCTTTGAAGTTTCATGCCGTATCTCATAAGATTCACTGTTCTTTCTCTATTTTTGTATTGCAAAAAATAGTAATATCTTCTTTGTCTTCAGCTATGTCATTAAGGAAAATGTTGACGAAGGCTGGATGCCTGACATTCTGCTCTAGCTGCAGCCTAAATTAATCCTAATGGCAGAATTAAAACTGTTAGAAAGCCAAGAAGAGAAACATTTAAGGGCAACATGGTGTCATAAAATAGTATGGTTTTTGTACCTGGACAGAAATAGATTTAAATCCTGACATTGCCATTTAGTGTTTGTGTGATCTTGAAAAGTTATTAATTTCCATGAATCTCAGTTTTTTCGTCTGTGTGTAGCAGGGTATTCTAGCTAACTGGATGGCTGTTAACAGGATTAAGTAGGACTGCCAGCCCCTCTGGACATTTATTTGCCTAGTTTTGTAATTTTTTTTCTGGCAATGTTTTGTAATCTGAACAAAAGAATGGAAAAAAATTGTGGAATTGTTTGTGGTCAGAGGCAACGTGGATATGATAGAAACAACACTGAATGTTCTTTGCTCTCAACAGGTAGTTGTATGACTATGGGTACGACAGTTTTAACCTCTTTTAACCTCTCTCCTCATGCTTGAATGAAAGAATTAGAGTACATTGTTCTAAATGTGTGAAAGTGCCTTTTCTCAATTGTTATTTAATCCCTAAATATGTGTTAGAAACTAACTGCTTTATGCAGCCTATTTTATTTAACTTTTTCAATGATCCTAAATATTAATATTTAGATATTACTAATATCCTTATTTTAGAAATAATGAAAATGAGGTACCTAGCATAGTGTCTAGAACATAGGAGGCACTCAATAAACAGAAGATGAATGACTAAATAAAAGACCATATCAGTTAAATATGCTGTCAAGTTACAGCCATGGAAATACAGTAGAGTAAGTAGAAATGAACAAAGCCAGTATGTACTGTACTAATAATAGGTCCAGAAGTAATGGCCAAAAATATCTGAAGGTTTAATTGTCATAAAGTTATTCACTAGGATTCTTTTCTATAAACATCATTTCTTTTCAACTTTTTATAAAACTAGTTTTATAAAATTATTTTATATATAAGATTCATTAGAATCTTAGAGATGGAAAGGACCTCAGAGATTAGTTTGTTAAAAATCCCTCACTGTAAATATGAGAAAACTTAAGCCCCAGAAAGAAAAGTTACCAAGGTCGTCCTAGACTCTGGCAGAACCAGGATTGAAATCCAATTCCTTAACATTTGGAATTTGCCTAGTATGAACAATTTTCCATGAAGTATTCTGAAGTTTCATGGAAGATGGAACTCTTTTCTTTCTTAAAGTGCAGTAAAATTTCTTTTATATTCAAATATTGGAATATTGATAAACATACTTGGTACTTTTGTACCCTTTTATAAGACAAAGGAAAGAGAACAAAAGGAGGTCAAGAGTATTTCAAAAGCAAATATTTTCTTTTTTCTGAATTGTGATATCTATGATAGTTCTCTGACTGTACAAAAAACAACCATCGTGTTTGCAAATTTATCAAACTTATTTTCCCACTCTTTGGAAATATAACAAATCCAAGCCTCTGTGACTTGCACGTGCACACAAACACACACACTCACTTTACACCTTGGACTGACTTGTTTTTAAAGTAATTCTTTAAGAAATGCAATTGTAAAGTAACACAGTGTCTTTTGCTCATAGCATATTGGCTGAAATACTAGACCCAAAGGAAGTTGCCCTGGAGAGCACTTTTCTTTATAAAGATGGCAAAAATATTCAGGGCACCAGTGTTTTCAAGTTGAATTTCCTTGTTAAAATTCACTTCACAGTCAAAAGGAAAAAGTAAAATAACACTTAATTTTAAATAATGTAATAAGATTGTTGGAAAATATTCAGTAGCAAAAATATTTCCAGATTTATAAGTATATATGAAGGCAGAAATACTAGGATACTGAATTTTTTGCCAATTCTTAACTGGTTATGTTCTTGAATCTTTCATTTTCTTATCAGGGAAACAAGCCCTAAACCTGAAATTGTGCTGAGGAAAAACACACACCAACTCTGGGCAAGTAAAATCCCTTGTATGTGTGTTAAAGCCTTTTTAGACATTGTTAAATCAAAGTGTTTTCATTAAATTGCTTCCTGCAAGTTTTATTCCCCTAATGTTTCAAATACTTTTAACTCTAAAGAACTCTTTATCAAGTTTTAATAATGTTAATGTGATAGAAGGAAGCTATTTCAGTTGCTAAAAACAGTGCTGACATTTAAATTGCAAGCCAACTAGCACAAGAAAGAACAATAGCTTTCTTTTGTTTTTTGTTTTTTTTTTTTTTTTCAGACAGTTGTTGCCCAGGGTGGAGTGCAATGGACCTCCGCCTCCCGAATTCAAGCGATTCTCCTACCTCAGCCTCCCAAGTAGCTGTGAGTATAGACACATGCCACCACGCCTGGCTAATTTTTTTGTAGTTTTAGTAGAGAAGGGGTTTTGCCATGTTGGCGAGGCTGGTGTCCAACACCCAACCTCAGGTGACCCACCCACCTCAGCCTCCCAAAGTGCTAGGATTGCAGGTGTGAGCCACCGTACCCGGCCCTCATCATGCTGTTAATATAGTACCAGTTGGTTTTACCTAGCAAAAGAATAACTACTTCTTGTTTATTCCTTTTTTTTTTTTTTTCACACTTTAAGTTCTAGGGTACACGTGCATATCGTGCAAGTTTGATACATAGGTATGCATGTGCCATGTTGGTTTGCTGTACACATTAACTCGTCATTTACATTCAGTATTTCTCCTAATGCTATCCCTCCCCCAGCCCCCCACCCCCAACAGACCCCAGTGTGTGATGTTCCCTGCCCTGTGTCCAAGTGATCTCATTGTTCAGTTCCCACCTATGAGTGAGAACATGCAGTGTTTGGTTTTCTGTCCTTGTGATAGTTTGCTGAAAATGATGGTTTTCAGATTCATCCATGTGCCTGCAAAGGACATTAACTCATCCTTTTTTGTGGCTGCATTGTATTCCATGGTGTATATGTGCCACATTTTCTTAATCCAGTCTATCATTGATGGACATTTGGGTTAGTTCCAAGTCTTTACTATTGTGAATAATGCTGCAATAAACATATGTGTGCATGTGTCTTTATACTAGCATGATTTATAATCTTTTGGGTATATACCCAGTAATGGAATTGCTGGGTCAAATAGTGCTTCAAGTTCTAGATCCTTGAGGAATTGCCACACTGTCTTCCACAGTGGTTAAACTAGTTTACACTCCTACCAACAGTGTAAAAGCATTCCTATTTTTCCAAATCTTCTCCAGCATCTGTTTCCTGAATTTTTTTTTTTTTTTTTTGAGATGGAATCTTACTGTGTTGCCCAGGTTGGAGTGAAGTGGTGTGATCTCGACTCACTGCAAGCTACACCTCCTGGGTTCCCACCATTCTCCTGCCTCAGCCTCCCAAGTAGCTGGGACTACAGGTGCCCGCCACCACATCCGGCTAATTTTCTTTTTTCTATTTTTAGTAGAGATGGGGTTTCACCATGTTAGCCAGGATGGTCTCGATCTTCTGACCTCATGATCTGCCCGCCTCGGCCTCCCAAAGTACTGGGATTACAGGTGTGAGCCACCACACCCACCCGTTTCCTGACTTTTTAATGATTGCCATTCTAACTGGCTTGAAATGGTATCTGATTGTGGTTTTGCTTTGCATTTCTCTGATGACCAGTGATGATGAGCATTTTTTCATGTGTCTGCTGGCTGCATAGATATCTTTATTTGAGAAGTGTCTGTTCATATCCTTTGCCCACTTTTTGATGGGGTTGTTTGTTTTCTTCTTGTAAATTTGTTTAAGTTCTTTGTAGCTTCTGGATATTACCCTTTGTCAGATGGATAGGTTGCAAAAATTTTCTCCCATTCTGTAGGTTGCCTGTTCACTCTGATGGTAATTTCTTTTGCAGAAGCTCTTTAGTTTAATTAGATCCCATTTGTCTATTTCGGCTTTTGTTGCCATTGCTTTTAGTGTTTTAGACATGAAGTCCTTGCCTATGCCTATGTTCTGAATGGTATTGCCTATGTTTTCTTCTAGGGTTTTTATGGTTTTAGATCTAACATTTGAGTCTTTAATCCATCTCAAATTAATATTTGTATAAGTGTAAGGAAGGGATCCAGTTTCAGCTTTCTACGTATGACTAGCCAGTTTTCCCAGCACCATGTGTTAAATAAGGAATCCTTTCCCCATTTCTTGTTTCTGTCATGTTTGTCAAAGATAAGATGGTTGTAGATGTGTGATATTATTTCTGAGGGCTCTGTTTTGTTCCATTGGTCTATATCTCTGTTTTGGTACCAGTATCATGTTGTTTTGGTTACTGTAGCCTTGTAGTATAGTTTGAAGTCAGGTAGTGTGATGCCTCCAGCTTTGTTCTTTTTGCTTAGCGTTGTCTTGGCAATGCAGGCTCTTTTTTGGGTTCCATATGAACTTTAAAGTAGTTTTTTTTCCAATTCTGTGAAGAACGTCATTGGTAGATTGATGGGGATAGCATTGAATCTATATATTACCTTGGGCAAGTATGGCCGTTTTCACGATATTGATTCTTCCTATCCATGAGTATGGAATATTCTTCCATTTGTTTGTGTCCTCTTTTATTTCGTTGTGCAGTGGTTTGTAATTCTCCTTGAAGACATCCTTCACATCCCTTGTAGGTTGGATTCCTAGGTATTTTATTCTATTTGAAGCAATTGTGAATGGGAGTTCACTCATGATTTGGCTCTCTGTTTGTCTGTTAATGGTGTATAGGAATGCTTGTGATTTTTGCACATTGACTTTGTATCGATTTTGTATTGATTTTGCTGAAGTTAGTTATCAGCTTAAGGAGATTTGGGCTGAGATGATGGGGTTTTCTAAATATACAATCATGTCGTCTGCAAACAGGGACAATTTGATTTCCTCTTTTCCTAGTTGAATACGCTTTGTTTCTTTCTCTTACCTGATTGCCCTGAAATTCCAACACTGTGTTGAATAGGAGTGGTGAGAGAGGGCATTCCTGTCTTGTGCCAGTTTTCAAAGGGAATTTTTCCAGTTTTTGCCCATTCAGTACGATATTGGCTGTGTGTTTGTCATAAATAGCTCTTATTATTTTGAGATACATTCCATCAATACGAAGTTTATTGAGAGTTTTTAGCATGAAGGGCTGTTGAATTTTGTCAAATGCCTTTTCTGCATCTATTGAGATAATCATGTGGTTTTTGTCATTGCTTCTGTTTATGTGATGGATTACATTTATTGATTTGTATATGTTGAACCAGCTTTGCATCCCATCATTGAAGCCAACTTGATCATGATAGATAAGCTTTTTGATGTGCTGCTGGATTCGGTTTGTCAGTATTTTATTAAGGATTTTCACTTTAATGTTCATCAGGGATATTGGCGTAAATTCTCTTTTTTTGTTGTGTCTCTGCCAGGCTTTGGTATCAGCATGATGTTGGCCTCATAAAATGAGTTAGGGAAGATTCCTTCTTTTTCTGTTGATTGGAATATTTCAGAAGGAATGGTACCAGCTCCTCCTTGTACCTCTGGTAGAATTTGGCTGTGAATCTGTCTGGTCCTGGACGTTTTTTGGTTGGTAGGCTATTGATTATTGCCTCAATTTCAGAGCCTGTTATTGATCTATTCAGAGATTCCACTTCTTACTGGTTTAGTCTTGGGAGGTTGTATGTGTCCAAGAATTTATCCATTTCTTCTAGATTTTCTAGTTTATTTGCATAGAGGTATTTATAGTATTCTGTGATGGTAGTTTGTATTTCTGTGGGATCGGTGATATCCCCTTTATCACTTTTTATTGTGTCTTTTTGATTCTTCTTACTTTTCTTCTATATTAGTCTTGCTAGCAGTCTATCAATTCTGTTGATCTTTGCAAAAAACCAGCTCCTAGATTCATGGCCCCCACTCTCTTCTGGCTTGTAGAGTTTCTGCCAAGAGATCTGCTGTTAGTCTGATGGGCTTCCCTCTGTAGGAAACCTGACCTATCTCTCTGGCCGCCCTTAACATTTTTTCCTTCATTTCAAACTTGGTGAATCTGACAATTATACGTCCTGTAGTTGCTCTTCTCAAGGAGTATCTTTGTGGCATTCTCTGTATTTCCTGAATTTGAATGTTGGCCTGCCTTGCTAGGTTGGAGAAGTTCTCCTGGATAATATCCTGAAGAGTGTTTTGCAACTTGGTTCCATTCTCCTCATCACTTTCAGGTACACCAATCAAATGTAGATTTGGTATTTTCACATAGTGCCATTATTTCTTGGAGGCTTTGTCCATTTCTTTTTACTCTGTTTTCTCTGACCTTGTCTTCTCACTTTATTTCATTAATTTGATCTTTGATCACTGATACCCTTTCTTCCACTTTTGAATCGGCTACTGAAGCTTGTGCATGCATCACAAAGTTCTCGTGCCATGGTTTTCAGCTCTATCAGGTTATTTAATGTCTTCTCTACACTGTTTATTCTAGTTAGCTATTCATCTAATCTTTTTTCAAGATTTTTTTGCTTCCTTGTGATGGGTTCGAACATCCTCTTTTAGCTTGGAGAAGTTTGTTATTGCTGAGCTTCTGAAGCCTACTTCCATCAACTTGTTAAAGTCATTCTCTGTCCAGCTTTGTTCTGTTGCTGGCAAGGAGCTGTGATCCTTTAGAGGAGAAGAGGTGCTCTGATTTTTGAATTTTCAGCTTTTCTGCTCTGATTTCTCTCTCTCTTTGTAGTTTTATCTACCTTTGGTCTCTGATTCTGGTGACCTACAGATGGGGTCTTGGTGTAGATGACCTTTTTGTTGATGTTGATGTTATTCCTTCCTGTTTGTTAGTTTTCCTTCTAATACTCAGGTCCCTCAGCTGCAGGTCTGTTGGAGTTTGCTGGAAGTCCACTCCAGACCCTGTTTGCCTGGGTATCACCAGGCAATATTTGCTGCACAACGGCAAATATTGCAGAACAGCAAATATTTCTGCCTGATCCTTCCTCTGGAAGCTTCATCCCAGAGGGGCAGTCGCCTATATGAGGTGTTTGTTGGCCCCTACTGGGAGATTTCTCCCAGTTAGGCTACAGTCAGGGACCCACTTAAGGAGGCAGTCTGTCCGTTCTCGGAGCTCAAACGCCATGCTGGGCGAACCACTGCTCTCTTCAGAGCTGTCATACAGGGACGTTTAAGTCTGCAGAAGATGTCTGCTGCCTTTTGTTCAGCTATGCCCTGCCCACAGAGGTGAAGTCTATAGGCAGTAGGCCTTGATGAGCTGCGGTGGGCTCCACCCAGTTCAAGCTTCCAGGCCACTTTATTCACTCAAACCTCAGCGATGGCGGACGCCCTCCCCCAGCCAGGCTGCCACCTCGCAGTTCGATCTGAGACTGCTGCGCTACCAGTGAGCAAGGCTCCGTGGGCGTGGGACCTACCAAGCTAGGCATGGGAGTGAGTCTCCTTGTCTGCTGGTTGCTAACCAGCAACATCATCAAAATAACCAGCTAACATCATAATGACAGGAGCAAATTCACACATAACAATATTAACCTTAAATGTAAACTCCTTGGGAAAAGTGCAATATTTGGGTGAAACTGTCCCGTTTTTCCAGGTGGTCTGTCACAGCTTCCTTTGGCTAGGAAAGGGATATCCCCTCACCCCTTGCACTTCCTGGGTGAGGTGACACCCCGCCCTCCTTCAGCTCGCCTTCCATGGGCTGCACCCGCTGTCCAACCAGTCCCAATGAGATGAACCAGGTACATCAGTTGGAAATGCAGAAATCACCCATCTTCATCAGTCATACCGGGAGCTGCAGATCAGAGCTGTCCTATTCGACCATCTTGGAACTCTGTTCTTTGTTTATTCTTATTACTATTTCTAAAATATTAATGCCTTTTTACTGTGCTAGCAAGAGGACACTTAAGTAAACAATGTATGGAGTTGTACAAGTAGCATAGCCTAATATATTCTGAAAATTGTGGTCATTAACTATAATATATACATTTATACATGTATTCATCTGAAAACATATTTTTTCTGTGTAACTATAATGACCAGTACATTAATACAAAGTTAAAAGTTTTGAGTTTTTAAGAATTTTTAATAGGTTTCAATGAGTTTGTGAGGAAATGTATTGTGATTAACCATATACTATCTTCACATCTCTTTCTGTATTTCAAAAGTAAAGAATATATTTCTTGAAACAAGATGGTGGTCTCACAGTGAGGAGCTGTCAAGGAATGCAAATTGGTATGCCTAGAAGCAGATTTTATTTTCTTTTTTAAATTTTTATTTTAAGTTCTGGGGTACATGTGCAGGATGTGCAGGTTTGTTACATAGGTAAATATGTGCCATGGTGGTTTGCTGCACAGATCATTCCATCACCTATTACTTCCATGAGATGGTTATCTCATTGTGGTTTTGATTTGCATTTCTCTAATGATAAGTGATGTTGAGTTATTTTTCATATGATTGTTGGCTGGATATATGTCTTCTTTTGAAAAGTGTTCATGTCCTTTGCCCACTTTTTAATGGAGTTGTCTGTTTTTGTGTTCTTGTAAATTTACGTTCCTTATAGATGTTGGATATTAGACTTTGTCAGTAGGATGGATTGCAAAAATTTTCTCCCATTTTGTAGGTTGTCTATTTGATCTGATAATAGTTTATTTTGCTGTGTAGAAGCTCTTTAGTTTAATTAGATCCCATTCGTCAATTTTTGCTTTTGTTGCATTTGCTTTTGGTGTTTTCGTCATGAAATCTTTGCCCGTGCTTATGTTCTGAATGGTATTGCTTAGATTTTCTTCTAAGGTTCTTATAGTTTTGGGTTTTACATTTAAATCTTTAATTCATCTTGAGTTTTTGTTTATGGTGTAAGGAAGGGGTTCAGTTTCAGTTTTCTGCATATGGCTAGCCAGTTCTCCTAGAACCAATTTTTAAGTAGGAAATTCTTTCCCCATTGCTTATTTTTGTCAGGTTTGTCAAAGATCAGATGGTTGTAGGTGTGTGGTCTTATTTCTAGATTCTCTATTCTGTTCCATTGATCTATGTGTCTGTTCATTTTTTTTTTTTTTTTTTGAGACGGAGTCTTGCTCTGCCACCCAGGCTGGAGTGCAGTGGCCGGATCTCAGCTCACTGCAAGCTCCGCCTCCCGGGTTCACGGCGTTCTCCTGTCTCAGCCTCCCGAGTAGCTGGGACTACAGGCTCCCACCTCGTCGCCCGGCTAGTTTTTTGTATTTTTTAGTAGAGACGGGGTTTCACCGTATTAGCCAGGATGGTCTCGATCTCCTGACCTCGTGATCCACCCGTCTCGGCCTCCCAAAGTGCTGGGATTACAGGCTTGAGCCACCGCGCCCGGCCCTATGTGTCTGTTCTTGTACCACTACCATGCTCTTTTGGTTACTGTAGCCTTGTGTATAGTTTAAAGTCAGGTAGCGTGATGCCTCCAGCTTTGTTCTTTTTGCTTAGGATTGTCTTGGCTATTTGTGTTCTTTTTCAGTTCCATATGAATTTTAAAATAGTTTTTTTCTAATTCTGAGAAGAATGTCAATGGTAGGTAGTGTGATGGGAATAGCATTGAATCTGTAAATTCCTTTGGACTGTATGGCCATTTTCACGACACTGATGCTTCCTATCCATTAACATGGAATGTTTTTCCATCTGATTGTGTCCTCTTTGATTTCCTTGAGCAGTGGTTTATAGATCTCCTTGAAGAGATCTCTCACTTCTGTTGTTAGCTGTATTCTTAATTATTTTATTCTCTTTGTGGCAATTGTGAATGGGAGTTCATTCATGATGTGGGTTTCTACTTGTCTGTTGTTGGTGAATATGAATGCTAATGATTTTTGCACATTGATTTTGTATCCTGAGACTTTGCTGAAGTTGCTTATCAGCTTAAGAAACTTTTGGGCTCAAATGATGGGGTTTTCTAGATATAGGATCATGTCATCTGCAAACAAAGACAGTTTGACTTCCTCTGTTATTATTCGAATATACTTTCTTTTTTTCTCTTGCCTGATTGCCCTGGCCAGAACTTCCAGTACCATATTGATTTGGAATGGAGAGAGAGAGCATCCTTGTCTTGTGCTGGTTTTCAAAGGAAATATGGAAGCAGATTTTATTTTATTTATTTATTTATTTATTTATTTATTTATTTATTTATTTTTTTTTTTTGAGACGGAGTCTTGCTCTGTCGCCCGGGCTGGAGTGCAGTGGCTGGATCTCAGCTCACTGCAAGCTCCGCCTCCCGGGTTTACACCATTCTCCTGCCTCAGCCTCCCGAGTAACTGGGACTACAGGCGCCTGCCACCTCGCCCAGCTAGTTTTTTGTATTTTTAGTAGAGACGGGGTTGCACCGTGTTAGCCAGGATGGTCTCGATCTCCTGACCTTGTGATCCGCCCGTCTCAGCCTCCCAAAGTGCTGAGATTACAGGCTTGAGCCACCGCGCCCGGCTGGAAGCAGATTTTAAAACCAGTTTCTCTTCAGTACACTTTTTTTTCATACCACTTGATAAGCGTCTTGAAACACCATGGCTGTAGCAGCAGCAAAATGGGTGATGTCAAAAAGAAGTATCTTGAAGCATTTATTACCAATCCAAAACAGAGTTTTATATTGTTTGTCATAAATCTCCATATTCTTCTCTACCAGATGACTATAATTGACAAGAAGAGCTTACTGTGACATCTGATGGTATTGTTTTCATGGCAGAACAATACTGTGCTACCACCATTCTGTGGACATTTCATATGAGCATACAAAACAAACCCTTGAACAGATTCTGTGCGTAATAATGAAGAAACATATGCTCAAGTGCTGAAAACTAGATCTAGATTGGAAGATAAAGGTAAGCATCTTGAGAAACCCATGATAGAACAACTTGGCAAAATGTTCTTCCCTACTAAACACTGCTGCTATCCTCATGGACAGTATCACAGATGTCTTAAGAAACTAGATCCTCCAGGGGCGGTTCCAAGATGGCCAAATAGGAACAGCTCCAGTCTATAGCTCCCAGCATGACTGACACAGAAGACAGGTGATTTCTGCATTTCCAACTGAGCTACCGGGTTCATCTCACTGGGGCGTGTTGGACAGTGGGTGCAAGACAGTGGGTGCAGCCCACCGAGGGAGAACCGAAGCAGGGCGAGGCATCATCTCACCCGGGAAGCACAGGGATAAGGGAATTCCCTTTCCTAGCCAAGGGAAACTGTGACAGACAACACCTGGAAAATCAGGTCACTCCCACCCTAATGCTGCACTTTTCCAAGGGTCTTAGCAAATGGCATACCCGGAGATTATATCCCGTGCCTGGCTTGGAGGGTCCCACGCCCACGGAGACTTGCTAATTGCTAGCACAGCAGTCTGAGATCTAACTGCAAGGTGGCAGCAAGGCTGGGGGAGGGGCGCGCCCACCATTGCTGAGGTTTGAGTAGGTAAACAAAACGGCCAGGAAGCTCAAAGTGGGTGGAGCTCACCGCAGCTCAAGGAGGCCTGCCTGCCTCTGTAGACTCCACCTCTGGGAACAAGGCATAGCCAAACAAAAGGCAGCAGAAACCTCTGCAGATTTAAATGTCCCTGTCTGACAGCATAGAAAAGACTAGTGGTTCTCCCAGCACGGAGTTTGAGATCTGAGAACAGACAGACTGCCTCAAGAGGGTCCCTGACCCCTGAGTAGCCTAACTGGGAGGCACCTCCAAGTAGGGGTAGACTGATACCTCACACAGCCAGCTACCCCTCTGAGATGAAGCTTCCAGAGGAAAAATCAGGCAGCAACATTTGCTGTTCAGCAATATTCACTGTTCTGCAGCCTCCACTGCTGATACCCAGGCAAACAGGGTCTGGAGTGGACCTCCAGCAACCCCCAACAGACCTGCAGCTGAGGGTCCTGACTGTTAGAAGGAAAACTAACAAACAGAAAGGACATCCACGTCAAAACCCCATCTGTACGTCACCATCATCGAAGACCAAAGGTAGATAAAACCACAAAGATAGGGAAAAAACAGAGCAGAAAAGGTGAAAATTCTAAAAATCAGAGTGCCTCTCCCCCTCCAAAGGAATGCAGCTCCACGCCAGCAATGGAACAAAGCTGGACAGAGAATGACTTTGAGGAGTTTTATTTTTTATTTTTTATTTTTTTTTTATTTTTTTATCGGACTTTGAGGAGTTGAGAGAAGAAGGCTTCAGATGATCAGACTTCTCCAAGCTAAAGGAGGAAGTTCGAACACATCGCAAAGAAGCTAACAACCTTGAAAAAAGTTTAGACGAATGGCTAACTAGAATAACCAATGTAGAGAAGTCCTTACATGACCTGATGGAGCTAAAAACCATGGTATGAAAACTACGTGACGAATGCACAAACTTCAGTAACCGATTCAATCAACTGGAAGAAAGGGTATCAGTGCTTGAAGATCAAATGAATGAAATGAAGCAAGTAGAGAAGTTTAGGGAAAAAAGAGTAAAAAGAAACAAACAAAGCCTTCAAGAAATATGGGATTATGTGAAAAGACCAAATCTACATCAGATTGGTGTACCTGAAAATGATGGGGAGAATGGAACCAAGTTGGAAAACACTCTGCAGGACATTATCCAGGAGAACTTCTCCAACCTAGCAAGGCAGGTCATTCAAATTCAGGAAATACAGAGAATGCCACAAAGATACTCCTCAAAACGAGCAACTACAAGACACATAATTGTCAGATTCACCAAAGTTGAAATGAAGTAAAAAATGTTAAGGGAGCCATAGAGAAAGGTAGAGATACCCACAAAGGGAAGCCCTTCAGACTAACAGCAGATCTCTTGGCAGAAACTCTACAAGCCAGAAGAGAGTGAGGGCCAATATTCAACATTTTTAAAGAAAACAATTTTCAACCCAGAATTTCACATCCAGCCAAACTAAGCTTCATAACTGAAGAAGAAATAAAATCCTTTACAGACAAACAAACACTGAGAGATTTTGTCACCACCAGGCCTGCCTTACAAGAGCTCCTGAAGGAAGCACTAAACATGGAAAGGAACAACCGGTACCAGCCACTGCAAAAACATGCCAAAATGTAAAGACCATCAATGCTAGGAAGAAACTGCATCAACTAATGAGCAAAATAACCAGGTAACACCATAATGACAGATTCAAAATCACATATAACAATATTAACCTTAAGTGTAAATGGGCTAAATACTCCATTAAAAGACACAGACTGGCTAATTGGATAAAGAGTCAAGACCCATCAGTGTGCTGTATTCAGAAGACCCATCTCATGTGCAGAGACACACGTAGGCTCAAAATAAAGGCATGGAGGAAGATCTACCAAGCAAATGGAAAACAAAAAAAGGGAAGGGTTGCAATCCTAGTCTTTGATAAAACAGATTTTAAACCAACAAAGACGAAAAGAGACAAAGAAGGTCATTACAAGGGATCAATTCAACAAGAAGAGCTAATATCCTAAATATATATGCACCCAATACAGAAACACCCAGATTCATAAAGCAAGTACTTAGAGACCTACAAAGAGACTTAGACTCCCACACAATAATAACGGGAGACTTAACATCCCACTGTCAATATTAGACAGATCAATGAGACAGAAAGGTAACAAGGATATTCAGGACTTGAACTCAGCTCTGCAACAAGCACACTTCAGAAACATCTACAGAACTCTCCACCCCAAACCAACAGAATATACATTCTTCTCAGCACCACATCACACTTATTCTAAAATTGACCACATAATTGGAAGTAAAACACCCTTCAGAAAATGTAAAGTAACAAAAATCACAACAAACTGTCTCTCAGACCACAGTGCAATCAAGTTAGAACTCAGGATTAAGAAACTCACTCAAAACTGCACGACTACATGGAAACTGAACAAGTTTCTCCTTAATGACTACTGGGTACATAATGAAATGAAGGCAGAAATAAAGATGTTCTTTGAAACCAATGAGAACAAAGACACAACGTACCAGAATCTCTGGGACACATTTAAAGCAGTGTGTAGAGGGAAATTTGTAGCACTAAATGCCCACAAGAGAAAGCAGGAAAGATCTAAAATTGGCACCCTAACATCACAATTAAAAGAACTAGAGAAGCAATAGCAAACACATTCAAAAGCTAGCAGAAGGCAAGAAATAGCTAAGATCAGAGCAGAACTGAAGGAGATAGAGACACAAGAAACCATTCAAAAATCAGTGAATCTAGGAGCTGGTTTTTTGCAAAGATCAACAAAATTCATAGACCGCTAGCAAGACTAATAAAAAAGAAAAGAGTGAAGAATCAAATAGATGCAATGAAAAATGCTAAAGGGGGTATCACCATTGATCCCACAGAAATACAAATTACCATCAGAGAATACTATAAATACCTCTATGCAAATAAACTAGAAAATCTAGAAGAAATGGATAAATTCCTGGACACATACAACCTCCCAAGACTAAACCAGGAAGAAGTGGAATTCATGAATAGACCAATAACAGGCTCTGAAATTGAGGCAATAATCAATAGCCTACCAACCAAAAAAAGGCCAGGACCAGATGGATTCACAGCCAAATTCTACCAGAGATACTAGGAGGAGCTGGTACCATTCCTTCTGAAATATTCCAATCAGTAGAAAAAGAGGGAGTCCTCCCTAACTCATTTTATGAGGCCCACATCATCCTGATACCAAAGCCTGGGACACAACAAAAAAAGAGAATTTTAGACCAGTAACCCCGATGAACATCAATGCAAAAATTCTCAATAAAATGTTGGCAAACCCCATCCAGCAGCACATCAAAAAGCTTATCCACCATGATCAAGTGGGCTTCATCCCTGGGATGCAAGGCTCATTCAACCTAAAACCATAAAAACCCTAGAAGAAAATTTAGGCAATACCATTCAGGACATAGGAATGGGCAAGGACTTCATGTCTAAAACACCAAAAGCAATGGCAACAAAAGCCAAAATTGACAAATGGGGTCTAATTAAACTAAAGAGCTTCTGCACAGCAAAAGAAACTACCATCAGAGTGAACAGGCAACCTACAGAATGGGAGACAACTTTTGCATTCTACTCATCTGACAAAGGGCTAATATCCAGAATCTACAAAGAACTCAAACAAATTTACAAGAAAAAAACAACCCCATCAAAAAGTGGGCAAAGGATATTGACAGCTTCTCAAAAGAAGACATGTATGCAGTCAATAGACATATGAAGAAATGCTCACCATCACTGCTCATCACAGAAATGCAAATCAAAACCGCAATGAGATACCATCTCACACCAGTTAGAATGGCAATCATTAAAAAGTCAGGAAACAACAGGTGCTGGAGAGGATGTGGAGAAATAGGAACACTTTTCCACTGTTGGTGTGGTTGTAAACTAGTTCAACCATTGTGGAAGACAGTGTGGCGATTTCTCAAGGGTCTAGAACTAGAAATACCATTTGACCCAGCCATCCCATTACTAGGTATATACCCAAAGGATTATAAATCATGCTGCTATAAAGACACATGCACATGTATGTTTATTGTGGCACTCTTCACAATAGCAAAGACTTGGAACCAACCCAAATGTCCATCAATGATAGACTGGATTAAGAAAATGTGGCACATGTATACCATGGAATACTATGCAGCCATAAAAAAAGGATGAGTTCATGTCCTTTGTAGGGACATGGATGAAGCTGGAAACCATCATTCTCAGGATACTGTCGCAAGAACAGAAAACTAAACACCACATGTTTTCACTCATAGGTGGGAATTGAACAGTGAGAACCCTTGGACACAGGAAGGGGAACATCACACACTGGGGCCTGTCATGGGGTGGGGGAAGCAGGGAGGGACAGCATTACGGAATGTACCTAATGTAAATGATGAGTTAATGTGTGCAGCACACCAACATGGCACATGTATACATATGTAACAAACTTGCACATTGTGCACATGTACCCTAGAACTTAAAGTATAATAAAAAAAAAAAAAAAGAAAAGAAACTAGATCCTCCAAACGACAGATTTTTAAATGGCCTTTGATGATAAATTCATGAGATCTACGCAGAAAATAAATGCTACAGTGTTTCTATTGGCTTCCTGGAAATAATTAAATTAGTTATATTTTAATTAGTTTCTACTATCTGTTCGGCTGCTTTTATCCATTCTTTTTTTTTTTTCTTTTTTTTTTTCTTTTTTTCTGTTTTTGGTGAGACGGTATCTCGCTCTGTCTCCCAGACTGGAGAGTAGTGGTGTGTGATCTCGGTTCACTGCAACCGCCATTTGCCAGGCTCAGGTGATTCTCCTGTCTCAATCTCCTGAGAAGCTGGGACTACAGATGCACCACTACTATCTTATATATGATCCTTAATAACATTGTTGGCCAGGCGTGGTGTCTCACGCCTGTAATCCCAGCCCTTTTGGGAGGCCGATATGGGCGGATCAGGAGGTCAGGAGATCAAGAACATCCTGGCTAACATGGTGAAACTCTGTCTCTACTAAAATACAAAAAAAACTAGCCAGGCATGGTGGCGGGCACCTGTAGTCCCGGCTACTCGGGAGGCTGAGGCAGGAGAATGGGGTGAACCTGGGAGGCGGAGCTTGCAGTGAGCCGAGATCCTGCCACTGCACTCCAGCCTGGGCAACAGAGGGAGACTCGGTCTCAAAAAAAAAAAAAAAAAAAAAAAAAAATTGCATTGTTTCCCCTGCGGTTTCTATTTAGGAAGTGAGGAATCTTTTAAGAAGGTGGAAAGGTACTTTATTTAAACTTGTAAAATATATTTGTGTTACAGTATTTGTAAAATTAATGTGAAAAATAATTTCATATTCAAAGTCTATTGTTTGATCTAGTTCTTTTGATAAGGGAACTCTTAAGTTTCAAATGGCCAGTAAAGTGTAAGGAATCGAGGCTAGGAGAGAGTAAGGAAATTATTAATAATGGTGACCTTCTGTTGCCAAAAGGAAAAGTGGTTTGCTTTTGTCATTAATGTAAATTTCATTTGGGAAGATCAAAGGGAAAACAAGTTGATTGAACTTGATAAACCAGAAATATTTACCAGCTTTGTTGATGATATATCCTTGAAAAACGGTTCGTTTTCTTTCAGGTTGATTTATATCCAATATTTTACAAATTTTTAGGTATGTTAAAAATGTAGACAGAATAAGAAAACAAATCAAAATATTATATATGTGTATTTCTTAAATAAATGTGGTCCCTGTTCATATTTGACTTTATGTTTTAAAATAGATACTCTTGGCTGGGCGCAGTGGCTCACGCCTGTAATCCCAGCACTTTGGGAGTCCGAGGCGGGTAGATCATGAGGTCAGGAGATTGAGACCATCTTGGCAAACACGGTGAAACCCCGTCTTTACTAAAAAATGCAAAAAATTAGCCAGGCGTGGCGGCGGACGCCTGTAGTTCCAGCTACTTGGGAGGCTGAGGTAGGAGAATGGCGTGAGCCCGGGAGGCGGAGGTTGCAGTGAGCTGAGATCAAAAAAAAAAAAAAAAAAAATTAGATACTCTTCCTGGAGTGCTACAGGACCTAGAAGAAGTCCTGTATTAAAAAAAAGAGACAGTACTGTACTACATGTCAATCCCCTGGGAACACCCTTCTGATTATATAATACACTTCCCAAAGAGGTACAGTATACTGATCAAGAAAAGTATCCACCATATTGGTTTTTAAAAATTCTTACATAATATGCAAACTGTGAATGCTCACAAGAAATAAGACCATTTTAGCAAGCTCCTAAATAGGCTACCTTTTTTTGTTTTTGAGACATGATCTCACTCTGTCACCCAGGCTGGAGTGCTGTGGTGCAATCTCGGCTCTGCAACCTCCACCTCCCAGGTTTGAGGGATTCTTGTGCCTCTGCCACCCAAGTACTTGGGATTACAGGTACGCCCCACCACACCCAGCTAATTTTTGTATTTTTAGTAGAGACTGGGTTTCACTATGTTGGCCAGGGTGGTCTGGAACCCCTGGCCTCATGTGATCCATCTGCCTCAGTCTCCCAAAGTGCTGAGATTACAGGCGTGAGCCACCATGCCTGACCTGTAAATCGGCTATCTTAATGACAGTTTTGAGTCTGGAGAATGGAGCTAATGCTAATGCTTATCCTAAAATATAGGCTACTTTAGTGTTTCTGATTCTCTGTATATGTTTAATATACTAATTGTTCCAACATATATGCTAAATCCAGGCTAAGTATATGTATTAGTTCGTTCTCATGCTGCTATAAAGATACTACCTGAGGCTGCGTAATATATAAAGAAAGGAGAGTTGATAGACTCACAATTCCACATGGCTGGGGGCCTCAGGAAACTTACAATCATGGCAGAAGGCAAAGAGGAAGCAAGTACCTTGTTCACAAAGTGGCAGGAGAGTGGGAGCAAAGGGATAACTGGGAAACACGTTTAAACCATCAGATTTTGTGAGAACTCCCTATCACGAGAACAGCATGAGATAAACCATTCCTTTGATCCAACTACCTCCCACCAGCTCCCTCCCTTGATTTAGGTGGGAACACGGAGCCGAATCATATCAGTATATTTATCCCAAAGTAATTCCAGTGTCATCTCTGATCTAATTTAGTTCTGAATACCATTGCTTTTTTACTGTGTGATCTTAATAATTTTTCATTTTTTAAATACAAATTGCTTCCATTTATTGAGCACTTACCAAGTATTGGATAATGTGTTTTATAATGCATTTTTAAAATATAGATACTTATGTTATTGCCATAATTCAGATATGTTTATTTCACAAATAGATATTGTTCCTTTTTTTTTTTTTTTTTTTGAGATGGAATCTCACTCTGTCACCCAGGCTGGAGTACGTGGCACCATGTCAGCTCACTGCAACCTCCGTCTCCTGGGTTCAAGCAATTCTCCTGCCTCAGCCTCCTGAGTAGCTGGGATTACAGGCGCCCACCACTGCGCCCAGCTAATTTTTGTATTTTTTAGTAGAGAAGGGGCTTCACCATGTTGGCTAGGCTGGTCTCGAACTCCTGATCTCAGGTGATCTGCCTGCCTCGGCCTCCCAAAGAGCTGGGATTAGAGGCATGAGCCACCGTGCCCAGCCAATATTATTCTTTAGAATGGACCAGGCATACAGGATACAGCAGTTAATTAAAGTGATCTCACTTATATGCAGAATCTAAAAAAGTTGAACTCATAGAAGTAGAGAGTAGAATGGTGGTTACCAGGTGCTGGGAAGGGGGCAGTGGTTGGGAAGATATTGATGAAATGATTCAAAATTTCAGTTACATAGGAGGAAGTTCAAAAAATCTGGTGTACAACATGATGACTATAGTTATTAATAACATTGTATTTTGAAAATCATGAAAAGAGATTTTCAGTGTTCTCACAGAGAATGATCAGTATATGAGGTAATGCCTATGTTTCACAATGTATACATATTTCAAAGCATCATGTTATACATGATTAACATACAATTTTGTATTTGTCAATTAAATAAATAAATAAGGCAAATCCCTGCCCTCAGACTGCATTCATTCTGGTGAAAGAATTAAACAATAAAGAAATAAATACATGTAAAAATATGTGTGGCAGCCATTGGAATGCTCCTTGTAGAACACCAGCAACATAATTGGCCAGGTGCCCCAGTGATGCTGTATTCTGAACTCCACAATGCATTGGTGCAGAGGCTGCCTTCACAGGCCACTCCTAGCTAATGACTGACTATGACAGTGCCACTAAGATAGGCGGTTTCTGGGAAACAAAGGATCTCCCAACAGCCTTGCTGAATCTTCCTGAGATTGCATGACAGCCTAGAACACTTGCACGCATTTCCATTTTAGGCCTGCTGGCTCCCCCAGACTTTATTTTTTTCTAATTTTTAATTTTTGTGGGTACATGGTGAGTATATATATCTCCAAGACATTTTTGACTCCCTCCCCATTTTCTTTCACACATACATTTCTCCTAATAAAATGCTTGCACATTTAATCTCATCTTCACATCTGCTTCTCAGAGGATCTGGACTAACACATGTTGGGGAGTGATAAGTGCTGTAAAGAAAAATAAAAGCCCAATAAGGGATTAGAAGTGTGCTCTTTTAAATAAAGGTGGTCAGGAAAGGTCTTAGGAGGAGGTGATGTTTGAGCCATATAAATACTTGGAGAAAACTGTGATTTACAGTGTGAAGTAAATTGCTTGAGATTACTCATTGATTTGTGGTAAATCAACATGTAAATTTGTTACTGTGAAGCTGGAACCTTTAAATAAAATTGTTTTAATATATTATTTGTGAGAGATGATAAATGTAATGAGAGTATCTATTTAGATGACAATCCACATCAAACAATTGTGTCTATGTCGACCAAAAATACTTTAAAAGAGGTGAATAAAAAGCTTCAGAAACCATAAAATAACACAGTTAGCTTTTGTACAGCCTGAATTATATTTCCTTCCAGCCTACTTCACTCTGGCCTTCCTTTCCCTCCATACATACCCCTTCTTTTATATTTATTTTGTTAGTGATGCAGTTTCTTTAATGAGCAATTTCAAAATAGGGAATGACATTTACTTTATCTTTTTTTCCTTTAACTTTCCAGTCCTGTTTCCTGAAACATCTGCACTGTCCTAAGTTGTCATAAAAATGTTTTTCAAAATGTTACACAATGCAGGCTGGGCTTGGTGGTGCCTACCTGTAACCCTAATGCTTTGGAAAGCCTAGGTGGGAGGATCACTTTACCAGGCTGTGCAACATAGCAAGACCCTATCTTTAAAAAAATTTTTTAAATTAGCCAGATGTGGTAGTGCATGCCTATAGTCCCAATTACTCAAGAGGCTGAGGCAGAAGGGTCACTTGAGCCTAGGAGTTTGAGCCTGCAGTGGTAAGCTATAACCAGGCCAGTGCACTGCATTCCAGCCTGAGTGACAGAATGAGAAACTGTCTCTTAAAAAAAAAAATTACACAATACAAAATAACAAGCACATTCTTATTTTGATCTGAACTATAAGCTCTTTCAAATAGCTTTTTTTTCTCTCTGCCCGTATGTACCAAATCTTCCCACTGAAATCACATTACATTGAGAAGGCAGGGTAAATTTATATCCTGGGTTGCAATCCAGCTCCTCCATTTAAGAAATTCAAATAACTCGTGCTTTTAGTTAATAACATTTTAGTTGAAGCTGTTAAAACTCTTATACACTTTTACTTCCTTTTTTGTTAGTTCAGGAAAGTTTAACTTGTAAAAGGCATTATAATTTTTTAAAAAATTATTTGATATATTTGCAGTGTGCTTTGATCAGTTAGTTTGAAATGGATTGCCTTTGCTTCTCTTTTGGTAAAAGCATGGCACTTTTCCGCCTTTCATAGAACGTGAACGGCCCTTCTTGCTACAGAATAGAGTGTGGGGGGCAAAATTATTTTTCATAAGAAAAGGGACAAAGTAATACTTTTCTAAGCTTAATAAAAGATAGTTGTGGCTGAAAAACTGCAATCATGCCATGTAAGTTTTATCTTGCCTAAGCAGTAGAGTGAAGAAATTCCAGAATTAATAAATGTGCTGGTACAGCTGTGTCCTTAGTTGAAAAGTTCAGGCTGTTCTTTTCATACTCACGACTGGACATTTTGCTCGATATTAGCCTTTGCAAGATTAATTGGCTCCCTCCACTTCCAAGCTGCTAAAATATTTATAAATGGGTCTATTTAGAAGATGTAAAATTTAAGGTAGATGCAATAAATGATCATTTTGACTAAAAATTATTGTCTATATTTGGCTTGATTTTGTAATAACCAATAATTAGTTATTTTTAATTATCAAGTCCTCTTAAATATTGAGGTATGAGGTAAAAAATAAAATGTTTGAGAAATGATGAAAGGAAGTGGAGAGTTAAAAGCCAAAGATAGTCTTTCTAACCATAGCTTTGGTTATTAATGTAGCTGTAGTTATCATCCAGGGGACAGTTGGTAAGTTGATCATCAGTCCTGCCAATGATATTAGAAGAAATTGGCTTAAAATAGAAGATATAATTTCATGACCCAGAAGTCTAGTTAACAGTATAATGAAATCTGAGAGAATTTCCTCTAACATTTTAAAAAGTAGAAAATGTTTTCTTTTGAAGGAGTGGTTTTGGTATGTTATTAACTAGATGATTTCTTTCAGCCTGTCATGCATTTCTTAATTCTTTCTTTCTTCTGCTTTCCCACTCTTTCTCCTTAGAAAAGGAAGATTACATAGATCAAACAGGTGTACAATACTGAGCAGAAATGAGCAGGTTTAATCGGAGTGCACTTTTGTGCTTCTCCAATTTCAAAATTAAATGTGCATACTGCTGTTTAATTTAGTTTGCTTTCAACACAGTCTGAAAGTTCAGTTTTTTTATGAATGCCTGTAAAACTCTGGATAGTGACTCTAAAACTACTCAGTGTATAGATGTATTTGCTCAAAATTAAGATAATAGAGAATTTTTATTATTTTGTCTAAATACTTTAAGGCTGAACTTTATTCTTAGAGAAAAGTTATGAACCATGTGTTCTTCGAGCATGTACTTTAGAGCCAGACTCACCAAGTTCTTCCGATTATGAGCTAGGCTTATTTCAAGTCATATTGGTTCTCTGAGGCTCAGTCTTTTCTTTTCTTTTTTTTTTTTTTTTTTTTTTGAGACGGAGTCTTGCTCTGTCGCCCGGGCTGGAGTGCAGTGGCCGGATCTCAGCTCACTGCAAGCTCCGCCTCCCGGGTTTACGCCATTCTCCTGCCTCAGCCTCCCGAGTAGCTGGGACTACAAGCGCCCGCCACCTCTCCTGGCTAGTTTTTTTGTATTTTTTAGTAGAGACGGGGTTTCACCGTGTTAGCTAGGATGGTCTCGATCTCCTGACCTCGTGATCCGCCCGTGTCGGCCTCCCAAAGTGCTGGGATTACAGGCTTGAGCCACCACGCCCGGCCTGGCTCAGTCTTTTCAATATAAAATTGAGATTATTTGTAATGCCATCCTTACAGAATAATTATGAAAACACAATATTAAATATATTATTGTCTTTATAAGGAAATGACTAGTGTCTGACATTTAGTACTCCAGCAACAAATTTTCATTTTTACCTTTTTAAAAAATATTTTTTCTCCTTTTTTCCGTATCTTATTTATACAAAAGCAGGTGGAAAAAAATGTCACAGTCTTTCTGTTGTTGTAAAGAGACTATCATATTTTTTTGACTTTGAAAGATTTAGCTATTTTTCAGGTTAATCAAACCCCATTTGAAATTCCTTTTGAATTCTGAATTGTGTAATAACCAGAGTGAAATGTTGGCCTTTCTAAAGGTGTCAGCTGAGATAGAATTAATAGACACTTTCAAGAAAGAAAGAAATACAATAGTGAACAGACGGTTATTTTTCCTTTTTCT